>NC_064641.1:573490969-573798588 GCF_023864345.2 Schistocerca serialis cubense | reverse complement strand
TAAAAGACCAAAATCAGCTATGAACCCAAGTCTAAGAAAGATTGTAGATTTTTTCTTGCAGCTGTTATTAGAGACCAGGGGTTTCCAAAATAATCAACTATTCAGGTCAGAGAAAAGATGCATACATTTTAAAATGATATTTATCTTCTCACGTAATATGTTTCGCCAGAAATATGTACGAGTATATAACACAAAAAGAGACACGACCATCCAGAAATTTATTACAAGCTGAAAAATTTACTTACTCTAACTTGATTCTTCCTTCCTCTATTCGTACGTGGGATAGCAACTCATCCCTGTATCACAGATCATGATAAATACTGCACACCACTCAAGGTACATTTTAATTAGATGCAAAACCAAGGTGTTGCTTTCGAGAACCTGTATTTGACTAGTGAGGCCATATTTCACGTACAGAATAAAAATATTAAAAATTACTTAATTATAACCGTCCGTAACGCCAAGAAACTGAAATAATATCCAATACTAGCTGCGCGCTGCGGTGTTAACAACGGTTAAATAGTTATTTATACAAAAAAACCTGTATCTCTTTCTTCCCTCACACTCTGTCCATTTCCTCGTTCTCTCGTCTCTGCTCATTTCCCCCAACCTCTCCATCTCCTCATGGCCCCTCTGCCTGATAAATTTCTCCTCCCCCTCTCACAGTTTATCTCCTCCTCCCTCCTCTCTGCCCATTTTCTCCTCTTTTTCTATCCATTTCCTCCTTTCTCCTCTCCCTGTCCATCTCCTTTTCTTTCTCTGTCCAGCTCCTATTCTTTTCTCATCCTGTCCATCTCCTCCTCTTCCTTCTCTCTGTCCGTTTGCTCCTCCCCCTCTCGCTTTCCATCTACTCCTCCCCCTCTATCTGTCTCCATCTTCTCCTCCCTCTCTCTTTCTGTCTATCTTCTCCTCCCACCTTCACTCTCTTTTCCATGACCTCCTCCCCCGATAGGAGGCTGGTTCTTCTTACCCCCATAGTATTTCTTTCCCGATCGTAAGTGATATGTGTACCAAATTGGGTTTAGGATGAGATTCTTACCTACAGCTTTGCCCATGCACTTGCGTCAAATACATTTCACATGCATCATTGACATATTGCACAAGTATTTGTACACATGCACTATGTGATCAAAGTATCCGGACACTCCCAAAAACAAACGTTTTTCGTATTAGGCCCACTGTGCTGTCACCTACTGCCAGGTACGCCATATCAGCGACCTCAGTAGTCATTAGACATCGTGAGAGAGCAGAATGGGGCGCTCCGCGAAATTCACGGACTTCGAACGTGGTCAGGTGATTGAGTGTCACTTACGTCATCAGCGAGATTTCCACACTCCTAAACATCCCTAGGTCCACTGTTTCCGATGTGATAGTGAAGTGGAAATGTGAAGGGACACGTACAGCACAAAAGCGTGCAGGCCGACCTTGTATGTTGACAGAGAGAGACCGCCGACAGTTGAAGAGGATCGTTAAGTGTAATAGGCAGACATCTATCCAGAACATCACACAGGAATTACAAAGTGCATCAGGATGCACTGAAAGTACTGTGACAGTTAGGCGGGAGGTGAGAAAACCTGGATTTCATGGTCGAGCGGCTGCTAATAAGCCACACGTCACACCGGTAAATGCCAAACGACGCCTCGCTTGATGTAAAGGAGCGTAAACATTAGACGACTGAACATTGGAAAAACGTGTGGAGTGACGAATCACGGTACACAATGTGGGGGTCAGATGGCAGGGTGTGGGTACGACGAATGCCCGGTGAACGTCATCTGCCAACGTGTGTAGTGCCAACAGTAAAATTCGGAGGCGGTGGTGTTATGGTGTGGTCTCGTTTTTCATGGTGGGGGCTTGCACCCCTTGTTGTTTCGCGTGGCACTATCACAGCACAGGCCTACATTGATGTTTTAAGCACGTTTTTGCTTCCCACTGTTGAAGAGCAATTCGGGGATGGCGATTGCATCTTTCAACACGATCGAGAACCTGTTCATAATGCACGGCCTGTGGCGGAGTGGTTACACGACAGTAACATCCCTGTAATGGACTGGCCTGCACAGAATCCTGACCTGACTCCTATAGAACACCTTTGGGATGTTTTGGAACGCCGACTTCATTCCAGGCCTCACTAACCGACATCGATGCCTCTCCTCAGTGCAGCACTCCGTGAAGAATGGGCTGCCATACCCCAAGAAACCTTCCAGCACCTGACTGAAGGTATGCCTGCGAGAGTGGAAGCTGCCATCAAGGCTAAGGGTGGGCCAACACCATATTGAATTCCAGCATACCTTTCTCCTACACATTCTTCCTCTTTTCTGTTAAAATTTGCTTTTGTTCTTTTGTAAGATTTTTTTCTGTTTCAGGGTTCCTTTTTGTTTAAGTTATTTTCCTGTTTTTGTAAGATCAATGCTGAATAAAGCGAACAGCGCCAAGAAATTCACCACCACAAGGCCCAGAAATTCGGCTTGCTGAGCTTGTTTAAGTTTTAAACTGCTATCTCAGTTCTAATGGCATCTAAGAATGTCTCCAACATTAAGAAGAATCCTTGCAGGAACATGTCTTAGACCACAGCTTGATGCCTATATAACGAAATTTACTTTAATGAGTTTCTCCAGCTCTTGAATGTGCAAATTGGTCTTTTATTTTAGAAAATCAGTATTTTGTGGCCTTCCATTTTTTACAAATTGTTCAAAGCCGTCCGTTAGAACTCCTCTTTCGAATCACTTATCTTTGCGGGAAATGTTAGTCGGTGGCAAAGACACACTACTCACAAGTCTCGCCTGTTACGAATGCCACAGTCTCTTGCTATGATAATACTTACAAAATTTAAAATGAAAAACGTGGGGCTCATGTAATAGATAGTAATAATAATGAGTGCAGTCGTTGAGAAGAATCAGTGTAATAAATCTGTTATTGAGTTAGGTAAATTATTAATGTATTAGTTATCTGTTGCATGTGCTCCACGTTTTGGGTTTTAAATTATACAGGTACTGTCACAGCTACTAAAAAACTCACGAGGACAAATTTTCAAGACTATCTGTATTGGGCTATGAATCTATATAGGTCTAGGAGAAATTTTTGTTTACTTCGTAATCCATTTTAAAACTTCCTATATTAAAAGAATTTTATTTAAATCATTTAAAAATGTATAAAAGAATGGTGCGTCCTGTTAAGGACATATGTAGCAGAAACTAGAGCACAAACGAAAAAGTAAAACAAAAGTTAATGGCAGTGAAAATAAATGTAATAACACAGATCCGAGTAGTAACCACGTGGCACAAACAACAAATGAATCGATAAGGGAAAAGTGTGGAATACAAGATATAAATAAATGGACGAAGACAAGGAAAAGAAATTGAAAGGATCATTTGGAAGTGATGGATAGTCAGTAGCAGAAGAAGAAAGAAGAAGAAGAAGAAGAAGAAGATGAAGAAGAAGTAAAAGAAATATTTTTAGCTTGGGAAAAGAACGCTCGGTTTTTACAGCAGCTTTGGCTTTTGTTGGATACATGAAGACGTCTGTGGATGAGTCACGGTAACTCGACATCAGCTCTCCTGCCTTGTACACCAGACCTCTTTTATTACATTTATACCTTAACTTATGTTAAGAATATTGGCTGAACTGGAAACAGAAGAGAAATGTCATAAGAAAATGTCGCTGAAAAACTAAAATGCTTCATTTTTAAGATATTCGCCACAGGCGGTATATATGAAAAAAATGTAGTATTACTACGTATGCCTCTATAAAATACTTCATTTACTTTTGAATAAATTTTATCTTTAACTGGATAAAACAGTATTACTTTCAGTCCACTTAAGGACTGTGTCGGCTTGTCTACTCCCAAAACTAGTCGAAACGACTCTCAACTGCTTCAATTCGTTCGGTAGACAATTTACATTCTATTGTTCATTTTTGACAAATGCTGAAAGTTTCGTAAGTAGTTTGCTGGACGATCCTTTCATGCAAGTTATTTCTGACAGCTATCGAGTGACATTTCTTAGTAGTGAAACACGTGACTCGCATTCTGGAGGACGGCCATTCTGATTTTCGTCCGCTCATCCACACTGAGGTTTTCAGAGACTTCTCCCGAATGAAGCAAATGCCAGGATGACTGCTTTGAAAATATACAGCCGATTTCCTTCACCACCTTTCCTCTATCTAAATGTTGATGACGTCATCGTCGACGGAGCGTTAAACCCCGGGCCATTCTTGAGAATTCATATGCAGCTGCAACGTCTGAACTCTCATACGGCAATACGATAAGTGATGTATTAATTCTTTCCATTGGTTTATATTGACTTTGAAGAGGGTAAGATTATACTCGTATTTCTAAGAACTATTGCTGGACTTCGTTCTTCACATTTCTTATAAATGTCAGAGCCTGACGGACGTCAATGAATCTCTTTTAAAGTATGTAGATGGTTTCTTGCCTATCAGACCAATGCGATGTAGTTGACGTCTTAGTGTTCCTTGGAAGTAGTCACGGAGTTCTCAAATCCTACCATAGTAGCATTTTGTTACGAAAAAATTGATGTTCACAAACGTTTTGAAATACAGAGCTGTTGGTTTATTAGCCTATCGAGCGCCTTTAAAGATTAAATTTAAATTGTCACTTCATCAGTTTTTGCACTCTATGGTTTCTGCCACTCATGACAATTGTTCCACCATACCTTTGGCTGAAACACCTGCTCGCATTTAGTCCCATATTTTCCATATATTCAGTTAACTGATGTTCGTATCCTAATGCAGACTGCACTTTGACCGTGAAGTGGTTCCTTTCGTATTACTTGATTAAGTTTCCTGTTCAAGTGTATCATAAAGCCTCAAACTAAAGGACCGACTCTGAAGGCAGTAAATAAGGGGGAAGTGCAACTATTGTCATTTGCATTGAAACTGTTGTAAATAGTGACAATTTTTTTGGTTTAAATAAAATCCACTTCGTTGGCTTTACTGGTGTGAATGAAAACTGTTGGTTAAGGGCGCACTAGGTGTCGAAAGAACGTGTACGTAGTTAACGTCTACAGGAAAGATGTTATTTTGTAAAGAGTTAATCGAACTTCGAAGTAAGGTGCTGGTTAGACTTTCTAACAAAAAAATAATCAGCGATAGAACGCTCGATCGTGGAGTCAGCCAGGAAGTCGCTTCCAACTTTATTTAAACGGCCAGAATTTACTTACATTATATAATCAAAACAGGAGAACCGAGAGGCTGGTCATTGCACAAAATAAAAGAAAGTTTGAAATATATTGGTCCAATTGTTAGCGACAAAACGTTACAATGAATACACTTACACCCGTATTGTGCCGTCACTAGAAAGGGAAGAAGGAATTAATGTAATGTCGCTTTTTTCATAAATAAAGCAATTACAGCTTCGTAGAAAAAGGATTATTATCGTATAAGGGTATTATTATCGTATAAGGGTCTTCAGACGTTAATTTTTCGAAGGATTTGCTTTCTAATAAGTGCAATGAAGATAAATAGTTTACTACTGTTCATTCAATGTAGTTGCTATAATTCCCTAAACATTTAAACTGAAATAACATTAAGAATTATTACATAGGAGTCCATAAGAAGGAATTCCGCTCGAATGTCAGTGCTGTTCAAGGTTGTCGTGGGTGCAGGTGGTCGTCACATTAAGCAATGTGTGTAACCTGGAACGTAAACATTGTACGCTATTCAGCTGTTGAGATCAAAAGAGGGACATGTCACTAGACAGTAATTTTGAGATATACTGAAAAAAACTATGTATTCTTCAGTAGTATTATTCCCAAATCTTATACGTATCTACTCCCACGTGCTCATCAGTAAGAGTATAATCATATACCAAAATCTGTAATCATAGAATAAAGGCAAATAATAGAAAATATCTGACATACACCTTTTTTCATTTAAACAACATTCATTTTATCAGAAACATCATGTAACAAAAAAAAAATAGTATATTTTCAAGCTAAATATTCTTTTTAATCACTTCAACGTGTTCATACATATTCCTATGATTTCTGTAAACATTTATAATAAAATAATATATATCAAAATAGATAATATAATGGAAGACAAATTCGTTTTTAGTGCCTTGGCTTGTAACATGGGACATTTAGTTCGAAATTTTTTCTTATTAAACAATCATATTTATTTTGACAGACACATATGTTCATAAATTTGTCGCTTTGATCATAGTCCCAAATTTCACTTCCAGGTTCATTGCCTTCTGCTCCACAAGTCAATTTATTAATGGCACATTTCTTTAGAATATTATCAAAATACTCACTAAACTGCAAAGGTATAACATCAATCATGCGGGAAACACTCTGTAGTTTCTCCAGTTTCAGAGGAATGATGTCCATGTATGCTCTCAGCGCTTTATGAAAATGAGGAACTATGCCAATCTTAACCAGAGGAAATTCATATTTCGCCATTCCACTGCGATAGGGTGAAGAAGAGATGCATTTTGACTGAACCGTGTACTCATATACTTTGTTTAGTTCATTCCTACTACAGTGCTGCCACCTTCCGCAATGTATGGATGTCTCTGTGACAAGTCCTCTTTCCGCAAGAAACGAAATTTCGGCACTGGTTTGCACAGGAAAAAAAAAATCACTGAAGAAGTCATATTGCCGGCCGCGGTGGTCTCGCGGTTCTAGGCGCTCAGTCCGGAACCGCGCGACTGATACGGTTGCATGTTCGAATCCTGCCTCTGGCATGGATGTGTGTGATGTCCTTAGGTTAGTTAGGTTTAAGTAGTTCTAAGTTCTAGGGGACTGATGACCACAGATGTTAAGTCCCATAGTGCTCCGAGCCATTTGAAGTCACATTTTAGAACCAACAGTTGCGCTATCGTGTCAAAAAAAAAAAAAAAAAAAAAAAAAAAAAAAAAAAAAACTACAGTAATAACTCAGATACCCCAAAAATGATGGCAAATCCCCTTTTTGATCTCAACGCATTGGTTAATAAATGTTGCCTTCATATGTAGAAATTGAAATGTGTTTCTTCCAATTGTTTATTCGTTATTTCTCTTCTGCATGTCCTTGCAATTGTTTCCACAAAGTTTCAGCATTCTAAGGGCACTCGTTTTTCATGGGGGCCCTCCCAAGTGCGAAAGTTTCTTTGTGGTCACTCCGTGCTTCATCACTTCCATCACTTCTGAGTGCCACAGGATGTCACGAATTTTTGCATGGAAATGAGCCGGCCGGGGTGGCCGAGCGGTTCTAGGCGCTTCAGTCTGGAACCGCGCTGCTGCTACGGTCGCAGGTTCGAATCCTGCCTCGGGCTTGGATGTGTGTGATGTCCTAAGGTTAGTTAGGTTTAAGTAGTTCGAAGTTCTGGCTCAGAGCCATTTGAACCATTTTTGAACGATGGAAATGACAGATTCCAAAACAATACGAAAAATCTACTAAGGCGTCAGTATTCACCCGGTCTCCACTACCTCTTTTGAAAAACATACAAAAGGCACTGCGCTGAGTGTCCGCTCGGTTTGAGGAGCCATGTCACGGATTGAACGGCCCCTCCCTCCGGATGTTCGAGACCTCCCTCGGGAATGGGTGTGTGTGTTGTTCTCAGCATAAGTTATTTTAAGTAGTGTGTAAGTCGAGGGTCCGATGATCTCAGCAGTTTGGCCCCGCCGCGTGGGATTAGCCGAGCGGTCTTAGGCGCTGCAGTCATGGACTGTGCGGCTGATCCCGGCGAAGGTTCGAGTCCTCCATCGGGCATGGGTGTGTGTGTTTGTCCTTAGGATAATTTAGGTTAAGTAGTGTGTAAACTTAGGGACTGATGACCTTAGCAGTTCAGTCCCATAAGATTTCACACACATTTGAACATTTTTTTTTGGTTTGGCCCCTTAGGAGTTCACAGACATTTGAACATTTGAACAAAAGTCCTGTAGGATGTCAGGGTAAAGTGATTACTGGTCGAACGGCTCCCTAGAAAAGGTAAAGTGACCAAAAATAAAACATACACAGCCAGGTGTCAAATTCGTAACTCTACAAAAATGAATCTTTTGTCCGTGAAGCACGTCGCATTATTATCCACTTCCGAAACTCAACTGCTGCTAGACATCGTGTGTTGTTTTCGCCGGGCGGACAGGAATTCATTCTTAGCGCGGGTCTCTTTCTTTTTTTTATTTCTTCTCCGCTTCCGCAGTTCCTGCCCTCGGAAGTGTGAGGGAGAGAAATTGGCGATAGGAGGCGGTGAGTGGGCGGCGGGCGGGTGGTGGTGGTGGCGGTGGGTGCTTTGCCCTGCGCGAGGGCCGGGGCGACTGTCCAGCCGGGCCCCTCCACCGAACCTCCCAGCCCGCGGCCGGACGGCGTATTTAATACCGGTCGGCCCATATATTATACTTACCTTATACAGCACTCGCTCGTAAATACTTGGTCCACTTCGTTCTCGGAGGGGGGCATTTGCATATTTTAATGAGCTGCACTGCTCTCTAGATTAGATTGAAAGTCTATTGGAGATTGTCCAAATTACTTTTCCTCTCCGTTCCTCCACAAATATACATATAGAAGAGTGTGCGGAACGCCGGGTGCGCTTCGGACAAGTGTATACAATTACTGTGAAAGGGAAGGAAACCGAAGAAGGAACGCTGTAAAGTACGGACATGAATATGCATTGTGTTTTAGTCTAATAACGACAGACGACCGACATTATGAGTTATTAAACTGCAAATGAAAATCGAAAGCAAATGAGGTTTGCCGCCGAAAGAAATTGTCACGTGTGGTTTTGGCTTCCACTTGGTATCCAGGAAAAGCTAACGCAATAAACTTTGCTGTCACTCGGCAGAATTCTTTCGTTGAAACATACGCGTGTTCCAGAAGGGAGAGATACGACTGCGCGTAATTAGTGGATAGAAACTGCCTGGAAGTGATAAGCAGAAATTGAGAATACGACAGTAGATAAGGTACAGAAAATGAAACATATGGGTCAGAGACTGTATAGCTCTTAGGTTCCTTTCAGAGTATGTTGATACAATAGCTCCATACCTAACAATCGTATACAACCGCTCGCTCGACGAAAGATCCGTACCCAGAGACTGGAAAGTTGCACAGGTCACACCAATATTGAAGAAAAGGAGTAATCCACTAAATTACAGGCCCATGTCATTAACGTTGATATGCAGCAGAATTTTCTAATATATATTGTGTTCGAACATTATGAATTACTTCGAAGAGAACTGTCTATTGGTACACAGTCAACAAGGACTGAGAAAACATCGTTCTTGTGAAACACTACTAGCTCTTTACTCACACCAAGTGTTGAGTGCCATTGACAAAGGATTTCAAATTAATTCTGTATTTCTAGATTTTCGGAAGACTTATTATACTCTATTACACAAGCGGCTTGTAGTGAAATAGCGTGCTAATGGAATATCGTCTCAGTTATGTGATAGGTTTCGTGATTTCCTGTCAAAGAGGTCGCAGTTCGTAGTAAATGACGAAAAGTCATCGAGTAAAACATAAGTAATTTCTGGCGTTCCCCAAGGTTGTGTTACAGGCCCTTTGCTGTTCGTTACCTATATAAACGGTTTATGATGATGATGTCGATGACGATTTCTCAGGTCTCCAGCCGGGTGGTACGCGTTGATATCTCGCGACGTTTCGGGAACTGTCATACTACCCATCTTCTGACGAAGTGTCCAGAAGATGGGTGGTATGACACTTCCCGAAACGTCGCGAGATATCAACGCTACCACCCGGCTGGAGACCCGAGAAACCTTCATCTATAGTTTACGCCGGGAAGCCTGCAGTCGCATAGATGATGCTGTCGTTTTTCGAATATTTAAGTCGTCAGAAGATTAAAATAAATTGCAAAACGATTTAGAAAACGTATCTGTGTGGTGTGATAGTTGACAAGTGACCCTAAATAACGAAAATCAGGTTACCCACATGAATGCTAAAAACGAATCCGTTAAACTTCGATTACACGCTATATCAGTCAAATCTAAAGGGCGTAAATTCAACTAAATACCTAGGAATTACAATTACGAACAACGTAAATCTGAAGGAACACATAGAACATGTTGTGGGGAAGGCTAACCAAGACTGCGTTTTATTGGCAGGACACTTAGAAAATGTAACAGATCTACTAAAGAGACTGCCTTCACCACGGTTCTCCGTCCTCTTTTAGAATACTGCTGTGCGGTGTGGGATCCTTACCATATGCGACTGACGGAGTGCATCGAGGAAGTTCAAATAAGGGCAGCACGTTTTGTATTATCGTGAAATAGGGGGGAGAGTGTCCCTGAAGTGATACAGGCTTCGGGTTGGACATCATCAAAACAAAGGCGTCTTGCGATGCGACGGAATTTTCTCACGAAATTTCAATCACCAACTTTCTCCTCTGAATGCGAAAATATTTTGTTGATCCCTACCTACACAGGGAGAAAGATCACCATAATAAAATAAGGGAAATCGGAGGATGTCCGTTCTTTCCGCGCGCAATACGAGATTGGAATAATAGAGAATTACTGTGCAGGTGGTTCTATGAACCGTCTGCCAGGCACTTAAACGTAATTTGCAGAGTGTCCATGTAGATGCAGAGATACAAGTACATGGCATAAGAAATCAATGTAATGAAAGGTATTCGCCTTTCTGCTTTTCCAGCCGAGACCATTAAAAACAAACCGTTGGAACAAAATGCAAAATATACCGTAAGTTTCAAATGAATATAAAGGTGGATGTTGAATTTCACCAAAATTATAAGATTGCGTTTTACTGTACAAAAAAAACTATTATAAAACATTTTCGTTTAATGAGTTTGAGAGCTGCACAACTTGAAACCAAAATTAATTATTTTCTTTCAGTATTCACGCTAAGTTTTAAGACTATTTTTTCTTGGACTGATGAGTTTAAAAGTGATTGCAGAAGCAGAAACGATGAAGTGTGCTCCTGCAGGGCAGCTGAGGCCATTATACAGGAAGTTGTAAAATGTCATTATGTCATAAGTTCGGAAAGTAAGATCCGCTTCGATTTTTCACCGCGGCACTGGTACTGTCGCACTGCTGCTCATGCGCAGTAGTATCTCTAGTTCAAGAATAACGAAATGATGCCATTTCGAGCTCGCTGTTTGTTGTGTGTCGTTCGTAGTTACTTAGGAGGAGGAGGAGATTAGTGTTTAACGTCCCGTCGATAACGAGGTCATTAGAGACGGAGCAAAAACTAAGATTAGGCGAAAATGAGAAAGGGAATCGGCCGTACCCTTTCATAGGAACCATCCAGGCATTTGCCTGAAGCGATTTAGGAAAATCTTGAAAAACCTGAGTCAGGATGCCCAGACGCGGATTTGAACCGACGTCCTCCCAGTGTGCTAGCCACTGCGCCACCTCGCTCGGCCGTAGTGACTGTTTATAATGGCATCGTTGATCGAAAATCCCGCAGTGTGTGCATTGAAATCTGTGATTCGTTTTCTGAATGCTAAGAACATTAAACCAAATGACATTCATCGACAAATCTGCGAGGTTTATGGATAAAATGCAATGAGTGCTTCAATGGTGAAAAGATGGGTTCGACAATTTAAGGAAGAGCGTGATCAAGTGAATGACGCAGAATGAAGCGAACGTCTACCTGTGGTTTCTGATGAGCTGGTTAGTGAAGTCGAAGAAATGATTGAGAAAAACCGTAGGTTTACGGTTAATGCTATTGCTCGTCAACTTCCATAAATTTCATGGAAAGTAATGACAAACAGGGATTTCATGAGCTTTGTACTCTTTAGATGCCTAAACTTCTTTGTGAGCAACACAAACAACAACGGCCGGGTAGCGTTCTTGATTCTTCAGACGTTACAATAGCTATGGACAGAAATTTTTATCCCACATGGTTACGGTGGATGCAACTTGGGTTGATTATGACAGCACTGAACCGAAACGACAGTTGGTGGAATGGAGGCACACTTCTTCACCAGGAAAAGTTAAACTCAAGAAACTCTTGACACAAAAATAAATGGCTCTGAGCACTATGGGACTTAACATCTGTGGTCATCAGCCCCCCAGAACTTAGAACTACTTAAACCTAACTAACCTAAGGACATCACACACATCCATGCCCGAGGCAGGATTCAAACCTGCGACCGTAGCGGTCACGCGGTTCCAGACTGCAGCGCCTAGAACCGCACGGCCACACCGACCGGCAAACTCTTGACACCCCGAAACTTCATGTTCACAGTGTTTTGGGACAGACAAGGCATTTTACTGACAGATTTTTTACCACAAGTTGAAACAGTCAATAATGATGTTTATTGCGAGACTCTTAAGAAATTGCAATGCGCAATACTGAAAAAGCGCGAAGGAATTCTTTCAAAAGGTGTGGTTTTGTTTCATGACAACGTCCGAACACACACTGCGAATGTAACAAAAGAATTCTTTCAGACGTTTTTGTCCATCTTATGTTCAGTACCGACCTCGCTCCTAGCGATTTTCATCTTTTTCGGCAGCTGAAATCGTTTCTTGGTGATAAGCGCTTCGACAACGATGAAGAAGTAAAAGAACATGTTAGTACATGGTTGACAACACAGGCGGCAACACTCTATGACAAAGGAATGCATATACTTATACCTCGCTGTGCCTGGAAAATTACTGGGGCTATGTTGAAAAGTAGTGTGAGTGTTATAGGTTTTTGTGAAATAAATTGCTTTCTTATCAGTATTCGATTCCTTTTTTATTACCAAACGGTTCTTAGTTTCCGAACTACCCTCGTAGTACTCTGCACGAATAACTGTTATTGCAAGTGTTTCAAACGAACAAATGTATTCCTTTTTCGTGCTTAGATAAACATGGAAATTTCCTATGACGTAAGGTCTGACGGTGCTGGTTTTCGACCAAAATGAGATCAGTAAGAACACTCCAATGAGGAATCTGATGTTTTTCCAAATCCATAGAACTTTTGAGTAAACATGGGACTATGGTTGAAACTGGTCTGATGGTTACTGGTTTTCAACCAAAGTGAGATAAGAAACAACACTTCAATAACGAATCTGATGTTTTTTCGAATCCATAGGACTTTTTTAACAAACGCTGGTCCGTGGTTGAAACACTGATCCTAGTCATATTTTTTAATCGAGGAAGACAAGCAAAACCATACTGAAAGATTTGTAAGACCTCACAAAAAATGATGCATACCACCGATCTGTCGAGTGGCAAGGGGATTCCTACTCGTTTTTAGACTTCTCACAGTTTTATCCTGAAATATTACTCCGAAAATGGCAGAAACTGTAACTACCATCACTGTGCTTTATAAGCTTCATAATGTCATAGTTTGACATAACAGTTGATTGAAAAATCAAGTTCGATACACGAGACAGTGTTATTTCACTGGGCAATGCTCTAGCTTTCAGCAGAACAGTCCTTCTTTACAGAGTTCGATTTACTTAGCAGTTTATTCCTACTTCGCAACTAACACGTATCAGACTTGTTATCCCTCCCGGCATGAAGTATTTTGTCGATTTTCGTAAAACTTATTATTCTGATGATCTGAAAACGTAGGGTTCTTACCAGTCGAAGGGCGTTTGTTCGGATTTCGTTTAGAGCCATCAGTCTTGTGACTGACGCGGCAATGCACGATTTTCCAAGCTCTGCCAACCTTTTCAGCTCAGAGTAACACTTACACACAACATCCTCCATTATTTGCTATATATGTTCAATTCTTTATATTTCCCAACAGTACTTGCCGTTTACTGCTTTCGCTAAAACCAAGAAACTATTCACTGATTTCGTAACACACTGCGGACGGATCCCGAGTTTTTTCATGTTTCGCGAGCCATCGACTCTGGAGGGACCGCGAAATAACACGTGTTTACTACATGAAGCCTGTAGAGTTCGTTGAGTTAGGTGTTTACGAACGTAAGAAACGCGACTGACATCATGCAACTTTTGCTTAGTTAGCATTGTGAGACTATTTTGATATTTCAAATTGTTACCGTTTCCATCTTGAAGTTCCTGCTGCTTTTAGAGATGGCCCTATTCAGAAAACGCAAGGAAATGAACGACTGTGAAGTACTTTGGCGGTTTTTCCCTATGCGTATACAGATGTTCCTAGCGATAATGAAGATCTGGATGGTTCTGAACCAATGAATTTGTGATTCTGAGGACGATTCCAGTGACGGTGACATTTTTAAAGTTGTAAAAAGGCGTACGGCGGTATTGTAGTCAAATGCAACGTCAGAATGTTATTCTGGGTCAGAAAACTTCCGACGAAATGTAGCTCTGTAGCCTCTGTGATCAGCCTGATGTTTGGTAACTACCTTTTTGAATTGTTTTGTAAGGAGTTGTGCATCTATTTTGATCAAATCTTGGTGACAAGTCAAACATCACCTAAAGCACTCAAGTGGTCTCCTGTTATACAAGGAGATACGAAATTCCTTGGCCTAATTCTTCTATTGGAACAAACAAGAAATGACAGATTGAAAGATTATTGGTCTACAGACCCTCTAAAAGCTACCCCAATATCTTCACAAACGATAAGTCGCAATAGATTTTAACAGACTTTGAAACTATAGCACTTGAATAACAGCACGAAAGTGAACACTAGCTCTGGGACACTCTTCAGAGTTCAGCCTGTGCTGGATTATTTTCTCGGTAAATTCAGGACACTTAAATGCCACAACAAAAGTTATTTTTGGTTGAGGGATTGATTCTGCGCAGAGGACGTCCGTCTGAGTTTCGAAAGTACAACCATGCAAATATATTACGAAGTATGGATTACTTATTAAGATGGTGAGCGAGAATGACAGGCTATATCTGCAATATGGAGATTTACGGTGGTGAAGGAAAGAAATTGAAAGAATCCGCTCCCTCAGTTCGTAGCCCTTATCTTGATATGTGGCACCGTATCTGCCAGGATAATTATTATAAGAGTATCTCTGCTCTAGAGTTACTAAAGAAACACAAAACTAGAGTCTGTGGTACCATTACGGTGAAAAGAGGCTTAAGAAAGCCTGAAAGCCATATCAGCAAGACTGAAGAAAGGTGACTTACTTTTTTGTAAAAAGGGTAACATTCTTCTCCTCTATGGAAAGACAAGCGGTTGTCAGAATAGTACAAACAGTTCATGACGCTTTTGTCCTAAATACAGGGAGGACAATTATAAAAATCAGAGAGGATATATTGAAGCCGATGTGTGGAGATCAATATAATGCCCCATGAAAGAGGTTGGTCATGCGGATCAGTATCTTTTGTAGTATCCTATTCTACAGAAAACGATGAAATGGACAAAGAAAATCGTTCTTTATTTAATAAACTGTTGACTTTTCAAGTCGTTCAGAATTTACGATATCATGAATCTTGCAGTGCTCAGTAGTGTTTATCGGCGCTACACAGCGGCCTACTCCTCGCCATTCTCTCCAGTCAGCATCATGGAATTTTAATAGCCTGATGACGCGCGTACCACGATTGAAACCGGTCACCATCTGATTACAAAGTTTTAAATTTTAACAACTTACCTTCGATCCTACGCTTTTTATTTAAAATACACTCCTGGAAATGGAAAAAAGAACACATTGACACCGGTGTGTCAGACCCACCATACTTGCTCTGGACACTGCGAGAGGGCTGTACAAGCAATGATCACACGCACGGCACAGCGGACACACCAGGAACCGCGGTGTTGGCCGTCGAATGGCGCTAGCTGCGCAGCATTTGTGCACCGCCGCCGTCAGTGTCAGCCAGTTTGCCGTGGCATACGGAGCTCCATCGCAGTCTTTAACACTGGTAGCATGCCGCGACAGCGTGGACGTGAACCGTATGTGCAGTTGACGGACTTTGAGCGAGGGCGTATAGTGGGCATGCGGGAGGCCGGGTGGACGTACCGCCGAATTGCTCAACACGTGGGGCGTGAGGTCTCCACAGTACATCGATGTTGTCGCCAGTGGTCGGCGGAAGGTGCACGTGCCCGTCGACCTGGGACCGGACCGCAGCGACGCACGGATGCACGCCAAGACCGTAGGATCCTATGCAGTGCCGTAGGGGACCGCACCGCCACTTCCCAGCAAATTAGGGACACTGTTGCTCCTGGGGTATCGGCGAGGACCATTCGCAACCGTCTCCATGAAGCTGGGCTACAGTCCCGCACACCGTTAGGCCGTCTTCCGCTCACGCCCCAACATCGTGCAGCCCGCCTCCAGTGGTGTCGCGACAGGCGTGAATGGAGGGACGAATGGAGATGTGTCGTCTTCAGCGATGAGAGTCGCTTCTGCCTTGGTGCCAATGATGGTCGTATGCGTGTTTGACGCCGTGCAGGTGAGCGCCACAATCAGGACTGCATACGACCGAGGCACACAGGGCCAACACCCGGCATCATGGTGTGGCGAGCGATCTCCTACACTGGCCGTACACCACTGGTGATCGTCGAGGGGACACTGAATAGTGCACGGTACATCCAAACCGTCATCGAGCCCATCGTTCTACCATTCCTAGACCGGCAAGGGAACTTGCTGTTCCAACAGGACAATGCACGTCCGCATGTATCCCGTGCCACCCAACGTGCTCTAGAAGGTGTAAGTCAACTACCCTGGCCAGCAAGATCTCCGGATCTGTCCCCCATTGAGCATGTTTGGGACTGGATGAAGCGTCGTCTCAAGCGGTCTGCACGTCCAGCACGAACGCTGGTCCATCTGAGGCGCCAGGTGGAAATGGCATGGCAAGCCGTTCCACAGGACTACATCCAGCATCTCTACGATCGTCTCCATGGGAGAATAGCAGCCTGCATTGCTGCGAAAGGTGGATATACACTGTACTAGTGCCGACATTGTGCATGCTCTGTTGCCTGTGTCTATGTGCCTGTGGTTCTGTCAGTGTGATCATGTGATGTATCTGACCCCAGGAATGTGTCAATAAAGTTTCCCCTTCCTGGGGCAATGAATTCACGGTGTTCTTATTTCAGTTTCCAGGAGTGTACATTTATTCTAATTTTTTGATCGGTGTTTCCCTGGAACAGTGTTCCAAACGATGCTCAAACACTAAAGCTTCTCACTGTGATGGAAGACGGGGACGCAGCCAAATGATGAAACTATAAATAAATTAGATTCTGGCTGCAACAAAAATGAATCTGAAGATAGAGCTAGTAGTCCCGAAATCGATAACGCAGTAAAGAAATTTTAGATCATCCTCTATTTATAATTTCAGCTCATCTAATGGCTGCCTTCCCGCCTTCCATGATGGAAAATTTTAAATACTGTATGCCTTCTTAACACCATTTTCAGTCAGAGCACTGCTCTCTTGACGTTACTTTGTTCCCACTAGGTTCTTGTACATTCTGTACAACAGGGGCCTTTCCATATAATTTAATAAATTTTAGGCATCTTACACCATTTAACGTTGTCAGACGCTTTTTATAGGTAGACATTCATATCAGAGTGTCTTGATTTAAGTCGCGACGTCAAAACTGCCTCTCTTGTACTTTTACATTTCATAAAGCAGTATTAATCTTTATCTCATAGATCAATAAGTTTTTTTTTCACATTCTTCTCCATATATTTATTGTCTATTCTTGGATACATGGGGTGTTAAGCTGATTGTACAACTGTCTCGCATTTATCTAACATTGATACCTCCAGGGTTGCGTAACTGATTCTCTTCAGAAAGTTGGATGGTATATCTCATAGATCTACACATTAATTTGAATAATAGTTTGGTTGTCACTTCAGATTCAATTTTATAAATCTAGAATGGCATCCTTATAGATCTACACATTTATTCGAAAAATCGTTTGGTTCTCAGTTCATCCGCAATTTTACAAATTTGGGATGGTATCTGCACCATCCGTCTTGTTTGAACACTTACGTTCCACAGTCCCGCCAACTCCAGTTCCCGATAACTTATGTCTTTCAAATCGACATCCACACCTTGTATCTCCTCAGCAGATAATATCTCCCAGTAGTGGAGGCCTACATTGTACTTACACTTTTTCCACTGATCTACTATCTCTCTCTCTTCTCTCTCTCTCTATTTGACAGTGTAATTAGTTATGCGATCTTAACGTTGACACCACATTTTTAATTTTAGTGGAATGTCATTTTGATGTGATGAGTTTCTCCTTCCGGCGATATTTTCCTTTCCGATTTCTTCAAAATGGTTCAAATGGCTCTGAGCACTGTGGGACTTAACATCTGTGGTCATCAGTCCCCTAGAACTTAGAACTACTTAAACCTAACTAACCTAATGACATCACACACATCCATATCCGAGGCAGGATTCGAACCTGCGACCGTAGCAGTCGCGCGGTTCCGGACTGCTCGCCTAGAACCGCTAGACCACCGCGGCCGGCGATTTCTTCACATTTTTCCGGTAGTCATTTCTTTCTTTGCTGTATTCCTTTCTTTTGCTGACCATTTTTGTATTTTATTCTTTTTCGACCACCTGATTTCTTCTGTCACCCAAGGATTATTCACACTTACATTCCTTATACCTATTTAAGTGACTTCAGTATCTATTATCTCTGTGATTCCTACTACCGAGACCGTATCCTACGGTATTTCTGTCGTCTGTTCCATCCCCTACTACAGTGTTCCAATGGTTATCAGATTTTGATGTCCCTTTACATAATGAAGTAGCCTTTCAATGTACTACTGCACTTTTTCAATCTCTTGAAATTCTATGGTAATGGTGCAGACTGAAGCAATGAATTAAAATTTGTACTGCTAACGATGTCGGCATTCTCGCTGGAGTTGGTTCGGTGTCGATTCTAAAGAGAGATTATTATCACTGCACTGTTTGCAGCAGTGTTAATCAACTTGGTCCTAACTGCCCCATAGTGGGCGTCCCAGCTTTCATGGCGGGTGGTACAGGTTTGGAAACAATTTCACTAGTTTTTCATAAAATTTTGACAGAAAGTACGACAGCTTCCTGGAAGATAATACCTTCGAATTTTTACGTGAAAACTGTCTAACCGTTTCGAATAAAACAAACGTTAGTAACATTCTACATCTTTATTCTTCAACTCTACAAATTTCCAGCCCTCTGCCGCTAGAGCGCTCCTAATCGTAGCCTGCAACATGGCGGCGCGTAATGTAACTACATCGGTGCGTGAGATGTAGCGTGCTGTAATAGTTTCGAATTCGAGGAGTTCGTCCATACATGGGGCACCCACTCCTTCAGTATGTCAGACCACACACGAGCGCTGCGACTTCATCAACAATCCGATGCGCTGAGTTCACTGCCATCGATCACCCTTCATACAGTCCCGACTTGGCCACATCTGATTTTTGTCTGTTTTCAGAACTTAAATACAACCTTAGAGGACTTCTCTTTAGTAGTGACGAAGCGGTGATGCGGAGTTGAGGTTGTGGCTCCGTTAACAAGGTCAGACATTCTACAGTGAAGGTATCAACAAATCAATCTCTCGTTGCGAGAACCGTGTTCGTCGACAGGGCGACTATGTTGAGAAATGAATACGTAGACGTGAAAAACATCGATGTAGACCGTTAATAAGTTTTGTTTAGTTTAAAAAGCTTTAAGAGCTTTCACATAAATATTTCGGAGCCATTATTTTTCAGCACGCCCTCGTGTTTGTTAAATAATTATTGCTATATACTTTAACACGTTCACACCCTGCTTTGTAGATTTTTAAAGTTACTTCCTTCCTTTATAAATCACCATTGCTGTGGAATTGATGGGCAGTTAGAAAATTTTACTACTAACAGAAATACAAAACCGGACGGTTGGCAACGAGATTGACCACTGATTTACTGCAACTCTCTCTTTGCCCTACCTTCCTAATTATAACGAATACTATTCCCGCTCTGTCGTTTTCTGCAACTGAGGGAAAGGCGAGGGATAACCGACCCTACGACTTACATTTCAATGTAGGTTGAAGAAAGGCAAACCTACGTTTGTAGCATTTGCAGATTTAGAGGACGTGTTTGATAATATCGACTGGAACAAGCCCTTTGAAATTCTGAACATAGGAAGGACAGAATACGGGGAGCGAAGTTTGTGTACAACCAGCACATAAACTATACTGAAGTTATAAGGGTTGAAGGGCATGAAAGGGAATAAGCATTTGAGAAGGGAATTAGAAGCTCGTAGTCAGTCCCCTGTGTTATTCGGTTGAACGATGAGCAAGCAGTAAAGGAAAGCGAGGAGAAAATTATGCAAGGAAATTAAAGTTTAAGGAAAAGAAATAAAATTTTTGACGTAACCGATTGTATTGCAGTTCAGTCAGAGACGGCAAATGACTTAGAAATAAAGTTGAACGAAATGGATAGTGTTTTGAAAAGAAGTTATAGGATTGTCATCGATAAAAATAAAACAAGGACAATGTAATGTAGTGTGAGTAAATCAGTTAACGGTAAGGGACTTAGATTAGGAAACGAGACACTGAATGTTGTAGATGAGTTTTGTTGTTTGGGTCGAACTAGAGAGAATGAAGGATACAGACTTTCAATTGCAAGAAAAACTATTCTGAGAAAGAGAAATTTGTTGACATCTAATACGAATTTTAGTACTAGAAGTCTTCTCTGAATGTAATTGTGTGCAGTGTAACACAGATGATTTCATACAAGAAGAGAATATAAGCTTTTGAAATGTGGTGCTGCAGAATATTGCTGAAGATTTATTGGGTCTGTTGGATAACTAAAGTACTGTATCGAATACTGAATCGAATAGGGGTGAAAAGAAATTTGTACTATGACTTGACTAAATTAGGGGAGCAGAACACATCCTGAGGCACCAAGAAGGTTTTAATTTTTCGAATGAAGGTGTGTGAAAGGGTGCACTACACGAAGTTAGCAGCTATTCGGGTAGCAGAGTACTTCTGAAGTGCACAGGTTAGGCAGTAGTCTGAGGTACTCTGATGAACATACGTCAGTCGATACGAAGATAGAGAAATCACACCACGTTCAGAGCCGGGGTGGCCGAGCGGTTCTAAGGGCTACAGTCTGGAACCGCGCGACCGCAGGTTCGAATCCTGCCTCGGGCATGGATGTGTGTCATGTCCTCAGGTTATTTAGGTTTAAGTGGTTCTAAGTTCTAGGGGACTGATGACCTCAGAAGTTAACTCCTATAGTGCTCAGAGCCGTTTGAACCACGTTCAGAATAAACACACTTCGACTGTTGAAATTTAATCAGAAAATTATCGAAGTATTCGTAACAAAGTTCCCGAATTTTCTTGCCTCCAGGAAATTTCTCGCCCTCAAATTATTCCTGGGACCGATAGCTGGCTGAAACTCCAAGCAGAAAGCTCCGAGATATTTAGCGAGCTATGGAACATACATCGAAAAGGCAGATAAGATGCCATAGGAGGAACAGTGTCCATTGCAAAATATTGTCTCTATTGAGATTGAAATTGATTGTGACAGTGAAGTAATCTGGTCGCGTATAACAGGACTAGGTGAAACCAAGTTCATTGTTGGACGTTTTTAACGACCACCCTATTCCGGTGTGATGGTTCTAGAGTCATTTACGGAAAGTCTACGTTCAGTAGCTTGTAAATATCCACATAACGCAATACTAGCTGGAGGCGACTTTAACCTAGCGTATATAGTTAGGACGTCTATGGATTCTTTGCAGGGAGTACAGGCAGACAGTCTTGCGAAACACTTTTGAACGCTTTTTCCGAAAACTGTCTTGAACAGCTAGTCCGGCAACCCACACACTTGTAGCTACGAACAAGACAGACCTTATCGATGGCGTCATTATAAAGACGGGGAGTAGTAGTCATGACAGCATGATGGCGACTACTGTTACGCAAGTTAATAAAGCAGTTAAGAATACCAGGAGAGTGTTCCTGCTAGTAACAACAGATAAGCGATTGTTAGCGTCTCACACGAGGAATCGACATAATTTAGTTGTAGCGTGATGGATGTAGAGGAATTAAGGGCAAATTTTAAACAGATTGTAAATCGTTCTCTGGACAACTACGTGTCTCGTAAGTGGATTAAGGACGGAAAAGACCTGCGTGGCTAAAAACGAAATTCTGAAAGTGCTGACAAGCAAAGGCTGTTGCACTCTCTGTTCTAAAGAGAACGCGCAAATGACAGCAGCAAAGGTCAGTAGAGATTCATGTGTCTGTGAAAAGACCTATGCGCGAAGAATAAAACTACCACTGTCATATCTTAGCAAAAGATCTGGCCGTAAACCCGAGAAAATTCAGCTCCAATGTAAAATCGCTAAGAGGGGCTGCTTCCCTCCAGCCACTCGTTGACCAGTCTGATGTAGCAGTAGAAAGCAGCAAAACGAAAGCCGAAGTTTTAAATTTCGTGTTTCAGAAATTGTTCACGCTGGAGAATCGTACGAACATGCCGTCGTTTGACCATCGCGCAGAGTCCCGTATGTACAATATAATAACAAGCGTCCCTGACGAAGAGAAACAACTGATGACAAAAAGTAAATCGCCATTTCCGGATGGAATCTAAATTCGGTTTTACAAATAATGCTATACGGCATTGGACCCTTGCTTAGCTTTCACTTATTGCGAATCTCTCGCCTAGCGCAAAGTCCCATTCGAACGGAAAAAAGCGCAGTTGACTCCTGTATATAAGAAGGGTAAAAATAACGGACCCGCAAAACTCAGGTTGCCATTTTTTCACATGATATACTGCGAACTATGGATGAAGGGCAACAGGCAGATGGCACATTGCTAGATATCGGAAAATCATTTGATGCTGTGTTCCACTGCAGACTGTCAACGAAGGTATGAGCGTATGGAATACGTTCCCAGATTTGTGAGTGGCTCGAAGACTTTCTAAATAGTAGAACCCAGTATGTTGTCCTCGACGGAGAGCCTTCACTATTGACAAGGGCATCATAAGGAGTGCCCCAGGGAAGTGTGATGGGACCGCTATTATACTCTATACACATAAACGATCTCGCTGGCGGAGTGGGCAGCAATTTGCGATTACAAAATTGTTGAGGCCTTCGTGGCCACTTGTTGACAAACTGCCTACTGGCTTCTGTCTCGAGTTCTTCGGCCGACGTTCATCTAATGATTTTTCTGACGTTTCGCCAGCACAAGTGGCTGGCATTGTCAAAGCTTCACCCTCCATTGCCGGTGGTGAACTGGAGCCGAGCTCGCGGCCGCAGACTATATGTACCTGGCGTGCCAACGTCCGAGGGCTTCTCCGCGGTCATTTCCGGTGCGGTTCTCCTCTTGCTACCTGCGACGGTCGTTCGCTGCAGTACGGGAAGCCAGGATCCGTTTACCTTAAGGCTTTCCTCTTTCTTGTTCAAACTGTTCGCGTGTTTTTGTATTTCCACAGCTTCTCCGAACAAGCGCGTGTGATAGTGCTTCTCTACAGCCAGAACTTCCGTGTCGGCGAATTTTATTACGTGGTCGGTCTCATTCAGTGCGTGCTCTGCCACGGCCGATTTCTCCACCTGGTCGTGCCAGAGCACGCACTGAAACGAAATGGACAAAAGTGGAATCTCCCGATGGCCAAACGTTCAGAAAAAAGCAGAATTTTTGGCGCTGGTCGGACGAGGCGTGAGCTGTTATTTTAAGGTAGTTTCCAGACAGCGGTTGAAGCAGCGGAAAGAGTACGGATGGGAAATAAGAGGGTCGTGGGGTCCAATCCCTCTTCGGAAAGTTTTTATTTTTATTTTCAGTTTTTGCTTACATTAAGTGTCACCGTCCACTTCTTCACATTCCCCTCGTTCGTCGCCGCACATGAACGTTTCTTTTTTCATTCCTCAGTCTTTTGCTGGTTTCATGCGGCCCGCCACGAATTCCTCTCCTATGTCAACCTCTTCATCTCAGAGTAGCAATTGCAATCTACGCACTTAATTATTTGCTGGATGTATTCCAATCTCTCTCTTCCTCTACTGTTTTTACCCTCTACAGCTCCCTCTAGTACCATGGGAGTTGTTCCCTGATGTCTTGACAGATGCCCTGTCATCCTGTCCGTTTTTCTCAACAGTATCTTCTATATATTTCTTTCCCCGATGACTCTGCGAAGAACATCCTCATTCCATACCGTATCAGTCCATCTAATTTTCAACGTTCTCCTGCAGCACCATATCCAAATGCTTCGATCCTATTCTGGTCAGGTTTTCCCACAGTCCCTGACTCATTGTCGTACAATGCTGTACTCGAAACGTACATTCTGAGAATTTACTTCCTCAAATAAGGCCTATGTTTGATACTAGCAGACTTCTCTCGACCAGCAATGACCTTTTTCCCAGTGTTAGATTCCTTTTTATGTCCTTCTTGCTCCTTCCGTCATGGGTTATTTTGCTGCCGAGGAAACAGAATTCCTTAACTTCGTGATCACCAATTCTTATGTTAAGTTTCTCGCTGTTCTCATTTCTGCTACTTCTCATTACTTTCGTCTTAATTCGATTTACCTTCAATCCATATTTGTTCTCATTAGACTGTTTATTCCGTTCAACTGGTGATGTAAGTTTTCTTCATTTTCACTGAGGATAGCAATGTGAACAGTGAATTTGGTCATTCATATATTTTCACCTAAAATTTTAATGGCACCCTCGAATCTTTCTTTAATTTCTGTCATTGTTCCTTGTAAACTGAACAGCAGGGCTGAAAGACTACATCCTTATTAATCCGAACACTTCGTTCTTGGTGTTCCAGATTTATAATTCCCTCTTGGTTCTTGTATATTATCCGTCTTTCCCTGTAGCTTACCCCTACTTTTCTCAGAATTTCTTACATCTTACACCATTTTACATCGTCCAACTCTTTTTCCAGGTCGACAGATCCTATGAACGTGTCTTGATTTCTCTTCGGTCTTGCTTCCATTATCAACCGCAACGTCAGAACTGCGCCTCTGGTGCCTTCACTTTTCTAAAGTCAAACTGATCGTCATCGAAAAGAGCCTCAATTTTCTTTTCCATTCTTCTACAGAATACATATTCTTCTTGTTAACAACTTTGATACAAGAGCTGTTAAGCTTATTGTGAGATAAATATTGCACATATCGGCCCTTGTAATCTTTGGCGATGCCTGGATAATGTTTTTCCGAAAGTCTGATGGCATGTCGCCAGTCTAGTACGTTTTACACTCCAACGTGTTTTGTTGCCACTTCTTCCCATGATTTTAGAAATTAAAATGGAATGTTAACTATCCCTTCTCCCTTAGTATACAAACTTATAAACTTCCACTACTTTCTCGTATCTTTAACTTCTAATCTGAATATGTTCTTCAGTTTTTATCGCCGAACTTTCTCATGTATCAGATCGCTTCCGCCCAATACAAGTAAAACACAGTCCAAAGATGTTCCTCGCTCATCAGTATTTTCACTTGTCCACTCGACGTTTCCCACAATATTTTCGACCAACTAACCTTATTCGGTGGAGAGCTAGCAAGCGAACCAGGTCCGCGGCCCTACCTTAGAGTTGTCCGCAACGGCTGATGAGCCGATTTTGTCTGCACCGGTATCCTATAGTTCGCTTGCAGCTGCTGAGGACTACTCTAAGGTAAAAATTGAAACCATTGGAATAGGAAGTCCAGTAAGCTTTAATTACAATCCGTTCGTGGAAAGTGGTTTGCAGAATCCTCGTGGACTCTGTAAGTACATTCTTTTCTTGGAAATTTATTTGAAAACCCAGACTTTCCTTTCCCTTTCCTATTCATGACTTTTACGGGAATACTATTTTTACACCAACTCCTTCCCTCGGGTAGACTTTATGGTCTGCAGAGATTTTTTTTTGGTTTTTCTTTAATGTTACGTCATGTGTAAATCTACATACTGCACGAACAATATATCTAGTCTACGCTAACTATGCTGCAGACAGGATAATAAAATTTAATAAAACAACTCTTCATATAAGATTTACACATTTTAAAAAATTAATTCAGTCTTTTTTTCCTTAAGCACACTGTTAATGTAAAAATCAACAAACTAGAAACAGTGTACCCTGTCACCTCAAACGCACATTCCTGTACATGGAATCGCAATTAAACGTGGTACCTATTTTCCCATCAATAATGATTAGTATGCGTAGTAATTATAGCAAAAATGGCTTTATAAACTTATACTACGCCTACTGAAAAAGTGATGTATCAAAGATTCGTTTCTTCTGCTGTGGACTTCTGACAAAGCCGTTTTAGCCGGCCGCTATAGGCGAGCGGTTCTAGGCGCTTCAGTCCGGAACCGAGCTGTTGTTACGGTCGCAGGTTCGAATCCTGCCTCAGGTATGGAACTGTGTGATATCCTTAGGTTAGTTAGGTTTAAGTAGTTCTAAGTTCTAGCGGACTGATGACCTCAGATGTTAAGTCTCATAGTGCTGAGAGCCATCTGAACCATTTGAACAAAGCCGTTTTATCGTGATGACTGTTAAATAGCTGTGTTTGATTTCGCTCACAAATTGCAACACTTTCTAAACTTTTCACTCTAATTAAGGACATAGCAACATGGTACTTTCCGAACAGTGACCAAAATGCGATTATGGTATCTGGAGTTGGAGATTTTAATTAGTCTTGTCTTTTGAGTTGTCGTGGTGATTTTTCGTAGAAACTTTCATTCCCTACCACATATGTCTTTACTTCCAACACAGAAGTCTAATACCAATTTTCAATGATTTATCTGTAAAAATGTTTAAATATAACGAAATACTTTCCAAAAAAATTTCTTCCCCTATTTCACTCCTTAGGTGCTGAATTTCTAAATACACTGTAACACGTAGTTCTTTATTTCTAACCAAGAAGCCAAATATAAATTTTCACGGGTTTAGTTTCAAAAACGCTTTCATAATGAAATATTTTCATAAAAATTTCATCCTCTGTTTCACTCCCTTATGGGTTGAATTTTCAAAAACAATGAAACACATCATTCATCATTTGCTTTGGGCCTTTGTCTCACTGCAGCACTGGGTCGGCCTTGCTACTACGGGTTTGACGATGTTAGTGTCAAAAGATGGCTGAATGCACTTCTCGTCGCCACCCCATACCCCCCAGGACGGAATTAGTGCTCCCCAGTTGTCTGCGTCTAGTGTAAGCCATGAAATACTGCGAACGTTTCGCAAATGTCTGCAAGTCGTGTAATTGAGGCGAGACGTGGGGACCAGCCAGGCATTCATCTGGTGGGATGTGGAGAACCGACTAAAACACGTCCAGGCTGGCCGGCCGGCACAAACGCATTTGCACATAATCACGGAAATAGACTTCTATGACTATCATTTTCGGAGATGTAGGTGGCCAAAAGCGAAACACAACATCGTCATGTCCTGTACGACTGATCCAACGGTTTGTAAGATGTTGATCCAAAACATAGTTCAATCTTCACTGCTTTTCCTATTAATTCTCTGTTCCATCACTCTATTTGTATGCTTATTGGTTCAAAATGGTTCAAATGGCTCTGAGCACTATGGGACTTAACATCTGAGGTCATCAGTCCCCTAGAACTTAGAACTACTTAAACCTAACTAACCTAAGGACATTACACACATCCATGCCCGAGGCAAGATTCGAACCTGCGACCATAGCAGTCGTAAGCTTATTCTAAGTCGCATTATCATATGTTGTTCACACGTCTATAAACCACTTTATAAATCTCTGGGAATCTACCACATAAACTATTTTTTTCAGTGCTGAAATCACCAATTAAATGTAGACCAAATATTGCTTGGGTCATTAGTCTTCTGAATGCTTCGATGTGGCCCGCCACAAATTCCTCTCCTATGCCAACCTCTTCATCTCAGAGTAGCACTTGCAATCTACAGCCTGAAGTATTTGCTGAATGTATCCCAATCTCTGTCATTCTCTACAGTTTTTGCCCTCTGCGGCTCCCTCTAGTTCCATGGAAGTTATTCCGTGATCTGTTAACGGATGTCCCCTCTTCTTGTCAGTGTTTTCCATATATTCCTTTCCTCGATGATTCTGCGAAGAACCTCCTGATTCCATACCTAATCAGTCCTCATAATTTCAACATTCTTCTGTAGCACCACACCTGAAATGCTTCGCTTCTCTTTTGGTCAGCTTTTCCCACAGTCCATGGCTCATTGCTACACAATATTGTACTCCAAACGTACATTCTCAGAAGTTATTTCCTCAAATTAAGACCTATGTATGATACTAGTAGACTTGTTTTGGCCAGGAGTGCCCTTTTTGTTAGTGTTAGTCTCCTTGTTATATCCTTGCTCCATCCGTCATGGGCTGTTTTGCTGCCTAGCTAGCAGAATTCCTTAACGCCACCTACTTCGTGATCACCAGTTATCATGAAAACGAAACTTCCTGGCAGATTAAAACTGTGTGCCCGACCGAGACTCGAACTCGGGACCTTTGCCTTTCGCGGGCAAGTGCTCTACCATCTGAGCTACCGAAGCACGACTCACGCCCGCTCCTCACAGCTTTACTTCTGCCAGTAGCTCGTCTCCTACCTTCCAAACTTTACAGAAGCTCTCCTGCGAACCAGTTATGATGTTATGTTCCTCGCTGTCCTCACCTATGTTACTTCTCATTGCTTTCGTCTTTCTTCGCTTTATTTTCAATCCATATTCTGTACTCAGTAGACTGTTCATTCGATTCAGCAGATCACGTAATTCTTCATCACTTTCACTGAGGACAGCAATGTCATCAGCAAATCGTATCACTGACATCCTTTCCCTTGAATATTAGTTCCAATGTTGAACTTTCCCTTTATTTCCGTTGTTGATTCTTTGACGTATAATTGGAAGTGCAGGAGCGAAAGGCTACATCTTTGTCTTACATCCTTTTTAATTCGTGCACTTCGTTCTTGGTCTTTCATTCTCATTGTTTCCTGTTGGTTCTTGTACATATTGCACATTACTCATATTTCCCTACAGCTTAATCGTATTTTTCACAGTGAAAAAGAGGCCGCAGAGAAAATGTGGCTCTCTGTTGTGACTATGTTGTTCACTTTTAACCACTGGTGAATACGTATGAAGTCTTTCACGAAATGACCGAAACTAGGTATTCTACTTATTTATAGTCAATGCAGAGGGAACACGAAGAGAACAATTCAGTAGTATGCATACGGATATCCTGGCAGACGCTGTACAAAGAGTATTAAAATCAATCTGTTGTAATCCACAATTTATCTCCTGAGAACCCACGAATGCCGCTGGAACAAGTTATTCCAGTGTTGTAAGCATTTTGCCACCAAATGACATTCGTCCATATCGTGTGTCACTTCACCAGTAGATTAACCAATGGGGCTGCGTAAGACACATGGAATTCTATGACTTTTAAAATTTTCCGGCGGACTGATGTTTGAATAAATTTCGAACTAGTAGCCGGTTTTGTTCAACGTCTGCACAGCTACATCCCTCCTCATTGCCTTAAGAGTTTATCAAAACCATATGATTGTGTACCACCAAGAGAGTACGGCCATTCAAAAATTCAGAAAGAAAATCTTGTGTTACGTCCAATAGCGAACAACATAGGCTCCTCCATATGATTTAACCAAACATCTCGCTTCTTTGCCGAGACCACTGGTGGGCAAATGCTCATATCACATTCGAAACTCAGCTGACTTTATCAATAGACTAGGGGTTCTTCGTCTAAGCAGTTCCGAACGTTTAGTTATTTTTGATGTTTCTCACTTTTTACAAAGATTGCTCTTGTAGATTCTTTGGGACTGATTGGTAATAAGTTTCAGGCGAACATTAGTGCTTTGTTTCGGCACTCTCTGTCCTCAACCTATTTTACGTTCAACCAAGAACATTTTGAACAGATTGACGGCCTAACGGCCCTGCCATGGGAATTCCTCTGGCTCCCATGGTAGCCAACCATTTAATGGAGGATTTCGAGGAAAGAACCCTTGAATCTGCTGCCCACAACTGTTTTTGGAAGTATGTTACGATACTTTCATAGGGTGGCCTCATGGAGAAGATAAATTATTCTACACCACCTCGATTCCATTCATAGCAACATTCGATTCACTATGAAAAAAGGGAAAAATATTGTCTGCCCTTCTTGGATGTCGTGGTTAGACTGAATAATGATGGCTGTCTGGTTCATTCAGTTTATCGTAAGCTCACTCATACTAATTTGTATTTCCAAGCGTCTAGCTGTCATCATCTGTCACAATCTAAGAGCGTGCTTAAAACACTTGCACGGGCTCACGGAGTCCCAGATCTAGTGAGTTTCCCTCAACAGCTCGCCCACCTAAAGGCAGTGTTCAGGCGTAATGGATACTCCACCCGAAAGATTAACAGAGATTAATCATCCTTAGCTGTATAGTATCATCTTTTCTTGTCTAATCTGACAGCTCAGTGTGTGTATTACAAATCATGTGGTACTTTTGTGTACTTGCAGTGCGCCACTGGTTCACCATCGATTATATATATATTAGTATTATATCGTTCATGTAATATGAGCTCTGTGCTCTGATTATTCTTTGTTGGGGAGCATTGTGAGATATCTACGTGCGTAATCGTGAGTTTTTGGCTTTGTATGTGTCCAGCACGAAAAAGTCAATGAGATATAAAAAGTCAAATGAAATACATGTTTCTTGAATAGAAAAGGAATTGCCAGGTGGAAGAAGTCAAATAAATGATTGCTGGCAGGAATCAAATTATATCGACTACTTATTTTTTTAATCTGTCATCCAGGTTTCAGTTTCGGTGGTACAGCCTTAATAAGAGCGTTGGATGCTGCGACAGAGCCTGTTACACGGTCAACACTGTTTCACGGCTTTGCTGCGAGGGCTTCCAGCTTCACTATTCGAACTGGATTTGCACATACATAGGCAACCCTCCGATCGTCGACTAAGGTTTGTTCACAGGAATTGCTACCTTACTTGGAACTTCTGTTTAGATTTCTGGACTAAATCATAACCTAAATTTAAAACTTAACTTCAACATATAAACTCATTAACAACTGGAGTAACGAAAAATATCCTTAGAGATAATTCAGATGCCACGTCTTTTGCTTTATGGCTGGTTTATCGGTCCAACGACATGTGGCCGATATAATTAGTATTAATTTTACAGTAAACTTTTCTCGGTTTATTCCAATGCGCAGCTGAACTCTCTTAGTTGCGCCAAGCTGAAGCGCCTAGTCACCCTCACGCGACAGCTCTTTACAACAGCACGAATTTACGCATCAGAAAGCAATCGGTTTTTGATGTTGAAAACAGATAAATCCTAATTTCTTAATATTTCAATTTCTCTGAGGCTACTTGGAGAGAAAATTCGACTGCATTCGTTCGTTTGAGATCTGCGATCACAACAGTAAAAATTATTATACTTAATTCGAAAAGACGAAACCGATATCAAAATATTCGTACCTAATTTATTCGTCCAAAGAGACTAAACATAATGAGCCCTCAAATTCACCTCTGTGAAAACAGAATTACGATAATTTAAACGCTTCCAGAAATACCTCTGGTGAGGAGACGTAGTTGTACCACGCAGTAATGAGGAGAACACTGAAGTTTCTAGGAATTTTCGCTTCAGCACAATTACGTGTAGCGCATAAAGTAGGATGCAAACGATGGTATTATCTCTGGATGTGCCGTGGTTGCTCCTGTCGAGAAAGTTACAAAATTGATTCACTGTAAAGTACGGGCATGTCATATGCATCTTCATTGGGTACCACTGTAATCTTACAGATCAATATTGTCCTTAACGGATGTTGGAATTTGATAACTGTCGGTTTTCTCTCCAAGTCTTCTCCAAGTTCCCTCCTGCACAGCAGGTTTAAAACATCTGTTGACTGAATCCTATGGAAAACCTTCTGTAAATCAATATAACAAAGATAAACTGATCTGTTGTATTCATTATACTTCTCTTCAGTCTGTCTGAGGATGAATACCGCATCCGTGCATGACGTACCGGATCTAAAACCATACTACTACTCTGCAAGGGTTGTAACGCTTTTTATTTTGTTTCCTATTTTTTATGTGTTTAATAATTGTACTCAGTATATTATCCCTCTGTAATTCGATGCGTCCTTCTTATTTGCTAGTGATACTAGTTTTCCATCCGCTTGGAGTTTTACTACCAGTTATAACAATGTTAACCGAGTTGTTTAATTGTTCAGTCAGTGTATATCCTCCATACTTCAGTAATTCATTGAGAATCGTATCTTTCCCTGGAGATTTCGTATTTTTTAACAGACTTACAGCTTCTTCTACCCCTGCATGTGAAACATTTAAATCGTCATTTACTTGTATACGTATCTCTAATCTCTCTTCGTTTTCTGGTGCCTTTTTACCTTTATACAACTCTGTTACCTATTTAATCCAGGGCTTCTCATTTGTGTCTTCCACTTTCAAAATTTAATTTAATTCTTTCCTCTGCTGTCATATCATTCTTCAAAGTTGTTTCTGCAGCCTATAGAAGTCACGTCCTAAATTTTTAGAAAAGATTTCCGGTGCTCCTGTTTAAAACTATTCACTAGTGATTTTGTCTCCTGCGAACTCTTTTTTAATCTTCAAAAGGCTCTTATGTTTTGAGTGTTTTATGTTTCAAATATACACCTCTCTTTTTTTGCACATTTCCTCTTTTGCTTTATAACTCTTGTACAAAGTGATTCTTGAGCTGCTGCTTCAATAGCTTCCTCTATTTCCTCCCAGGATTGGCTACACTATACCCAGAATTAATGGTTTCTCTTTTATTTTCTCTGCTAATCGTTTCTGATATGATTTTTTTGTAGACCCATTCCATAACGAATCTCTATTAAATTTTTCTTCTTTCAAGATTGGTTCTTCAACAACCTCGTTCCTTCCTACATGCAATTTAATTTTTGGCCTGAGTAAGCTGTAATCTCTCCCTATGTTGAAACTTCCTGGCAGATTAAAACTGTGTGCCGGATCGAGACTCGAACTCGGGACTTTTGCCTTTCGCGGGCAAGTGCTCTACCAACTGAGCTACCCAAGCACGACTCACGACCCGTCCTCACAGTTTTAATTCCGCCAGTACCTTGTCTCCTACCTTCCAAAGCTGTGATGACGGGTCGTGAGTCGTGCTTGGATAGCTCAGCTGGTAGAGCACTTGCCCGCGAGAGGCAAAGGTCCCGAGTTCGAGTCTCGGTCCGGCACACAGTTTTAATCTGCAAGGAAGTTTCATATCAGCGTGCACTCTGCTGCAGAGTGAAAATTTCGCTCTAGACTCCCTATGTTGTCAGAGTTTAAAGTCCTAGCATCTAGCACTGACTGAGGATGGATATTTCTGTTTGAAACAATGTTATCTATTGTAGATTTACGACCACTTGCGTTCTGAAGAAGTATTTATACTGCTCTTTGTGGTCACAGAAGATATCATTTATTCTCAGTTTCTTTCTTGAGCATAAACTGATCGTAATTTCACCATTATCATTCAGAAAGTCTTCCTTAAATCCTTTAACTCAAGGGATGACACTGCTTCCTACATGAGCATTAAAATCCCCCATTATGACTATAAATTCGTTCCAAGATATAAGATTGACAACTTCTTGTAATTGCTCATAGAAGGCTTCTTTTTATCTTCTAGGTTTGCAGTCCTATGGGCTGTACAGGGAGATAATGATCAATTTGTGTTTGAATGTCGTGTAGTCTTAAGTAGGCCTCAGCAGTGGTGACCGCTACGGTCACAGGTTCGAATCCTGCCTCGGGCGTGGATGTGTGTGATGTCCTTAGGTTAGTTAGGTTTAATTAGTTCTAAGTTCTAGGCAACTGATGACTTCAGAAGTTAAGTCGCATAGTGCTCAGAGCCATTTTTTTCAGCAGTGGTTCTTCCTTTCTAAACATGTTTCAATATTTCTTTAACATCATTCCTGATATTTTGCGACTGTGCTTTATTTAACACTCCATTACACGCTATGTATTTGGCAGATACACAGCTGGGCGTGTTTGAAGATAGGTTTAGCCGCACGAGTGCGACTTTTGTTCCTCAAGCACGTGTTCCTCAGGCGGCTAGTCGAGCGTTGTCGCCCGTCGCACTCAAGAGAGGCGATTAATTTACCTTTGTACCTGACAGATACGTTGGGTGTTTTGAAGTAAGTATTTTTGAATGTATCAATTTTGATATCCCCCTTCAATTTTCCTTTTTAGTATACGTTGTGATACATTATGATTATAATTATTTTTGCGAAAATGGATTTGTGTACTTGACACGTACTCATGTACCTCTCTGATACAACCCATGTGTTTCTGTTAGTTTGACTATTCCAAATGTTCTGAGTAACTTTATTTCGTCCAAGCTACTCTCACATAGTTTGCTTTCCCAAAACCCAGTATTTTACATTGTCAGGTTCAAAACGGCGACATAAACAGTACACTACAGTCTCGATAACGCCGCCGACGTCCGACAAATTCAGCGACTTCTGTTGCATGGCTTTCACCTGTGTGATGACGAAGGAAGTCTACCTTCATTAGCTTCAGCTCCTGAAGGAACATCAAACCTCATTCCAGAGGTTCCAGAAGAGGAAGTTGACACTATTGCGAAGAGAACCCTTACACTGAACAAAGTGATTCAGAGACACCACCTGATTGTGAAGACGGCAAGACCTCTGATACTGAAGGCGGTAAACGAAAGCGCTGTCAACCCTGATGAGACGATGAAAATAAAACAAGATTAGACACACACACACGCAAAGGACGTGGCCAGTAGATGGGGTTGTTGAGGATATTTTTGTTATTAATCGTAGTAGTACTAGCAGATACAACCCTTTTGACTTAATTTCTGTGAATTAATTGATACAAGAAGTTTATTCACAGTTTATTTAATAAATAACATTCGTAATCTGATGCTGTATGTGTACTTTTCACCTGGGAAATCCGAACCGTTACTTCTTTTCATTTAACTAAATGTATATTTCACAGATGCGAGGTATGTGCCGGTGTCAAACCGGGCGACGCGTGTAAAGGAATGTTAATTTAACCAACTTACAGATGTGGTTATAGGCAACCCCTACATGTCTCGTATTCATGAAGAGCTTTGGTACCTTGTGTTATTTCCTGATGGACACAGTTCAGAACTGTTGTGACATTATTCTCACACATCGCTTAAGGATATTCTTTCATTTTTCTGCCAACGTTTAGTGGTTATTTTACAGTGACCGGACATGGGTGCTTGGGAGGAAAGCTTTGCGTTTTTCTCGCTGGGAAGATGCGCTCCTGGTGTGGTTTCAAGTTTACTGTTATCGGCAGAAATCAGTAAACCTCGTTAGGAGATTTCACGGAAATGGGGCTGTAGCCTGCTCCGTGCATTTGTGGGCAGAGCCGAAGGCAGATGACGACGTGCCGCAGCTACTGTCCACAGAGAATAACTGAACTTGACGTTTCTGTTTTTTTTGTATGAATATCAGACGGCAAGATTATGCTTTGCCACCTGGCCAGCATTAAAAAGTTGGCTCCTCTTGCTCCAAAATTTTGGCGTATCCGATCAAATTAGTTAGCTCCGCCACGATGCTTGGTGCGAAAAATCCAACCTGCTGAGGAGACACTGCTCCATGCTGGTACCAACCTCGTGGTTGTTAATGTGCGCGGTGTAAGTCAAGAGTGGGAATTTTCTGATGCGTTACTTTTTTTTTTTGTTGTGAAATAAGGGATATTTTCATCTGTCACATTGGCAACAGAAGTGAGTCGTCCCTCCATGTAGAGTTTTTTGGAATTAGGGAGCTGAGGTTGGAGAATTAATATTCGTGGCTACTCATCGCCTGGCAGCCATCTGGTGGCGATGGGAACAAGCTTTACAGATTTTGGGGAAATTCAAGTAAAGCAGTCTACAGTAGCACAATCCCTATTCTGAGCAGCTCATATGTACATGTAATTTTAATTTGTGATTCTGTCTCATTATCTTCGAATTTGTGAGTTGTCCTGAGACAGATATTTTTTTCCATGTAGTCTTCCATACAATTTTGTACCTCCCCAAAATGTTAGCGCCATTTTGTGTAAATTCAAACAAGATATTAGAGACGTTTGCTCCCTTTCAACTTCTTGTGAACTGACTCCATCAATTATAGCAAATAAAAACCTGATATAAGAAGACTTGATTTAAATTTCAACATCCTTTAATTGTTCTACGAGGCGTATTCGGAAAGTAAGGTCCGATTTGGCGCGAAATGGAAACCACTATGAAAATCCGATGGAACTTTGCACAGATGTGTTAGGCAGTATTTTAGTGTGCCTGTCGATCGCTTCACGTCGCTCTTTTCAGTTCAGAGCGCAAAGTGATCACCTAAAATGCCTAAAACAACAGTGTCTCCCGCCAAGTATGTGGATCTGGTGAGAGATTTCGCCTGAAGCTATGCAGACCACAAAACATAAATGTCATGCGTTTGTTTCTTCAAGAAAATTCTCAGCCGCATTCTGCAGGGGCAATGACAACGGTCCTGCAGCGTTTTCGATGGTCACCTACAATACAACCCTTAATTGGCTCCCTCTGATGTTCATCTCTGCTCACATGAACCGCTGGCTACGAAGACAACATTTTGACACAAACAACGAAAGGCAGACCAGCGTAGAGAATTGGCGGAAAGCATAGGCGGATGCTTCACGTGACGAGGATACTTGGAACTTTGTACAACGCTACGACAAATGTCTAAGTTGGAGCGGTGACTGTTTACAGAGGCAGCTGGAAGGTGTGACTAACTGTTGTGAACAAACAGTTTTTGATTTTCACTGTGGTTTCCATTTCGCGACCGGTCGGATCTTACTTTCCGAACTGTTCTCGTACAATTTTTCCGTGACTAGGCGATTCACTAACAACACATATAAACTGTTGTACATCTAAGTTTGTCGTTCTCACTGTGATGGCGTTACTGTTATGCACATCGGCCAAACTCAACGATCATTTACTTATTACGCACTGAAGATGACGAGAATTTCACTCACTCCTCTTCTATGATTATAGATTGGTTTATTGACTAGGGAGAATTGTGTCGATTGCACCTAGAATTATGTGTGTGTATGTGTTGTTTCACGATAATTTGACTAATAATCTTACCGTATCCTAAAGTAATAACAACAATACTTTTTTTGGCAACGTCATATTCATAACGCAGCCCAAGGGCACACTATACCGCAAAACAACGTCAGACACAACTTTCAGTGTATTACTGTGTGTTTCTTATAAATGTAGCACAAAATCAGTCCTTTCTATGCATATACGTCCTAAACCACCGATTCTGCAGAGAACTTCCTCATTTGTTAGTCCAACTTCTGTGGCGCCACATCTAAAACTCTTGAATACTCTTCACTTTTCTCACAGTTAACAATTCCCTTCCATACAGTACTATGCTCCAAACGTTCGTCATCAGTGGTTTTTTCCTCGTATTATCGTCGACGTTTGGTACTAGAAGACTCCTTCACTACTTGTTCTAGTCTGCTTTATAGATCCTCCTTGCTTTTTTCCGTCGTGTGTTATTTTTCTTCCAAGGTAGCAAAATTTCCTCACTTCATCTACTTCGTTTCATGTTAAATTTATTGGTTACCTCATTTCTGCTACTTCGCATCCTTTTCTTCGTTCTTTGTCTCACTCTCAGTCCACGGATGTGCTCATTCGACTATTCACTCCATTCAACGGATTGTGCAATTCATCTTCACTCTCAGCGAAGATGCATTGACATTACCCAATCTAATCACTGATGTCGCTGCACCACGATTTTTAATCCAAGTTCTAAATGTTTATTTCCGTCTCTGCTTCTCCGATGCATAGATTAAACAGTGGGGCGAAAGGCTAAGTTATACCCTTTCTAATCCGAGCATATCCTTCTTGACTTTCCGTTCTTATTGTTACCTCATGGTGCGCGTACATATCGTACCGATTTTTCCTTATACCATTCACCTATGTTCATGAGAATTCCTAACACCTAGCACCATTTTTCACTGTCGAACACTTTCTTTAGTTCTATGCTATGAACATGTCTTAGTTTTCTTATGTATTGCTTGCCTTTCCTAGGGCGGTGTCAAAATTGAGACTCCGGTGCCCCTACCTTTCGTATATGCTAACCTGACTGTCATCTAACAGATAATCAATTTTATTTTCCATTCTTTCGTACATTATTCGTGTCAGCAGCTTAGAGACATGAGCTGCTAAGCTCATTGTCGGATAGTTCTGACACTTATGTGCTCTTGGGATGTTTGGGATTGTGTGGGTGTTTTATCGGAGGCCGATGTTGTGTCTATGGATTTAGATTCAGAAACCAACTTAAATAATTATTTTGTTGCTATTTCCTCCCATGATAACAGACTTTCCGAATTATGTTGTCAGTGCCTTGCGCTTTATTCAATCGCAAGTATTGCAAAGCTTGGTTAAACGCTGACTCTACTGCTGAATCCCCTAGTTACATACAACTGCTATTTGTTGTTCTATCACGTCATCAGGCAGTTTCCCCTCTCGTGTAGACGTTCATTGCACTTTCTTCATTTATAACAGTGTAACTGCTCTTGCACTCTTAATATTGACACCTTTGCTTTTAACTTCGCCGTAGGTTGTTTTGACTGTTGTGTACGTCTAATAACTTCTTCCGACAATAGTTTCTTTTCTGAGTTCTTTTTCTCGCAGTCATTTCGCCTTGGCTTACCTGCACTTCCTAATTGTTTCATTTCTAAATGGCTTATACTATTGTGCTACAATCTTTCCAAATATTTTGTACTGTCTTCTTTCACCGATCAATTGGTGTCTCCTGTTACCCAAGGTCGCTTTTCGGTCCTTTGGTTACATTAAACCTCCGTTGAAAACTTCGTCTAGTTGCAACAACACTGTGTTCTAGGCGGTGGAATTCCAACACCAGAAAAATCCTCTGTTCTAAGGAATAAACCATGTTGTCTACAGCACACTTGCACGTTGTGAACAGCACACGCTTACAGCAGAAAGACGACGTACAGAATGGCGCACCCACAGACTGCGTTGTCTTCTATATCTTTCACATCACTTGCAGCGCCATCTGTTGTTGAAAATTGTAACTACCGTAATTTCGAAAGTTTGTCCGCCTGAAAATGTACTGTTGTCCCAAGCATATTGCAACAAACGGTGCTCGTTTAGTTTTTATTGCCGTTTCAAATATACCGGTCATTTTTGAAACACCCTGTATATAACAACTAGAGCTTTTGTCATTCAGCAATAACCAAACACTCTGAGGAAGGTCATATGTAACAGTGGGCGAAACATCTTTACATGCGGTCACATACCCTCAAGAATTTTATTGGAAGTGACAACGGCCGCGGAAGCCTACATTTGCAATCAAGGCAACTACGGTTAACACATCCGAAAGCATGAAGAAAAACGAATTTATGTCTAGTAAGTACCTACTGGCATGCAAGCAATGCATGACAAGACTTTTTATCAATTTTTTACAATTTGGTACTGAAGTGAATGTTTCGTTTGTAGTTATCCGGTAGCAGAAGATGGTTCAGATAGACCGAAACTTCTAGCACATTTCAATAATGGTTATATAGCAACAGACTGTGTACAGAAACTTGTCTTTCAACAGACACTGTCTTGAAAAACAGTTGTTCTTACCTGCAGGATTGCACTGAAATATTTCTGGCATTGTGGTTGTCGAATGCCTTCTCTGCCAAACTTATTCACTGCATCGTTTACAAGCTATCTCAGCTGCCTCAAGTGGTGGAGAGCCTTTTGCCGAAGATCCGCCAACGAACTGTGACCGGTGGTCTTATGTTTTCTGACGAAATTCCTATCAGTCTATGAGGAATCGTCAGCGTTGAGACACGAACTACACTCCACTAACAGCTGCCCGCTACGTCCTTTGACACTCAGGTTTTGGACGCTCATGACAAACACAGCATCTTCAGCCATGTTTCCAGTTGCATGAGACAGAGTAATTAAGGAGATGATCGAAATAAGGATATCGGAAAAGTTGTTAAGAATCGAGGTATGATACAAGCAATGCCTGAGACCGGGCATTCATTTTGTTGAAATTTCGTCGTTCGCTTCATTCACGAGAAGCGAAAAAAGCCATTCATTCAAATAATACCGCGGCCTCCAAAAATCAAAACCCAACAAAGGACGCAGATAGACTAGTAAGAGCAGCAATACCTCACATTTTCGTATGAGTCCAGACAACCACATACGTAAGACCACTGCCGGCGTTATCTGATGAAGAATATCGGATAAGTCGTTGAAATATTGGGCAAGAAATGGAATCGTCAACATCTGAAAAATGCCGTACAGCAGTCAGCCTCGCAAAAGTTTTGAAAACGAATTTTGCCTGCTAACTGATTACTGTAATAGCTACAAGAATATTTACACTCACAACTGAAAATATTTTATATTACAATTCTTATACAGCATTGTCGGTGCTCGAAGAAAAGGTATTTAGACGAAGGAATGCAGACTTTCATGGTCGCTAAATTGCCTACTATGACTGCTGTGTTTTGTACCTTAGACCAACGACACACAAGCTGAAATTTCTAAATAACTCGTCCCCGGCGGTACAGGAGATGTCTATTAGTTATTAAGAGACGCCTTCTTTAATTGGTTAAATGAGGAGAGTCTTAGTAACTAATTTACTCCTTTTAGATACACCGGATGTGACGACGTCCTTTGTGATGGGTACTAAACATTTATTAGTATTTTATGCCTCATAACACTGATAACTGTCCACAGACTGTGTCATCTACGTTTGCTAACAAGTTATCAAATCACAAGAAGATAACGCCCGTATGGATTAGTAGGAACTACAGTACTGGTCTGTTTCCTTGTTAAAAGCGAACTGTTCTTGACATAGTAAGTGATATCATGTTTATTGAATCACGAAAAGCCTTCGATACATTTCCGCCGTACCTCTCGCTAGGCAAAACAACCGCTTATAGAGTATTAGAGCCGGTCGGCGTGGCCGAGCGGTTCTAGGTGATTCATTCCGGAACCGCGCTGCTGCTACGGTCGCAGGTTCGAATCCTCCCTAGGGGATTGATGTGTGTGATGTCCTTAGGTTAGTTAGGTTTAAGTAGTTCTAAGTTCTAGGGGACTGATGACCTCAGATGGTAAGTCCCATAGTGCTCAGAGCCATTTGAACCATTTGAGAGTATTAGAGCCTGTGTGCCTATTGGACTGAAGACCTTGCAGTAAAAATAGCTTTAAACGGTTAGCAAGGCCAGATAAGTGTGAGAACTGTTGCATAGTTGCTTAATTCTTCATGTGGCCATGATCCTAACATTTACAGAAAAATGGGAGCAAAAGTTAAGAAAAAAAAGGACGACGCACCACGAAAGAATTACTGGAATGAGATGGCGTCGGTAGACGTGATGCACATGTACAGACAAGCAAATAATTACAATCTCAGCAAAATTGGACGATTTGTTCAAGAGAAACAGCTTCAAAAATTGAGAAAGTTCATAATGCGCTGGTCCGCCTCAGGCGCAAATGCAAGTAGTTATTCGGCTTAGCATTAACAAAATTGTTGAATGTTCTCCTGAAGGATAGGGTGTCAAATTTAGTCCAGCTGGCAAGTTAGATCGTGAAAATGCCGAACTGGTTGGAGGCCTCTGCTCATGTTGCTCCAACCGTTCTCAATAGTGGAGAGTTCCGCCGACCTTGCTGGCCAAGGTAGCTGTTGACAAGCACGAAGACAAGCAGTAGAAACTCTCGCCATGTGCGGACGTGCCTTATATTCCTGAAATGTAAGCCCAGGATGGCTTGCCTGAAGGACAACAAGACTTGGCGTAGAATGTCTTTGATGATCCTCTGTGTCGCAAGAGTGCCGCGGATAACAACCAAATGGGTCCTGCTTTGAAAAGAAACGACACCCCAGACCATTACTCATGGTTGTAGGGCTGCATGGCGGGCGACAGTCGGGATGGTGTCCCACCGATGTCCGAAGAGTCTCCAGACACTTCTTCGCTGGTTATAGGGGTTCAGAAGTGGGACTCATCACTGAAGATAATTCTATTCCAGTTAGTGAGATTACAGGCCGAAGACGCGTCTGGAGACCTCCAGGACGGCAGTGGGATACCAACCTGACTTTCACCCGCCTTTAGGCCCGACATATAGGAGTGATAGTCTGGGGTGCCATTTCGTTTCTTTACGGGACCCCTTTGGTTGTCGTCCGCGGCACTTTAACAGCGTAGCGGCACATCGACAATATTCTATACCTCGTTTTGTTGCCCTTCAATGCAAGCCATGCTGGTCTTACACTTCAGCAAGACAATGGCCGCCCTCACACAGCGAGAATTTCTAGAACTTGTCTTCGTAGTTGCCAAACCTCACCTTTACCAGTAAGGTCGTAAGGTCGCCGAATCTCTCCCCAGTTGAGAACGCTTGGAACTTTGTGGGCAGGGCCGTCCAACCAGCTCGGGGTTTCCACGGTCTAACGCGCCAATTGGTATGAACAGTAAGGCTGGAAGGCCAAGATATAAGTGCTGTGATTAAGAAGGTTGTAGGTCAGGGATGTAGTATTTCGCCCATTCTATTGGATTTTAACCTCGAAAGTGTAACTGCGAATAAGAAAGGAAGATTCAGGGGTGGGGTTAAAATTCAGGGTGAAAGGTTATCAATGATAAGATTCGCTGATGATATTGCCATTCTCAATGGAGCGAAGGAGATTTACTGCTCCTGTTGAATGGAGTGAACAGTCTTATGAATGCAGAATATTGACTGACAGTAAACTGACGGAAAACGGAAGTAATAAGGAGAAGGAGAAATGACATAAACGATAAAATTGAGGACCGCGAGGTACACGAACTTAAGGAATTCCGCGAACTTGGCAGCAAAGTTACGCATTATGGATGAAGCAAGAAGAACAAAACAGCAAACCGTCGCAGACATAGAGGGCATTCCTCGCGAAAAGAAGTCTATCAGCACCACACGTCAGTCTAAATTTGAGGACGAAATTTCTGTTACTCTAGATCTGTAGCAAATCATTGCATGGAAGTGAAGCTTGGACTGTAGGGAAACAGAGAGTCTTCAGCCGCCGTCGTCGATGATTATTATTGATATCTAGTGCTATAGAAGGATCTTAAAAATTATGTAGACTGATAACGGATGAGAAGATTCTCCGCAGAATCGGCGAGGCCAGATGTATGTGGTATATATTGAGAATGAGAAGGGACGGGACGATAGGACATGACCTAAGACATCAGATAATTGCTCCTATGGTATTACAGGTCGCTGTAGAGGGCCAAGACTGCAGGGGAAGAGACTGAAATCGTTGTTCAGAAAAAAGATGAGTGATATGCGTTATTCTGAAATGTAGAATTTAGGCCAAGTCGTGACAGGCCGCATTAGTCAAACCGAAACCGGATGATTCCCTACTTTTCCCCTCCTCCAGCCCCCCCTCTCCCCCCCCCCCCCCACAAGAAAATTATATACCCTTCCCTATAAAGTACAAGACAGCATTCGGGAAACGAAGGAAGACGTAGTAGAATCATTTCATCAACTTTTGGCCGATTCCTTATACCGCTGCTGTTGCCATCCGATCCTGCTTCAGGCCACCTGCTTCGCACCCTGGTAGCTTCACTTCATCCAGCAATTTTATTCTCCTTTCTGTTTTCTTCTGCCTTTCCACTGCGTCTTCGATGGATGTTCAAAAGGCTTCCTTTTTCTTGCAGTGTATGTCTTAACCAACCTGCTTTCCTTTTCTCAGCCAGGTTTAAGATAGTTCTTGGCTCTGTTACCCCTTTCCAGTACGCACTGTTCTTCACTTTATTCAATCATTTTTTTTTCGTTCCCCTCAAAATGCACATCTCGATTACTTCAATTCAGTCCCTCTCTCTCTTCTCCAATGTCTAAATTTCACAGCTGTGCGGAGAAACACTCCACACGAAGTATTTAAACAATCTTATGTCCATGCCTAATTCGTTTCAAAGCTCATGTGCGTTGCCAGTAGCTCTAGAGTTCGGTCTCTTGTATCTTTGCCCATTGTCTCAAGTTATTATGGCCATGACCTAATTTCATGACTAAGAAGACGGCAGTGTAGTAGCACGGCGCATGGCGGCCTCGTGTGCCCTCCGCTAGCCGCGTCATCGGAGAGCGCTGCCCCTGCCGCTTAGGCCGCCCGCGCCCCAAAGCCGCCGCCCCCCGCCGCGAGCAAACCGCACTCCGTTTGTTCGTACAATTGCTCCCTCCGCCTCCAACTGCGAGCGCCCGCCCCGGCAGCGCCAATTTGTTTTTATTATTGAAAATGGATCAACGTCGCTTCACCTGTCAGGTATGCAGTTAATTTCGCCAACATATTCCTCCCCCTTTTTTAACTGGTCTTTCAATTGGTTTATAATAACAAACTACCCTTATGAATTGTAAACCGCACGGCAAAAAATAAATAAAAATATACGTATCTGTTATTTGAAACGCAAGCCAGAGAAGTAAAGCATCGGACAGAAATGTTATCTGTAGATTTGTGACCGTGTGTGTGCCCACATGCCCTCGCGCCATAGTGTGTGTGAAATTCAGATCGATTGTTCCCTCGGAATTGCTTCGCGAAAGAGCAGGACTCGCGGAACATGACAACGTTCAAATAATATTTGTCAGTTTTTACTAGATTAAATTAACTAAGCTGCAGACAGTTGTCGCGTATTGTTGTGGACATATTAAAAAAGTAATATTTTTCTCCTTTCGTGTTTAACTTGTATAATCCTTGCGTACACGATAGGTGTAAATATGCCAGAGAATACTGTTTGCGTTCGCTGGGTTCAGCTGACAGAATCGATTTGGTATTGTCATACTTGGGCTGTGCAGGATGAGAAAGCTAAAGGCGTTGAATAATTTTCGTATCTGGATCTTTGCTGTATTTTTCTGAACACAAATAAGAATCCTGCAACCAAACAGTGAATTGTAAAATGTGAAATATCTCGGACAAGTTTCTATTTCTGAAAGTAACTGTGTTCGAATCTGAGGTTCAATGTTGCAATTTTTCGAAAATGCCATGCTATTTCGTTCAGTATTGTTCCATCATGGTATTATACAAATGTCAGTATGACACTTTATTCACAGCTGCATGTAGTTTAAATTTGTTAAATTCTTTGTAAGCAACTGTAAGATGACAATAAAGAGAACTGTTTGAGTCTTAAAGTATCATGCACGTTCAGGAAGTGTACTTATAAACCAGAATAAGAACTGAAAACGACTTACGCCACTAAAGCGTACAGTGGGAGGAAGAAGAAAGGTTTAAGTACAGTGTGTCACGAAACATCAAGGCTATTACAATCAGAATACTACCTCAGAAGAAAATTAAGTTTTGCGATGATAATCCATAATTTTTCTTAATCTGATTACAAAATTTGTATATATTCATTTGAGTATTTTCCTTTCCACCTTCAGATTTCGTAAACTGGCATTCAATTGAATGTGTACTACAAACAAAAAAAGTCCTGATAATAATCGAGAAGACGTTTTTGACAGTCAATTTCTTTCATAAATTAAGAATTAACTGTTTGTATGATGCATTTGATGTCAGATAATCAACAGTGGAGACGCGTGGCGGAAGGGCTGGACACAGAAGGTGAAGGAAGAAAGGAAGGAAGGAATATAAAGAAGTTGAGAAGGGGGGGGGGAAGAGGCTGTGGAGATTTAAACAAAGGAGATGAAGATTGAGGAAAAAAGGAAGAACGAGAGACAATATAAATTACGAAGGGAAATAGGTTGAGAAAATGGAAGAAGAAAAGAAGTATAGGGAAATGTGGATGAAGAAAATAAGGAAAGATAAAGAGAAAAATGATGGATGAGGATGGGTAAGTGGAAGATTACATGAAGTGTCGAAGGAGGATGAGGCAACGGATAAGTACAAAAAGGGAGCAGATGAATAATAATAAGTGAAAGAGGAAATAGAGGAAGGCTGAGGGAGGAGAGGTGTGAGCAGGTGATGCCTATGAGAAAGAAGATGAATGAAGAAGATAGAGAAGATCAGAAAATGAATTAAGAGCTGAACAAGATGTGGAACAGGCGAAGAGTGAGACAAGAGAAAAGTGTGAGGAGGCACAAAAGAGGAAGAGGAGATAAGAAGGAAGAGTATGAGGAGGAGGGAAAGTAGATTACAAAGAATGTCGAAGCAGTAGGAAGAGCGATAGGAATAAGAGGATGAATGAGATTTTGTGCAAAATCAGTTCCATTCTGAGATCACAGGTAAGTAGGTGAAGACGAGTAAGACATCAAATTTGAGGAGAATGAAGTAGAACTGATTAACACAAAGGAGGAAGTACAAGTGAAGAAGTGGAGGGAGAGGAGGGTAAGGACGAGAAGGAGGTGACAGACTTGGAAAAGAAATGGATAGGGAGGTTGAAAAAGAAGGTCAGAGGAAGGAGGAAGTGAAGATAGAAGAAGATATGGAACTGGAGGAAGAGAAGAAGATGTGAAGAGGGAGGGAGAGCTTGAGAAGTATTGGAAGATGATAACAAGGATAAGGAAGAGAGAGAAAGAGGATGATTAGGAAGAAAATTAGAAGACAAATGTTGATGGTGTTGAGACAGCAACCAGCCACAAAATTACTTTAAGTTCTTTTATTCAAAAGGTACTGTTACTGGTTTAGAATCATTGCAGTTCATCGTCAGACGGATTTCATGCTTTCATTAGAACATGTGGTGCGTTTTTTGCCGATTAATTGTCTTAAAATATAAATAATACATAATTATAGACACGCCATACAAATGATGGGAATGTGGCGAAAACTACGAACGTCATCTGCTGGACGAAAACTATGAAAACAAGTACTCCAAACCGACATTTCACGCGAGTCACTTCCCAATGCAAATCTGTAACGCAACCATCTGTGTGACGTGCTTATAGTTATGTATTATTTATATTTTAGAACAAGTCATCATTAAGAAACGTACCACATGTTTTAATGAAAGCTTGAAATCTGTCTGGCGATGAACTGCAATGATTCGAGACCGGTAACGGTACCTTTTGAATAAAGGAATTTAAAATAAATTTGTGGCATGATGCTGTCTCAAAACACCATCAACATTTGTTTTCAAATAACAGCCACAGTCTCCAACCATGTCATCTTATGACAAAATTGCAGAAAATTGGAAGAAAGAAGAAAAGGGCGTGGAGATGGATAAGCTGGAGGAGAAAGAGAAGGAGAAAGTATAAGAAAAGTGACAAATGAGTCAAACATGAGAACTTGCAGAGCTGTTCGTAGTCAATAAAATGAAACAGTTGCCGATGTTTCGACCGACTTGTTGCGAGCGTCTTCAGGGCGGTTAAGACTGCAACAGGTCGATCGAAATGTCGCCTGTATAGTTGCTTTATTGTTTCATAATGACGTTGCCTCATACCCAAAATTATTTTATTCAAATGGCCTACGAACAAATATAATTTCTGCAGTCATTTGCATATTCGTGGCTTCTTTAAATCGTGTAAGTCGAATGCAAGGACAATTATATTCGAAAGTCCATGCGAATATGGTACCGCACGTGTTCTATTTTTAATAATCTTCTTGTGGACATCTGTAAAACCTTGTTTGGTTTCACAAGATATTTTCTTCAAACATGGAAACCGTGGTTAAAACTTGCTTGTCAAGTAGACGTCGTCGGTAGGAATTAGCAAGCAGTCTGAGTAACGAGAGGCGACAATCTTCCCCTGTGATAAATAGTTGATAGATCTTAGATGCGCAGGTTCCCTCGATAGCTATCCAAAACTAATACTAAAGACTGAGAACATAATGTTTCAGGCTTCTACCTAAGCATTCTGTATTACTTTCAGCTTGTAATACATCTTTAGCATTCATTCCCATCCTTAACCAGGGCCAGTACCTGCTCTGAGACTGCAAATATGCTCTGCCATAATCAACGCGCAGGATAAGAGTGCTGTAGGCCGTGTGTTTGTCTTTTCACTCAACAGTGTGCTTGATATGTGCTACAAGTGTCATAAGTAGAATAAGAAAACGTTTACAGGTATGCCTGCATACAGGTAGCAGACATTGTATTTTCAGTGCCTCTTAGTACAACTAATGTTACCTCACCTGTAAAGCGTTGTTATTTAATAACATTTCTGCGCACATATTTACTATTAATTCAAATGTAAGGTAAAGACATACCACCTGTTACGATTTCAATGTAGCGTAACCTACATTTTGCTAACGTTCTATTCATTTCTTTTCAACACGTTACTACAAAAAATTTTGTTCCAAGAAAAAAATATCATGGACAAGATTACTCACTGTTCCTCAGTGCAAGTACGTAATTCATCCTTGAGATGTATTTTTAATGTGAGTGCATTTCTTCTTCAAGATGTCGTATAAGTGCTTCTCATACGGCTATTTACGTAGTAATTAGTATATTATTTGAACTTCCGACATGTATGCGAACGTATTTCGTTGCAAACGGTAGCGCCGTTTGCAGCCTATACGACACACGGGAAATTGCTTGCGCTAATTACAAATTATCCTCGGGAATTTGGTCTACAATGGACAAGGTGTAATGATTACATTTTTCCCTCTTGGATCTCTGTTTGCGAAACTTCGTTACTATAGCAAAGTCATTACCTCCCACTTCATAATCGATAAATCACAATTTCAATTCCTTCAGTTCAGTTATTCGGGACGCAGCCATTATGTAGGCAAATCAGGCGCACTGCGTGAGGCACCGCTAATTATTCACTGTTTGCCGTATTCCCATGGAGAATCCATTGACGCTTCACATAATCCGCTGCTAAACCGAACACCGCGTTCAATGACACTTGATAAATTTACATGACTTACTTCTTACTTTACTGCTGTTCGCATCGTAACTGCTATTTCTTCTAGGGTTATCGGCGAAGCGTCATTGCTTTTACGTATCAATCATTTGCTTCATTTATGTCCTAGATTAACGTTATATCTCATATCATCGGTGTGCCACTGAATTTTTCCCGCTTTCTTTTCCTAGTTTTAATTTTCTCCACTTCATTTATGTAATTAACTTCATATCCTTGTATGGTAACTAATAGTTTAAGTAACGCAATCTCTAGGTGAAATTCAGCTACCGAATTCTTTTACGAGCTTCCAGCGTAGAGTATATATATTTGCTAATCACTGTGATAATAATTTCTTGTATATCCCTTTGAATCTTATTATTTTACTTATACTCCCATCAAATATGTCCCCCCCCCACCCCCTTCCCCCCACCCTTTCCATTCTGAAAATGCCGTACCTGTTTTATTAAGCCGAATCTGTTAACAAAATCTCAAAATTTAAGTAATTCTTACTTTATTTCAGGCTGTAAAGCCATATTATATCCATACAATAAGACTGCAATATTTTTCCACCTACGTTCGTTTAAACTGTGTACGTTTTTCAAAAATTGGTTTATTTCTTAAATCCTTCGAAACCTGTGGCTGTCACTGTTAATTTCTTTAACATCAATTGATTTGTTTCGGTTACTGCAGAATTTTTGAATTATTTTCATCTCTCTGTGTTTCAGATTTGCTTGTAATAATTACAGTCATCTTGTTCGCGTTCCCACTGTAAGCTTCCTTTAGCCCACAGATGACATTAAGGTCATAAACGCTCGGCACAGTACTTATACGTTTTTCTTATTAGGTGCATTGTAATGCCGCCTACTGCCAGGTACTCCATATCAGCTACCTCAGTAGTCATTAGACACCGTGAGAGAGCAGAATGGGGTTCTCCGCGAAACTCACGGACTTCGAACGTGGTCAGTCGATTGGATGCCACTTGTGTCATACGTCTGTACGCGAGATTTCCACACTCCTAAATATCCCTAGGTTCACTGTTTCCGATGTGATCGTGAAGTGAAAACGTGAAGGGACACGTACAGCACAACAGCGTACAGGCCGACCTCGTCTGTTGACTGACAGAGACCACCGACGGTTGAAGAGAATCGTAATATGTAATAGGCAGACATCTATCCAGACCATCACATAGGGATTCCAAACTGCATCAGGATCCACTGCAAGTACTATAACAGTTAGGCGGGAGGTGAGAAAACTTGGATTTCGTAGTCGAGCGGCTGCTCACAAGCCACACACCACGCCAGTAAATGCCAAACGACACCTCGCTTGGTGTAAGGAGCGTAAACATTGGACAACTGAACAGTGGAGAAACGTTGTGTGGAGTGACGAATTACGGTACACAATGTGGCGATCCGATGGCAGTGTGTGGGTATGGTGAATACCCGGTTAACGTCATCTGCCAGCGTGTAGTGCCAACAGTAAAATTCGGCGGCGGTGGTGTTATGGTGTGGTCGTGTTTTTCATGGAGGGGGCTTGCAGTCCTTGTTGTTTTGCGTGGCACTATCACAGCAAAGGCCTACATTGACTTTTTACAACCTTCTTGCTTCCCACTGTTGAAGGGAAATTCGGAGATGGCAATTGCATCTTTCAACATGATCGAGCACCTGTTCATAGTGCACGGCCTGTGGCGGAGTGGTTACACGACAATAACATCCGTGTAATGGACTGGCCTGCACAGAGTCCTGAGCTGAATCCTACGTAACACCTTTGGGACGTTTTGGAAGGCTGATTTCGTGCCAGGGCTCACCGACCGACGTCGAGACCTCTCCACATGCAGCACACCGTGAAGAATGGACTGCAATTCCCCAGAAAACCTTCCAGCACCTGACCGAACCTATGCCTGCGAGAGTGAAAGCTGTCATCAAAGCTAAGGGTGGGCCAACACAGTACAGAATTCCAGTATTCTCGATGTAGGGTGCCACGAACTTGTATGTCATTTTCAGCCAGGTTTCCGGATACTTTTTATCCAATAGTGTACTTGTCACATTTATTTGACTCTTATTTCTTTGGTTGTATTCACAACTAAGTAACTTCGTGATGCACTGTGTTTATTATAAGTGAATAAAACTTCATTCGGATTGGACCAAATGGTTCAAATGGCTCTAAGCACTATGGGACTTAACATCTGAGGTCATCAGTCCCATATACTTAGTACTACTTAAACCTAACTAACCTAAGGACATCACACACATCCATTCCTGAGGCAGGATTCGAACCTGCGACCGTAGCAGGCGAGCAGTTCCAGTCTGAAGCGGCCACAGCGGCCGGCTCGGATTGGACCTCATTGTTTGAAGGTGTCCATCTTTCATTAGTTTTTTCTCATCAGTCTACTGGCGGATTTGATGCTTCGAGCCACGACTTTCTCTCCTGTGTCAAACTCTTCATCTCAGAGTGGCACTTGCTTCCAACATCCTCAACTGTTTGTTGTGTATTCCAATCTCAGTCTTCCCCTACGGTTTTTACCGTCTACAGGTCCCTCTAGTACCACGGAAGTTACACCCTGATATCTTAACACATGTATTATCATTCTGTCCCTTTCTCTAGTCAGTGTTTTCCTTATGTTCATTTCTTCGTCGATTCTGCAAAGAATCACATAATTGCTTATCAGTCCATTTAACGTTTATCATCCTTTCACAACACCATATCCCAAACGTTTCGTTTCCCTACTTTCCCAGTTTTTCTATAATCCATGATTTGCCCAGTCGTTGGCTTCATTCTCAGAAATTTCTTCCTTAAATAATGCCCTATGTTCAATGCCAGTAAATTTCCTGTAGCGAGGATTACCCTCTTTGGATGTGCTAGTCTGTTGCTTATGTTCTCATTTCTTTGCCTGTCATGCGTTCTTTTGCTTCCAAGATATCATAGTTTTTTCACTTCTTCTACGATATGGTCGCTCGTGTACTGGACGTATTGCCCATGAGAAGCAAGTGGGAATATTCAAATGGAAAGTGACCCACCGTGTTGGTTAGAAGATCACTTCTAGACGCACTTAATTACAGTGAACTTTGTATATACAAACTCAACAACTGCTACGATACAGTTCCGCTATGGTTATGATACATTGTTCAACGAGTAAAGTATAACCCCGTGGCCATTTTACAAGGTCGACGTTTAAGCGGATATTACGCTCATGAGAAGTTCATTGGACTGTTATCCCAAGTAGGAGAAGAAGAAACACAGCTTAGGGTTTAACGTCTGACAACGACGACGTCGCTAGAGGCCGAACCCAAGAACGGAGACTGCAAACGACATTCGACTTCGCCGCTTAGAGGAACCATAGAAAAGCTGAATCTGGGTGGTCGAGCAGGGATTTGTCCACAGCTCCTCCACAATGTGAGTTCAGTGCTGACTCACGGCGCTACTTTACTGTCTCATAACTGGCGCGCAAGATTCTGTTTCATCCTGAATACCACGGACATTCGTCGTCTTACGGACGCAACTACACGGGGGTAGCGTTACTGGGATATGCAGAGACATACCCTATCAACAGCTGCCAGCAACACTATCAAGAATAGTCATAAATGCTCGTATCATAGCACAAGAAAGGAAAATACGCCCTGGGCCGAGTTAGGGATGTAAAAGAAGGGGACTAGATTTCGACTTAAATGGCTCCTTAAAAGACATTTAAATTAGAGCAACTTGATATATTCGCACTTTTTTACTTCTTGGTATTAGTACCCATGTCATATGAATGAAATGATCACTCTGCAGCGGAGTGTGCGCTGATATGAAACTTCCTGGCAGATTAAAATGTTTGCTGGACCGAGACTCGAAGTCGGGACCTTTGCCTTATGTGAGCAAGTGCTCTACCAACTGAACTACCCAAGCACGACTCACGCCCCGTCCTCACAGACATAATTCCGCCAGTTCCTCGTCTCCTAGGAGACGAGGTATTCCTTTCTTCCAGGAGTGCTAGTTCTGCAAGTTATGCAGGAGGGCTTCTGCGAAGTTTGGAAGGTAGGAGACGAGGTCCTGGTGAAATTAAGTCTGTGAGGACGGGGCGTGAGTCGTGCTTGCGTAGCTCAGTTGGTAGAGCACTTGCCCGCGAAAAGCAAAGGTCCTGAGTTCGAGTCTCGGTCCGGCACACAGTTGTAATCTGCCAGGAAGTTTCACCCGTGTCATGTAATATAATGCCTCGTGTCAGGTCAAGTAACGTGATACATGATGCCATATTGTACAACATGTCACACGCCATAATGTTATCCAGCATGGCAGTTGTCATGACGTGCAGCATGATGTAACGTGACGTTAAAATTTAGGTGCATCCATTATTTTGGTTCATCCATCCTCACTCTGGAATACTTCCTATTACAGATGCTCTCCCACTCTGTAATACTTTCTATTGTAGTTGCGTCCCATTCTTTAGAATCATATAAATTTATGTCTGTTTGTTCTTACACTTCTCACCATACATGTAACAAGGAGTGTGAATGGCGAAGAAATTGCCCCCTCCTGGAAAAAAATCAGTCCCCTTCACCATAAAGCAAAAATGTTTTAGCATTCCCCCCCTCCAGGTACAAATCCACTACCAGAAATTTTATCCGATCGGAAAAACTTTTTTTAGGAATTGTGTGTATGCTGTTCAGCCATATGATGTATATTGTTTGCTATGGCTGGCGAATCTTCCGGATTTTTGGGAAAGAATAATTGACTTTAGCCTATAAATTACAAGATTCTTGTGCGCCAACACCTTGCAGCTAAGAGGGCTCATTGCTCTGGGAAAGTATGGTTAACCTCTAAAAAAGCGCCAGTATATCAAGATATTTTGATTTAAAAGTCCTTGAAGCTGCCAGATAAGTCGAAAAACTAGATTCCTTCTTTTACATTCCTAACTCTACCCAGAAATATTCGTCTTTTTTGTGCTATGAAAGCAATATTTTTCTTTCTGATTTTCCACATTTACTGTGCCATTGTTTTGACATGAGACCGTCATAGCTTGGCAACCGATGTAGATTTTTGTTGTCTCGGGTAACGAATGAGTCTGCGTAGGCCTTTTTATTGTCTTTCGAACCATGTTGCTAATTTCATGCAACCGATAAAGCCTCCACAAAACAAAAGGACAGTAATTAATTATCTCTACTTGTCTACCTTCTTACAAAATTTGAACAGTTTCGCACAGTTAAGAAATTCACAAAAAAAGAGTGTTTTACACACAAAACGGAACGGTTCAAGTTCCTTGCCGTTCGGATAGATAGTAAGCTGTTGTGGAAAGCCCATGTCCAGGATCTTGTTCAGAAGCTAAATGCTGCTTTATTTACCATTAGAACAGTATCTGAAATAAGTGACACTTCAACACGAAAAGTAGTCTACTTCGCATATTTTCATACGCTTATGTCGCATGGTATTATTTATTGGGGTAATTCTTCTGATTCAAAAAGGGTATTTTTGGCTCAAAAACTGGCTGTTCGAGCTATATGTGGTGTAAGTTCGAGAACCTCTTGTCGACCCCTATTCAAAAATCTGGGAATTCTGACATTGCCCTCACAGTATATATTTTCTTTAATGTCGTTTGCTGTTAGCAATATTAGCCTATTCCCAAGAGTTAGCAGCTTTCACTCCGTTAATACTAGGCAGAAATCAAATCTGCATGTAGAATGCACTTTCTTGACTCTTGTGCAGAAAGGAGTGCAGCGTTCTGCTGCATCCATTTTCAATAAGCTACCACAAGAACTCAAAAATCTTAGCAGTAGCCCAAACTCTTTTAAGTCTAAACTGAAGAGTTTCCTCATGGCTCACTCCTTCTATTCTGTCGAGGAGCTCCTGGAAGAACTAAAAAATTAAGCAAATTCCAGTGTTACATTGTTGATTTTCTTCATTTAAACTTACGACTTGTCACCTGAATATGTTTTTTTATATTTCATTTTATCTATTTCTAATATTGTGTTATAATTTCATGTGTTGACTCGTTCCATGACCATGGAGACTTCTCCTTAATTTGGTCCCACGGAACAATAAATAAATAAATAAATAAATACGAGTGAATCTAGATTTTAAACGCGAACTATCGATTTTGTCGTAAGAATGCATTTTTTGCTTATTTGCTTTTAAGTGTTGCAAGTTTCAGTCATGGTCACGACAATGTTCTGTGTAACTGCGAGTGCGCTATGTCGAAGCTAAGTGAAGTCGAACGTGGGCAAATTATTGATGCTTATATGGTGGGTGCTTCCATACCCACAGGAGCCGAAGTGTTTGCTGTTTCAAGAGGCCCCCTATCGAATATTTATACCACACGCAGATAACATGGTGCTGGGGAAGGCTCTGATGGCAGAGGGCATGGGTCACATCTCAGTGGTGCCAGTTGGGTCTGTCAGTAGATTGGGATTCACAAGGCATGGCTTGCACCTCAAGGGGAGGCTGGCAAAGCTCATAGTTGACAGTGTAGTGGGTGGCGGTGGTGGTGGGATCACTTATGGAAAATTTCCTGTAGTAGTTGGTGTTAGAGCAGCACCTTTTTTAGACTGTAGTCAGCTGATAGGTATACCTGCTTAAACGAAGCCCCTCTAAGGGCTCACGTTCAGAGGATGTCATGTTTCCAAGTAGAGAAGGAATTAGCATATTTCATCAAAATATAAGAGGTATTAGAGGTAAAGTTACTGAACAGCTTAAAGATATTGACTCTGAAATTATTGGTATATAAGAGCACCACTTAAATAATTTGACATTTCCTTCACTGGGATACAGGTTAGCTGGCTGTTTTTCATGAAGTTCCTTGCGGGGTGGGCAAGTGGCTACGTACGCAAAAAACAGTATTCCATTTGAATCCATAGACGTATCATGACACTGCACTGAAGAGATATTTGAATTTTGTCAGGGGCAGTTGAATTTAGTGAAACTAAACTTATAATTGTTGTTGTTTATAGGTCCCCTGACTCTTACTTCAGAGCATTTCTGCTCAAGCTATAGAGGGTTCTTGATTCACCTTGTAGGAAGTATCAGAAATTAGTTATATGTGGTGGCTACAGTATAAATTTTGTATATTATGGTGCAAGAAAAAGGATGTTGGCAGCTCTCATAAATTCATATGATCTGATGCAGACGGTGTTTTTCTCCAACTAGGGTGCAGGATAACAGCAGCACAGCCATAGACAATATTTTTATTCATTAGTAGATGGGTATTCTGTTAGTAAAAAGGTGAATGGCCTTACAGGCCGTGATGCACAAAAATTAACACTAAGGAGGCTTTAATACTCAAGTAAATGTCACATTTAATTACAAACTATGGAGGAAAGTTAATCCAACAGCAATAGAGAGTTTTTTAAAGCTTGTCAAAGAACAAGAGTGGCAGGATGTTTATAGTGCCGATAACATAGATGATAAATATAATTCTTTCCTTAACACGTTTCTCATGCTCTTTTTCAGTTGCTTTCCATTAGAACGTTCTAAACGTGGTACTAGCAGTAATAGGCAGCCCGGGGGGCTGACTAGTGGGATAAGGATATTATGTAGAACAAAGCAGGAACAATATATAAATGTTAGAAGTAGTCATAACCAAGCTTCAGTAGCCCATTACAAACGGTATTGTAAGGTGCTAAAAATGTTATTAGGAAGACAAAGAGTGTGTGGTATGCAAATAGAATAGCTAATTCACAGGATAAAATTAAAACCTTATGGTCAGTTATGAAGGAAGTATCTGTTCAGCACCACAATGTCGATGATAGAAAGTCAGTTCGCAGTAAAAATATTTCTGTTTCTGGTAAATCAGATATATGTACAGTATTTAACAGTCGTTTTCTGAGCATTGCTGGTGAATTAAATAAAAAATTTAGTTTCTACAGGGAATCATATAACTTTCTTGGCAAATGCCTTTCTGAGATTGATGTGTGAAATACTTCTCTGTGATACAGACAAGAGGGAGATTCAGTCAATAATTAAATCAATGAAGACTTAAGACTCTCATAGCTATGATGGAGTGCCTAGGAGAATATTAAATTACTGTGCTGCACATGTTAACCCTGTATTTAGCCATATTTGTAATATTTCCTACAGGAATGGTCAGTTTCCTGAGCGATTAAAGTATTCAGTAGTAAAGCCGCTTTATAAAAAGGGAGAAAGGTATAATGTAGATAATTTTAGACCTATTTCTATGTCAGCAGTTTTTGCTAAAGTTATTGAAAAGGCTGTGTGAGTAAGGATGATTCATCATTTTATATCACACGACTTGCTCTCAAATGTACAGTTCAGCTTCAGAAGTCGTTTAACAACTGAAAATGCTATATTCTCTTTTCCTTGTGAGATACTGGATGGGTTAGATAAAAGGTTTCCAAAGCTAAGCATATTTTTTGATTTAACTAAGGCGTTTGATTGTGTTGACCACAAAATTATTGGTACAGAAGGTGGACCATTACAGAATATGGGGACTAGCTCACAATTGGTTCACCTTTTACTTTAGCAACAGACAGAAAAAGGTCATTATACGCAATGTTGAGAATGGCTGTGCTGTGTGGTCTGAGTGGGGTACAGTCAAGTGGGGGGTGCCCCAGGGATCAGTGTTGGGGCCACTCCTATTCCTTATTTATGTAAATGATAGGCCTTCTAGTATTATGGATAACTCTAAAATATTTCTGTTTGCTGATGACACTAGCTTGGAAGTAAAGGATGTTCTGTGCAGCATTGACTCGGTGTCAAATAGTGCAGTTCATGGCCTATGTTCATGGCTTGTAGAAAATAGACGAACGCTAAATCACAGTAAGACTTAGGTTTTACAGTTTCTAACACACAATTCAACAAAACCTGACGTTTTAACTTCACAGAATGGGCGTATGATTAGTGAAACTGAACAGTTCAAATTTCTAGGTGTCCAGATAGATAGCAAGCTGTCGTGGAAAGCCCACGTTCAGGATCTTCTTCAAAGACTTAATGTTGCATTTTTTACTATTCGAACGGTATCTGAAGTGAGTGATCATTCGACACAAAAATTAGTCTACTTTGCTTATTCTCATTCTCTTGTGTCGTATTGTATTATATTTTGGGGTAATTATTCCCATTCTAAAAGATTTTTTTTACTCATACGCGTGGTTAGGGCAATAAGTTGTGTAAGTTTGCGAACCTCTCCTCTTGTCGACCCCCGTTCACTAGCCTGGGTATTTTGACATTGGCCCCTCAATATATATATATATATATATATATATATATATATATTCCTAACTGACATTTCTTGTTAACAATATTAGCTTATTCCCAAGAATAAGTAGCTTTTACTCAGTTAATACTTGGCAGAAATCAAACCTGCATTTGGATCGGACTTCCTTAACTCCTGTGCAGAAAGGTGTGCAGCATACTGCTGCATCCACTTTCAATAACCTACCACTCAAATTCAAAAATCTTAGCAGCAATCAACGCGCTTTACAATTGAAACTGAAGAGTTTCCTCATGGATCACTCCTTCTATTCTGTCGAGGAGTTCCTTGTAAAATTGAGCTGATTCTTGTTGTATTGTTGATTGCGTTTACTTAAACTTAGCCGGCCGCGGTGGTCTCGCGGTTAAGGCGCTCAGTCCGGAACCGCGCGACTGTTACGGTCGCAGGTTCGAATCCTGCCTCGGGCATGGATGTGTGTGATGTCCTTAGGTTAGTTAGGTTTAAGTAGTTCTACGTTCTAGGGGACTGATGACCACAGAAGTTAAGTCCCATAGTGCTCAGATCCATTTGAACCATTTTTTGAACTTAAACTTATGGACTGACTTTTTTGGGTTCATAAACATTTATTTTTATCTGTCGTTCCTTTTATGTTGTAATTTCATGTACTGACATGTTCCTTGACGAACGTTAGCGGCTGCAGGAAAACATTCTTTGACGGTAAAGAAATGTCAGTAATGAACAGAACAGTTAAATCAATGATCTTTGTACATACTCACAGTTATGGTGTAAGTGGAGTGACCACAAGGGAAGAATCGTCCTCTTCCTCAGGACTGGTAGTGGCGCCGACTGCATTACCAGCTCTTCAATCTGTTCTTCCAGCAGTCCTTCACGGATCCACGTCTCCTCAGATACCTTCTTCGTATTGCTGACAACTCGAAACCAATCATGAGGGGTAACACTTGCATTTACTTCTTTCGTCAGCGTTTCAACATCACTGAGCGTAAACTTCTTGTTGTTTTTGCCACACTACCTTTCACCTGCGTCCATATGTTCTAAATATGTTTTAAATGTGCGTGATATATAGGAAGCCTGATAACATTATGCCCCTTAGGGGATTTATGGAGTTGCAATTTATTTTACAGGCGGTTCCTGAGAAAAACCGAAAAAAACGTTTTTCGCCATTTTATCGCCGTCATCAGCGGATATCTGTATATTTAGCGACGATAAACGGTTCAAATCTTAACAATATATTCTCTAGGCATTTCTCTAGGAGTATTATATTCCCGTTTTCAAAAATCTTTGTCCGTTATCCGGAAATACCCCCAAAAGTCACCCCTAAATATTGCTTTTGGGTACAAAACCGAGCCGCGGATTCCAAAATGGCTACGCACAGCAAATGGCTAAGATCTCGATCTTCAACAACTTTGAAAGTTTTCTTGATATCTCTACCAGTTTCAAAGATACAGAAGATCAGAACTACCCTTCTTGTACACCTAAAATACGCTCGTAAAATTCCTGTGTGTGGTGAAAGCATAGTTTATAATGTGACGTAACTCGGAGAAATATGCTTAATGTGTCTGCGTTGTCATCAGATGTATTGTAGTATTGGAGCACAAGCAAAATGTTTGTGCACTAAAATATTGTCTGAGGTATAAAATTAATTTTGTTTTATTTCAGTTTCACGTAGGGAAACTACTAAAATTTTCCTAGCCCACAAAGTTCCTTTCATATCCATGACACGTGCTACTGTAGCAGGAAAGAAGGAACTAGCGGAAAAGTTCTTCTATCGGTGCACAAAAGAGGCGAATGTAACTTACCCGTGCTTAAACGCCACTGACGGAAAAGTAGGGCACCAGTTGCCTCATTCTACCTTCCCCAATACCTTTAAAAATCCGCAAAAAGACGAAAAGATAATAAGTACTGGAAGTTAATAGACAGTGGTTGAGGCACTGAAATAGCGATGGAGACAATGGCAGTTTGAAAGAAAGAGAGGGACATACTGGCAATGGATCATACTTGACAGTGACAAAACAGTGTTAGGATAAGTGTGTATAGTGACCGTGGGAAAAGGGACAGCAGCAGTGGGAAGGGATGAATGAGACAGTAGCAGTAACAGGGAACAAGAGAGAGACAATGATAACGAAGGGAGGCAGTACTAGTAGGACAAAATGAAGGAAACAGTTTCTGTGAAACAGGAGATAATGACAGAGAGGTACAAAGAGATAATGACAATGGGTTGAGATGAATGAGTGAGAATTGGCAGGTGAGAGTGGATAGGTATGAACTACTTACAGTGAGGGGTTGGCTAGCTGGTGCGACCGACTTACGGTTAGGGGAGCTTGTGTGATTGGGAGCGAGTTTCATGATAGAAATAGCGCGAATATATTCACCAGCCAAAATTTTTGGGAAATTTATTTAAAGGTGCTGAGGAAGATGGAATGAGGCAGCTGGTACCCCACTTTTCAATCGGAGACTTTTAAACAGGAGGATATTCGCCTTTTATGTGCTCCCATAGGAGCAATAAGCCGCTGGTTTTGTGCGTTCAGCGACAGCGTCACGTCTGAACAGATACTAGAAGGAAGATACAGGTCATCAGGGCTTTAATCTACATCTACATCTACGTAGATATATCGCAAGCCACCATACGCTGCGTGGCAGAGGGTACCACGTACCAATACTAGTCACTCCTTCACCTGTTCCATTCGCAAACAGAGCGAGGAAAAAACGACTGTCTATATGCCTCCGTGTGAGTCTAATTTCTCGAATCTTATCTTCTCCGCCCTTACGAGCAATGAATGTTCGCGGCAGTAGAATCGTTCGGCAGTCAGCTTCAAATGCCGGTTCTTTACATTTTCTCAACAGTGTTTCTCGAAAAGTACATCGTCTTCCCTCCAGGGATTCCCATTTGACTTCCGAAAGCATCTCCGTAACACTTAGTGTTGTTCGAACGTACCGGTGACAAATCTAGCAGCTCCCCTCTGAACTTCCTCAACGTCTTCCTTCAATCCTACCTAGTACGGATCCCAAACACTCGAGCAGTACTCAAGAATAGGTCGGACCAGCTGTTCACATTTATGCTAAATCTGTTTTTGTTTACATTAGTTGTTGAAAAAAGGAGTCAACAACTAACAGAACAACAACAAATGTTACATAAACATGGACAATTATTTGGAGATGAACCTTAAGCTTCGAAACTTGTAGCGGCGTTATTTGTGTAAGTAATAGTACTATTAAAAGTCGCTGCTTGCTGTTTCGTTCATTGCAAAAATCTATTTGTCAAAAAATTCTTCTAGACTCTTGGAACCAGTTTGTTTCCTGGTATGACACTTTTTTTTTTTAGTCTGACTGGTTTGATTGTTCTTCTGTACCAATCTTTTCATCTCAGATTAGCACTTGCCATCTACTTTCCCAATTACCTGCTGCTGCATGTATTCCAATCTCTGTCTCCCTCTACAGTTTTTATTCTCTACAGTTCTCTCTAGTATCACGAAAATTGTTACCTGTTGTCTTAACAGATATCTTACCATCCAGTCCCTTCTGGTCAACGTTTTCCTTATATTCCTTTCCTCGTCGATTCTGCGGAGAACCTCCTCAGTCTTTACCTTATTAGTCCACCTAATTTTCAATATTCTCCTGTAGCACCGCATCTCAAATGCTATGATTCTGTTCTGTTCCGATGTTTCCACAGCCCCTGTTTCGCTACTGCCCAACGCGGCGCTCCAAACTTACATTATATGTTTGATACTGGTAGAGTTCTATTAGCCAGGAATGCGCTTTTTGCCAGTGCTAGGCTGCTTTTTATGTTCTCCTGGCTATTTTCTCTGTCCATCCTGTGTCATTTTGTTGCCAAGGTAGAAGAATTCCTTAACATCGTCTACTTTATGATTGCCAATTCTAATGTGATGGTTCTCGCTGTTCTCATTTCTGCTGCTAATCATCACTCTCGTCTTTCTTAGATTTGCGCTCAATTCGTATTCTGCACTCATTAGAGTGTTCGTTCCTGCTATTCTTCTTCACTTTCAATAAGGATAGCAGTTTCATCAGCGAATCTTACCGTTGATACCCATTTACCTAGATTTTTAATCCCACTCTTGAGCCATTCTTTTATTCCCGTCATTGCGTCTTCGATGTATAAATTGAACAGCAGGGGCGAAAGACTACACCCCTGTCTTACACACGATTTAATCCAAGCACTTCGTTCGTGGTCTCATAGTTCTCTCTTGATTCTTGTTGCATATCGCCCGCCTTTCCCCATCTTTTACCCTTGTATTTCCCCCTGTTTCGAACATTTTCCTCCATTTTGCAATTTCGAACGCTTTTTCTAGGACTTCTGCATTTAGCAGTGGAATTCCCATAATGTTACTGTCCTTGCTTTTAATTTCACCAAAGTCTGTTTTGACTTTCCTATATGCAGTGTCATTCCTTCTGATAATCTTTTCTTTTTCGATTTCTTCACATTCTCCAATTCTCCATGTCCCCACTTCGCCTTAGCTTCCCTGCACTTACTATTTATTTAATCCCTAAGTGACTTTAGTTTCTGTGTACCTGAATTTTCCTGAACATTTTTTCTACTCCCTTCTTTCGTCGACCATCTGATGTATTTCATTTGTTACCTGTGGTTTCTCCGCAGTTACTTTCCTTGTATCTATGTTTTTCTGTCCAGACTCTCCTATGATTGGCCTTTTTAGAGATGTCAATTCCTCTTCAACTGAGCTGCATATTGAGCTATTCGCTATCGCAGTAGGTATAGTCTGAAAGAAATTCAAGCGCCTCTCTTCACTCCTTAATACTTCCGTATCCATTTTCTATGCCCATCGATTGATCAGGGGCACTGTTCTCCAAATGCGACGACAATTCATCGAACAGAAATTGGTGATACACAGCTCCTGCTAATCTGTTTGGTAAAGTATATGACCCTATAGTTAATCCTGTCCATATGCTGATATTGAATGGATACTGATGCCTTACCTCTACGATTGGTCGGGGATCTGCATATACCCACACATGCGTAGTGTGGTAATTTGCTATGTCGTCTCTTGTCAGTCCTGCCTCATCTCTATACATAAAAGGCAGTGTCCTGACTGACTGACTGAGTGAGTGAGTGACTGACTGACTCATCATCGACAAGGCCAAATCACTAAGGATAAAAATTTGAAATTTGGAGAAGGTGCGGATCTGATACTGCAAGCGTCGTCCAAGAAGGGATTGTTCGAAATTCCAACCCTAAGGGGGTGAAATAGAGAATGAAGAGTTTTTTTATGCCGCTACTAAAGCAATTATGCAGCTAGACCAACAAAAATTGTTGTTTGGCTTCTCGCTCAGAAATAAAGAAATAGGTGTTTCAGCATTTTTAGAAATTTCACCCTATGGGGGTGAAATAGTGGGTGAAAGCTCGTTTTGAAAGTACATCATTATTAAGGAACTATTGAGGTATTTTTGGTTACAAATAAAAAAATACATGTTTCAGTGTTTTTGGAAATTGAACCCCTAAGCGGGTGAAATAAGGGATGCTATTTTTTATGAGAATATTTTATGATGAAAGCTTTCCTGAAGCTAAATCTACGAAAATTTTAAATTCAGCTTCTCAGTTAGAAATAATGAAATACATATTTAATTGTACTTGGCAATTCAACCCCTAACGGGTAATAGAGTCAGACTGATTCACTCACTCATCAACGGCCAGGAGAAACCGCTAAGGATAGAAACATGTAGTTTGGAGAGGGTGTGAATCTTATGCTGTATGCATCGCTTAAGAAGGGATTGTCCGAAATTCCACTCCTAAGTGGGTGAAATAGAGGATGAAAGGCTTTTTGAAAGTATGTGCCTACTAAGGAAACTTTGAAGGTAGGACTACGAGAACTGGTATTTGGTTTCTCAGTCGGAAAAAAATATGTGTTTCAGTATTTTTGGAAATTCAAGCACTAAGGCGATAAAATTGTGGGTTAAAGTGTTCAGAAAATAAATAATTACTAAAGAATTTCTAACGGATTTTTAAGGCAACATATATGACAATTGGTATTTGACTTCTGGGTTAGAAATAAAAAAAAAGTGTGTTACAGTGTTTCTGGAAATTCAATCCCTAAAGAAGTGCAATAGAGGATGAAAATATTTTAGAAAGTATTTCGTTGCATTAAAAAAAATTTAAGCTAGGTTGATGAAAATTTGTTATTTCACTTCTCGGTTAGACATAAAGAAGTATTTGTTAGGGGATGAAAGCTGCTATGAAAATATCTCCACAATAACGCAAAAGGCATGATTAACAAAAACTTTGGACTCCAGCTGCCAGAATCGCTTTTCGGTTAGAAGTACATTCGGAAAATACTATACTTATGTGGCCTCAATTAGCGTGAAAGCTTAGAAGTTGTTGCAATTTGTGAACAACATAAAAATTCGATTAAATAAAAACAAAAAAATAACCTCTGCAGGCCGTTCAGTCTACGCGAGCGAAACAGCGGGCGCTAAACTGGTCTGCAAATAAAATGCAAACGTCCACAGTTCGTGGCCGTGCGGTAGCGTTCTCGCTTCCCGCGCCCGGGTTCGATTCCCGGCGGGGTCAGGGATTTTCTCTGCCTCGTCATGACTGGGTGTTGTGTGATGTTCTTAGGTTAGTTAGGTTTAAGTAGTTCTAAGTTCTAGGGGACTGATGACCATAGATGTTAAGTCCCATAGTGCTCAGAGCCAAAATGCAAACTGTAAACTACGGATCTTCAACGGCCCGTATCTCAACAGGATTTGGTTTCCGGACATATAAATATAGCAACATTTCTTCTAGTTTTTTTTAATGTCGCTATTAAAGTAATTTTGAAGCTACACCAACAAAAATTGGTCTTTGGCTTCTCGCTCAGAAATAAAGAAATACGTGTTTCAGCATTTTTAGAAATTCCACCCTATGGGGGAATCCTATCCTGTAGATAGAACCCAGTAGATAAAAGTTGTATAGGATAATACCGTCTTTTGTGACTGTAATTAAAGTCTTATTAAGAACAAATACGGTCCGCTTTATTTTAAAGTATCTTCAGTGGTCACTGTAACGATATGGCTTTCCTTACTATTTTATTTCCCATGAGCAGCCTGATACTTTAACTTACAGCTATAGACAGTATTACATTATAATCATTACTCCCTGTTTTGTTTCTGGTGTCATTATTCACGCTCTTCTACACATACGTGGCAGCTTCTGCACGGTCGTGTTAGTGAAAGAGTTGTTTGTTAAAATCTATCACATACGGCTAGAAGAACACGAAGAATGGGTAAGAAACAAAAAAAGCCTTGAGTGTTAGTGAAATTGTTGTGTGCTACCACGTTGTGTAGAATGACGTGAAGAATGACTTAAGAAACAGAAACAGTGAGTAGCGACAATAATTTCATACTGTATGTATCAGTAAGTTAAGGCAAGAGAACTGTACATGATCCTAGATTACAAAATTGTAAGAAAAGCCATATCGTTACAGTGACCATAGAAGCGGCTTTTAATAAAGCGAAACACGTTTGGTCTCAATAAGACTTTTATTACAATCGCAAAAGACAGTGTTAACCTATATAACTACTATAACTGCGACTGCAGAAAAGAAAGAGGCCGCAAAACAAAGCAGACAAGCTGCTTCGCAATGCTTAATCTTAATATGAAAATTAGATTTATAATAGCAATGGAAATTTTATCCACAAGTCACCATATGGTGTGGATTGTGGAGGAACCCCTACACCACAGCTATTCACTTCCCTTTCCTGTTCTACCTGCAAATGGTACAATGGGTAAACAATTGTCCTTATATTTCTGTACGAGCCCTGATTTCTTCCGTCTTGCCTTCGCGGTCCTTACGCGAGCTGTGTGTTATTGGCAGTGGGATTATTCTGCAGTCTGTCGCGAATACCGTTTTCCCAAACTTCCTTCATAGCACTTCACGAAAAGGATTATTCTCTCCAGGCATTACAATCTGTATTCACGGAGTATTTCTGTAGTACGCGCATGCTGATCAAACCTACCGGTAACAAATTAGTAGCTCTCCTCTGAACTGCTTCGATGTTATCTTTTAATCCGACCGGTTTGGGATCCCAAACGCTTGAGCGGTACTCAAGAACGGATAGCACAAGAGGTCTGTACACGGCCTCCTTTATGGAAGAGCTAAACATTTCTAGAATTCTGCCAATAGACCATAGTCGACTATTCGCCTTTACTACAAACGACCTTAAGTGCTTGTTCCTTTCCATTTCGCTTTCAGACGTTACTCCTAGATACCTAATGGAAGTGACTGCGTCAAGCGGCACACCACCATTAGTGTTCGCTCATTATAGCAGTGTTTTTCCTACTCATCTGCATAACTTACATTTTTCCGTGTTTAGAACAGGGGTACGCGAATTGCACCAAATACAAATTCTGTCTAAGTCATCCTGTATTCTCCTACAACCTCTCAACGGTGACACTTACCCATAGAGTAAAGCATCATCAACAAACATTCGCAGAGTGCTATTCAATCTATCCGCTATTTCGTTTATGCGTACAGATAACAAGAACAGGACTATCACACTTCTCTGTGGCACTCCTCACTATACCTTCGCCTCTGATGAGCATTCGCCGTTCAGGACAAGGTACTAGGTAGGCTCTGTTACTTAAAACGTCTTGTAGCCACTGACATATGTAATGGCATTTGACTACTGGCCTTCAGGTATGAATCGCAAGATATCGTCCGAGAAAAGAGCAAGATGAGTCATGCACGAGTGATTTTTTCTAAATCCGTGTCGTTTTGTATATAGTAGCTTTCCTCTCTCCCGGAAATTTTTTATGTTGAAGTTAAAATATGGTAAAGAATTCTGCAGCCAACATACGACAACGATGCTAGTAATTTTTCGGGTCCATTCTGTTATGTAGCTAATCTTATTCAAGGCGGAAACCTTTTTTTTTTAATGTTCAGTTACATTTTCTTTTTCTTAAAAAAAAACAGTATATCAGAGCTTCAAAATTATTTGCAAGCCTGATAAAAAGTTTGACACCGATTAGTCCTCTGTTGAAAAAAAAAAAAACTCAGAGGTCACTCGTAAACAATACGTACATCCATGTACAACAAGAGTCGATGTACAGCTAAATAAAATGGCAGACATCAACGGCCTTGCAAAGAAGGGGCAGTATAAACATGTCATCACCGGCGACGCGTTGTTACCCGTCGAACATTCGGTACTAATGCTCATTTGCTAAAACTGTTAAGTGGTAGTATTTAATTATGTTCGATCTCGGCGTGAGACGGACGGTCTTTTCAACAAATTTACTGACCGTGATGCATTAATTACAATACAGTACTAGCCGGCATTATAATCAGGCGCTCAATTGCGCCAATTGTATCCTAAATCGATTCCGCCAAACCGTGTCCGTTTACACGATTACTCAAATCCATTTTACTGGCGTGCACGGCTCGACCCATCGCCCGACGCTGGTCCAAACCCTGATGCCGCGACCTCTGAACCGAACGGACGCAAATTCTCTGCCATTCCGTAGCTCAAAAACACGTCATACTTATTCGTCAACTGCTTTCATTTTACGACACCGGTATCTGCAACCACGTCTGAGAAACATAATTTCGCTCAAATTGAGGTATGCTCTCTCTTTCAGTACTTACGTAATTAAGATGAATTTTGTAAGAGCGCCAATGCGTATGGACATTTATTGTTATTTTGTAATAGCTTTAGCCACAGTTACAATCGTGTGATATAATTCAGTTATGTAAGGCTTTCGTGGCCGTTGTCAGTAAAGTTAAAATCTTCTGGGTTGTAAGGCCACCGAAACATCCCGAACAACATCCCAGCAGAGGGGTCGAAACATCGATTATTTTGGAAGGAAATAGGACGCGGCCTAACAACCCAGAATATTTTAGCTTTAATTCAATTATGTTTGTCTTGATCACAAATATTTTAGTACATTCCTGATGGTTTTTGGCTATTGGATTTCTTCACGAGGACATGAAGTAGATTTTGAATCACTCTACTGGGATGCAGCTGGGGGACGTTGTCGATAACTACCGATATTACTAAAGATAACACACACACACACACACACACACACACACACACACACACACACACACACACACACACTGTGAACACTAGCGCCACCACACAACCAAAGATGACCGACGAATTATGCATGGTGAAAATGAGTAACTAACGGATGAGGTAGTATTAATTTAGTGGATCTGTCTTTTTCCTCTTCTTTTTTTTGGCAAGGGAGAGAGCTGGTTTTCACGTAGAATTTAAGCGAAACCCTCAATCTCTATTTATTAGATTACTTGCTGATTTACTCTCGACTGTTTACTTAACAACACCGTTTCAGTCGAAATATCGGCTGTTGTCGACGACGTTACCCGGCTGCATTCCTGTAAGTTATCTGAACACTGTATTCGAGGGGAAAAATTCTGGCCTCACATGAAGTAGGTTGATACAACTATCTCGTCAGTCTTGTCGGTATAGATCACAAGTACAAACTCACACTTATGGTTTGTGCCGGCAGTATTGACGAGATATTGATATCTCCATCGCTTTCGACGGTGGCGCCTTGGAATCACGCTTCCATAACGTGTTTTATTGTGTGAAATGGTACAAACTTTGAGAGACCGCACTTTATTGACGTTGATTATTCACACAACATGTATGTGAACTACACTGTCTGGCAAAAGCGCTCAGAAGAGGAAGAGGAAACCTAATGGAATTTTAAGGGTAAGAATGGTGTGTGATATTATTGTAGTGATTAAAAAGTCGAGTCGAACGCTTACCAGTATGACGTTGCACACCCCTTGGCTTGAATGCATGCACTGATTCGTTTGTGAAATGTGTCATAAAGTTGTTGTGGTGCTTTCCTGAGTCAAGCAAGCTCACAATTATTGTAACTGATCCTCGATGTCTTGAATACTGGCAATGGATTAGAGTTAACGTCAGCGCTGGTCTTACCTTGTATTGTGTCCGCCCCGTTAGCTGAATGGTTAGCGTGACGAACTGCCGTCCTCAGGAGCCCGGGTTCGATTCCCGGCTGGGTCGGGGATTTTCTCCGCTCAGGGACTGGGTGTTGTGTTGTCTTCATCATTATTTCATCCCCATCCGACGCGCAGGTCGCCCAATGGGGCGTCGAATGTAATAAGACCTGCACCAAGGCGGCTGGACCTCCCGGCCAATGACGCCAAACGCTCATTTCCACTGCATTTCCATTACCTTGTATTGTGGGAAAAAGATCTGCGGATCTCGCTGACGACGGGAATACCTCTAAAACCGCATACAGTTCATGGAGGCACTACCCATATGTGAACGAGCATTCTCCTTTTGGAAAATGGCAACACGGTACTGTTGCTTGACAGGTAATACATGGAGTAACAGGATGTTCGCGACGTACCGTCCTACGGTCAGGGTTCGCTCAATCACGACCAGCCCTGATTTGAAGTTATACGCGATGGCTCCCCGCACCATAAGCCCAGGAGTAACACCGCTGAGCCTCTCCAGAACACTGGAAGAATTGAACCTCTCCCAAGGTCCATGCCACACTTGCTGACTATGGTTATCGCTGAACACAGTGCCATGCCATTCATCAGTAGTCCATGCTTCTCGGTCACAGCACTGCTCCAGACGCAGCCATTTCTTTTATGGTATTAACGGCAGCCTCGCCACTGGAAGGTAATTTCCTAGTTAGGCTGCTGGTAGTCTCCAACTAATGATACAGGATGACACAGATCATTACAGCGACTCGATTACTTGTGTGTGTGTGTGTGTGTGTGTGTGTGTGTGTGTGTGTGTGTGTGTGTGTGTGTGCGTGTGTCTGTGTGTGTGTGTGTGTGCTATCGTAAATACAAACCTGGGAATGTGAACTGACAACCTAAATGTGCTACTGAGCTCAAAGCCACAGCACTTACATGTAGTTGAAAAGAAATTTGTGTATGTGAAACCGATCTCAGTTATAAGCAAATAAATAAGCAAACCAATAATTCCACACTCCGTAGACTCGGTCAGTGCGAACTGTTTGAAAAAAAAAAAGGTCACTGCATGAAAAAAAAACAAAGCTTAATGTCGACCTTTATAAGAATGTAACCTGAAACAAACGAGTATTTCTGCACTAACTTTATGGCCCTGGTAAAATAAAAAACTGATAGAACCTACATTGCGCAAAGGAAACAAATCAATGACTCATTTCGAATCTCAACTGCAAAATGAAGTACTGGCAGAAGCAGCAACACGGCAAGACTCCGCAACAGCTAAAAAATTACTGCTAAAAGATAACTACAGTTGTTCTAGGGAAATAGGGCTCATAAGCTTGACACAGAATGCCAATGAAACACATGGCACATCCTTTAAGTACTGAAATTTCAGTTAGGAAGGAACTTATCAAAGAAAACAATTATAGACGCTAATATGTGAATTCATTTAGTGTGATAACTTCCATGGTACAGTAAATTAACTCAGAAGATAAGCCAACAGAATAATTATCAAAAACTCGACTGCGACGAGGGTGAAGTGGATCAACAATACAAATGTGCAAAAATAAAAATAAACTTTTTACCTCATCAAATAATAACTTGTTCTATATTTCAAAACCTTCTTTATGCCCGTATAATATACAACCATTGTTCTGAGTCCTCGTAATAAACATGCAACTTACATAGTTCCAAAAGTGCGTCCATGCTTTGCACTGTGCACTCAACGAATCCCGCCTGCTGCACACGGCAGCTTTCCACTACTGGCTGTCAAAGATTCTATGGCTCCACAGTACTGCCATCGCAGACACAGATAGTGTTGCCTCACAACTGTTTCTCTGACCACAGTTCTTCAAATATATCAGTTTCCTTTACAAAAATTAACACATCCAGTAACATCATTAAAAAATAGCCGTCTTACACCTATTCTCGGATGGCATGTGAAGATGTGAAAGGGTTACGATGTGCTTGGCGCAGAACACAGTCACCCACCCAAGTGGTGGTCAGACATGTTCGAACGGTACCTTGACTACATGTATATCCGCCCTCATATTCCCAAGCAGTCCAACATCACCCATTCTCGCATCTGAATGCCCCACTGAATGTTTCACGATTCAAACAACTGGATAAATGTAGACCCACAATGAGGCCCATTAAAACTCTCTGTCAGGTGCTGATAATGCTTCCTCATACGAGTACGTGGCATCTCCGTGTCTTTCACAGTGATCATCCAATATCTGACGCTGTTCACGGCCATTATATATCCTATCAGGTCTGGTATCAACACTAGACACGAATAACACTAAAGCACTCTGGTGGCCAACCTACCTGTCACAGACAACTGTAACTCTAATCATTTTACCTACTCGTCGGTGGAGTGTACGTATGTGAAGTTACACTGACATGCAACCGTGTCGTTGTATGCTGAGAGCCTAGGATGACCTCTTGATTTCTGCAGACTTTATACATTACATATTTCCTTTTATATTGTTTCACAACTCATTTCACTCTCTAAGCCTTGACAGAGATCCAGTTTAAGAACGTGCTCTCACTCCATGTGCAGCCATACTATAAACGTCCTACTAAAACAATGTGATCCAACAACATGTAGATCACATGGCGGGATTAAGGACTTGTACGGAGCAAGGAATCTTGTTCCCATAGCCCTCAACCCCCCCCCCCCCACCCCCCGCCCCTACCTCCCGAAAGAAGTGGAGAGTAATGGTTAAGGAGCCCGCATCTCGTGGTCGTGCAGTAGCGTTCTCGCTTCCCACGCCCGGGTTCCCGGGTTCGATTCCCGGATTTTCTCTGTCTCGTGATGGCTGGGTGTTGTGTGATGTCCTTAGGTGAGTTAGGTTTAAGTAGTTCTAAGTTCTAGGGGACTGATGACCATAGATGTTAAGTCCCATAGTGCTCAGAGCCATTTGAAGAGCCAATGGTTAAGGTATTAGAAGCGTATTCGAGAGTAGCGAGATTCTAATCTCCGTCCAGCGAACCTGATTCTGATTTTCCGTAAATCGCTTAACGCAAATGTTGGAATGGTTCTTATGAAAAGGACTCGACCGACATCCTCCTTCATCCTAGTTCACTCTGAACTTGAGTTTCCTCTGCAATACCTTCATATACACGGAACACTAAATTCTCATTAAGTTTCATCTTTCCATATTTCCACCTATCTGAATCCCATAATTTGTCCAGAAAAATCGTCTTGCAAAAGTATCTCTCAGCTGTCACATTACAGATACTTTTCCAAAGCGTCAATCCCTACACGGATAATCAGGGGCTGATTAAGATGCCGAAACGAATTACAGCCCGATAAAAGAAACACGATTATTACTGAAAATGAAATTAATACTGCGATAGCTGACAAGCGCTGTGACTCTTTTATTCCACCGAAAATATAAATAAATTCGACCAAGCGTTCATGGTTGGTTTAGGAAAATGTGACAACATTCCTGTCAGCAAAAAACTAAAGATCGATATAGTTAGATAAGCAGGAGTTAGCTGGTAGTGTAATATGCGAAGGAATAAAAACAAAATTTTATTCCGCAGTAACCACTATGCACTGTTCTTGTCATTATATCTTACGTTCAGTTGTCTATTAGTGAGACACACTTTAGCATATCATTAATCAAAGTTGGAGCAACTGACACTACGTTTCCACAAAGAAGCTTTTTTTTTTTTTTTTCCTCTTCAGAAACGCTATACCCTGCTTCAAGTGCCAAAACAGCACGCATTTGTTGGGTAGTTCTTAACTACAACGACGAAAGCTGTAATGTAATTCCATGTACAAAATAGGTAAAAAAGACGTTATCTTAAACATGTCGTACAGTAACTCGTGTCGGTAGTGGTCGCCCATTTTGACATAGTTTTAACAGACTCGTCACTGGAAATTAACTAGTTGTAAGACTTGTACCGTCTTACGATAATATCGGTGTAGTTATTGTTCTAGTCGAACCGTCAACAAATTTCAGTTGCTAGTGTGAAAATTGCTACTTGGTGCCATTTCATCGATGCCTTCCCACATTTACTCCTGAAACAACGGCTGTTTTGACGTTGCTTAACACGGCAGTGTCGCGTCTATTCACTGTAAATGTTCGCACGACCGACTATCCACAGCGTGCACGTCCAGTGACCTAGATGGCGTCTGTTTGGAAATACTGGTTTATACAGGTGTTGTGATGCTCCTGCGTCAGCTACCAAAGCGCTACGCGTATCTACCATTCTGGCGTAAATGCACCTCTCCATGTCGCGAACGAACAGAGCAATGTCAGTCTGTCACTCACGCTTGATGTGCTAACACAGAGAAGCGCGCTAACTATCTCCTCGCATAGTATCACTTGTCTTTCTGAGTGTGGAACGATAGTACTTTAATGGTGTTGTGAGGTTTCAGATGACGATTAAAGCAGACATTATTCGCAGAATACTTCCGTTATGCAATGTGGATTTTCAGTAAAAAGTAATTTGAAGCGTGAATTGTAAATGGTTACTCCTACACGTAGGACTAGTTGCTGCACGACCTACTCCACGCGTTGTTTTCAAAGTCATGTTGGCCGCGCGGTGTAGCCGCGAGGTCTGAGCGCATTGCCACGGTTCGCGCAACTACCCACGTCGGAGGTTCGAGTCCTCCCTCGGGCATGGGTGTGTGTGTGTTGTCCCCTTTGCGTACGTTAGTTTAAGTTAGATTAAGTACTGTGTAAGTCTAGGGTGCGATGACCTCAGCAGTTTGGTCCCATAGGAATTTACGACAAATTTCCAAGATTTCCAAAGTCATGTTGCGCAGCAGATTACCTCACAAAATTTTTGCCTGTTGTTCAGTATCACCAGTTATGTGATCACATTCTTTTATTTAAATACGAGCAGTGGTTAATTTCTAAAATTTTAGGTGACGCAGTTATCCTGTTCAACCACATAACCTCCATTCTCCCCCCTCCCTCTCCTCCGATGTCGTAAAAGACACAAGTTTCAATTGTTGAAAACGTGTAATGAAACTTACAACGCGAAATCATTTTTTTAACACAACACTGTTCTGAAATTCAGGTTTTTAACACAATTTTTTACAGTCATAACAATAAAAGCGCAATGTTTAATATAAACAACTGGTGCTACAGTCTGTCCCTGCAGCAGCGCCACTTTTCTCCCTAGCTCTGCTCGATACATACAGCCACAAGTCGGTAGTCTTCATGAATATGGCGCCATTTTCTCCACTACTGCTAGCCGCAGCGTTCAAACAGTTGCATTGAGTGTAGCTGCTTGATGATGCGTAAGTTTTGGGTGTGCTCCTGTATTTCTACGTTTTAGAAAAGCTCACCATGAATTTTCTGGAGACAAATATTTCATTAAGTAACATATAATTCTAGTTACACCGCACCTCGGCCCACGCCACTGCCCGTTGTATCACATTGAACACCCACAGTAAAATTCAAGACCCGGCGCGCTCCGGCCAAAATTAAATCTTGAATATGAGTATTTTACTGATTTCATGCTTATTCTTTTCATTGGTACAATTCCACTACAGAACGAGATTTTCACTCAGCAGCGGAGTGTGCGCTGATATGAAACTTCCTGGCAGATTAAAACTGCGTGCCGGACCCAGACTCGAACTCGGGACCTTTGCCTTTCGCAGGCAAGTCCTCTATCAGCATTCAGGAAACATCCCCCAGGCTGTGGCTAAGCCACGTCCCCGCAGTGTTCTTTCTTGCAGGAGTGCTGGTTCTGCAAGGTTCGCACGAGAGCTTCTGTGAAGTTTGGAAAGTTGGAGACGAGGTACTGGCAGAAGTAAAGTTGCGAGGACGGGCCGTCAGTAGTGCTTGGTTAGCTCAGATGGTTGCCAGCGCGGTAGCCCAGCGTGTTCGGTCCGAGGGATAGCTGCCCTCTGCAACAAAAAAAGCTGAGTGAATGCATGAACGACGAACTTCAACAAGTGTCATGGGACATCCACCTGGAACAAATACAACGACCTTAAACGAACGAATGTTTAAAAAAAAAATTGTAGATCCGTTCTCCGCGAAAGGCAAGGGTCCCGAGTTCGAGTCTCGGTCCGGCACGCAGTTTTAATGTGCCAGGAAGTTTCAAGAAATTGCAGGAGGACACGAACACACTTTACAGCATTGTGTATAGCATACAGTAGAGTTCGGAGGTGATGATTTTTAAGTTCAGTGTAGCCATTGCTTCTGTTCCGATTTATTTTGGCAAAATAGTAGCTAGCGTGAACAAATCTAGTCTTCATTAAAGAATATTTACAGTGTATCAGCATAACAATGCATCCTGTCACAAAGCAGCATCTATGAGGCAATTATTTGTGCACAACACTATTCTTGAATTGGATTGGTCAGCCCAGAGTCTCGACTTGCAACAGATGGAACACCTCTGAGATGAGTTAGTGTCCACTTCGGTACAGACCCTAGCAACCAACATCACTATCTTCTCTGGTTTCGGCTCTTGAGGATAAATAGACTGCCATTCATACACAGAAATTCGGACACCTCGCTGAAAGTGCCTTAAGTAGATTTTAGTCTGTCACAAAGGTGAATGGTTAACATACCCCTTATTAACGCCCACTAATAGATGACCGCATACTTTTCCTTATGCAGTGTACTTTGGGTTGTTGCGATGAAATGCTAACCATTTTCATATCTAAGCATGCTAATCTGACTTGTACTGAGTGGCGCTTTGGTGATGTTGCATTTTTATTGGCCAGCTGTGTAGAAACTTTCATTAGTTCTCACCGAGCGAGGTGGCGCAGTGATTAGCACACTGGACTCGCATTCGGGAGGACGACGGTTCAATCCCGTCTTCGGCCATCCTGATTTAGGTTTTCCGTGATTTCCCTAAATCGTTTCAGGCAAATGCCGGGATGGTTCCTTTGAAAGGCACGGCCGATTTCCTTCCCGATCCTTCCCTAACCCGAGCTTGCGCTCCGTCTCTAATGACCTCGTTGTCGACGGGACGTTAAACACTAATATCCTCCTCCTCCTCCTCCTCCTCCTCATCATTAGTTCTCAAATTAATTCTAAACTAAAACTGCTCTTCCAACCAGTTCTATGCTGGCTTTGGTAAAACTTAAGTTACAGTATACGTACTATCTGCATATGGCTATATGGAACTCGATGGGACTGGATTCGCATCGTCCTATGTGGGTGGCCGGTTTGTAAGTTTTTTGATGCACAGCAAGCCTATACTAATCACAAACAGAATATGTAGTCCACTTGCAAATAATAATTCATGATGTAAAAGGATGAGGGGAAACCATTGTTAAATGTGTAAGGTAACACACAATAATTGTATTAAACGATGTCTGAAAACGTAACCGATGCAACATGAGAAGTGCTTGACGCTTCAGCTATTTGCATTTTTTTGCATCCTAAATCTTACCACTTGCCTGAGAGATATTTGGGTGGCAATATTTTTTATAGTTGCCCAGGAGTCGAGGTATCATAATGCATAGCAAAGTTCCATATCGACATAACTGTTGGGACTCATGCTTCACTTTAAAGACCACTGTAACACAACATAATCTGGTGGACCGATCTCTCCACATTCACATTTGTCTGATGGAATTTTGCCACCTCTATGCAGATGTGCAGGTCATGGTCCATGCCCCACAATGAACTGGATTCTGCCTCTACTTGGGTTCATATTCTGTATTTATTTCTTTCGTGACTGTTTGGGAACAAATCGTAAACTACACGGCCAGAGTGTTTATTTCCCAGCCACTTTGCCACTTACTCGTTTCTCTGCAGATGCATTGGATTGAACTTTCTCCGTGAGCTGCTATACTTTCCCAATACCTCTGGACTTTTTCCCTGTACCTGACGATTATGGCGACGGTTACATTACCAGTTCAAAAAGGGTGATATCTGGAAGCGGTACGAAGAGTTAACTGAAAAGCTGATCGTTGTATTTCATGTACATTTACATCATTACTCCACCAGTGTCTTGTGGCGTAGAGAACCAGGCGCACCGCTATCACACTGTCCCTCTCTCATTTCGTGTTCCAGTCGCGAATGGTACATGGGGAGAATCGTTCTTGGTAACCCTCTATGTGAACTAGAATAAGTTTTGATAGATAATCTTTTTACATTTCCTACGTGATTAATGGACATGACTGCTTATAATAATTGTTCCACAGACGTCTAGTCGTACACAACGAGACTCTGCAGGTGCCGCTACAATTTTCTAGCGTTGCAACTTCTCTATGTACAACAGCGTAGGCCTGAAACACTCTAATGGAGTTTTTGACGATATCAGCGTTGTCACCTTTGAATATTGTGAACAGAAATGGTCCTATAACACTCATATGGACTACACGTACTCCTGATTTTCCTTTTACGTCTGAAGATATCTCTCACCTAAGAAAGACTTGATATCTTCTGTGTGACAGAAATATTTCAATCCAGTCACAAAGCTGACCTGACGCTTCAGGCTCTGTATTTTGTTCGTTAGGTCATAGTGCTGAACTGTCTCCAATATATTTACCTAAATCTGACCGAGCGAGGTGGCGCAGTGGTTAGCACACTGGACTCGCGTTCGGGAGGACGACGGTTCAATCCCGCGTCCGGCCATCCTGATTTAGGTTTTCCGTGATTTCCCTAAATCGCTCCAGGCAAATGCCGGGATGGTTCCTCTGAAAGGGCACGGCCGACTTCCTTCCCTGTCCTTCCCTAATCCGATGAGACCGATGACATCGCTGTTTGGTCTCTTTCCCCAAAACCAACCAACCAACCAACCTAAATCTGAAATAACAGTAACAGTTGAACGGACTGGCAAGTACTAAGGCTCTTGTTGTGACATAGCCACGTTAAACGCTCCCAGGAACAGTCAATATTATTGGAAGCAGGGATGGCACCTCATTTTTGAGATAATAAAGTGTATTGGTTCCTAAAGGGAGGAAAAACGTAAGTTGTATCAAAATAAGCATTAACTGTTTTGCTTATCTATTGTGTTTTTAAAAAAATACATATTTTTTATTTTTTTAGCAATATTAAACAACGATTACAGCCTCTTTGCGTTACGGATGTAAGTTACGATAAACAAATGATTCAAATGGTTCAAAATGGCTCTGAGCACTATGCGACTTTACTTCTGAGGTCATCAGTCGCCTAGAACTTAGAACTAATTAAACCTAACTAACCTAAGGACATCACACGCATCCATGCCCGAGGCAGGATTCGAACCTGCGCCCGTAGCGGTCGCTCGGTTCCAGACTGTAGCGCCTAGAACCGCACGGCCACAACGGCCGGCAAACAAATGATTCTCTTTAAATCAAATTCAGAGACGCTTTGTTTCTTTCAGTCCGCCACTTACTACTCGCATTCATCACAAAAACATCCGCCCCTGGTAGCTGAGGACTCAGCGAGATGGAATGTCATACCTAACGGACCGGGATCGATTCCCAGCTCGGTCGGAGATTTTCTCTTCTCAGGGACTGGGTGTTGTGTTGTCCTTATCATTATCACTTCATTCCCATCGACACATCGACATGAATGTTGCCGAAGTGGTGTCAGCTCGAAAGACATGCACCAGGCGAACTGTCTACGCGACATTAGGCCCTAGCCACACGGCATTTCCATCTCCACCACAGAAAAAAAACTCTGTGCCGGAACGCTGAATTGCCGGAAATCGACAATAGAAATGAGCTTACTTTGTGCAAATTTGTGAAATCATAAGTTGTCTTACTGAATATTTGTTACTGTTTTTGTGCAGTGGATAATCCTGCAAAACCTTCAGAAGTGTATATTGAGTCATATAACTTGTTTAGTAATAGTATTTCCCCATAAACATTATCCATATTTAACTTTTTTTGCAGTTTTAAATTTTCAGTTATGTTAACAATATGGTCAAAGTCAATGCGGCTTTTTAAATTTATTTTTCTTAATGTACATAACCAGTTTGTGTCACTTCTCTCAAGCCATTTATTTTTTTGTGGTGTGCGTACTGTAAGACCGTCAGTACACACACCATCAGATTATTTGACCTATCACTCTAACGAAGTAGGCGAGTGTCAGCAATATGTCTCATGGTCTTATCATGGTGTGTTTATCTTCTGCTGGTAGGTCAGACGATAGAAATGCGACTTGCACGCTTAGAGTACCAGATTGACGGTGACCAACTTTAAACAGAACTTGATTAATTTTGACACACATTTATTAAAATAATAACAAGCATAAAAATTATTTAACTTGGTTCTGGACGCTATTTACAATTGACAATCTGAAGTTCCTTTGGTATTGCTACGTTAATCTTATTCTCACATATATCTCTGATAATTGACAAAAGTGTCTATACATTTATCTTCATGGCTATGTACAGGAATATGGTAATCTTATTAGGCGCAGACTGAAACTTGACTATAGACTGGTACAGACAAATGTAGAACTCGTACAGACTGGTACAGACTAATGCAGACTGGTACAGACTGGTGCAGACAAACACAAACTGACTAATCGGAGGTCTGTACACTCATTATAATACCTCACGCGTTCATGTATCACTGCGCGAGTGTGATCCGCGAGGAGAAAAGGTTTTACATTAGCAGCAATCTCATTGGCTGCGTTACATATTAATACGTGGATCGGCGGAAGCAGAATTTGGTCCGTCTCTATGGCAGCGCCATCTCGTAGTGCAGAGGTGGACGAGCGCTGTGCCTGCGCTGTTGTGCTTAGCGGGGCGCGCTCTAGTGGGAAAGTTGTGTACACGCTGACTACGCGGAACTATGTACACAATATTTTTATAATCTGAAGCTTTGTCAACAAATGGTTAAAAAATTCTATGAGTTTTACTGATCAGTTCAAGTGAAGGCAACAGTTCTTTTTTTGTCTGTTTCATCTCCTTAGAAGAGACCTTGTTTAATTTTTGTAACACCGATTTTAAGATTACATATGATACTATACACGCCCAAAATTCTTATGCTGTTATCTTCCAGCCATTCTACAGTTTTATTAAACAAATTTTAAAAACGGCTACCAAAATTCAATCAAATTTCGGTCAAGTCATTGTCAGTGTTAAATATAAATAAGATTTGCAGAATCATTTGGACAGTTTTAAACTTACAAAATAATTTCTGATGCCCTTGATAGGGGTGCATTAAGTACTAAGCTTATCCATGACTCACTATTACGTAAAGCTATAAAACCGAATAATCGAACTTTATTGCGCTGACTCCACATCCCCAGAAACAAACTGAAACCCACAACTCAAGACTTTTGCCACGCAACAATAGTACCACAACTGTTAGATCTCTGAGGTCGACAGCAGTCGTCCCTCCAAGGACACGATTTGTTGCGACCAGTTGTGGTATGCAACGGACAGTCCTTTAGAGCCTGTTGGTTAACTTTTCACGAAGTAAATAATCCACAGAGAGATGTTTACTTACTTCACACAGTCTAGCAGACTCGTAGGTGGTACTTACTAGTTGCAAAGGAGAGGAAATTAACGGGTTCTCACTCTTTCTGAATTGAATCTTTGACGAGAAACTTTGACACTGAGTACCTTGGCATTTGACGTTAGGTTGCGTTAAAAAACGGGTACTCATTCCATGATTCAGTTACTTAGCCTATCCGTTACACGCTAGCTTACGATGAACTTAAGTGGTCCTTTAATGATTTAAAGAAAATGAATTCTAGAAAAAATAAGACTACAAGAGCTTGCTGAAAAGTAATGAGTCCGAATTTTTTAGTGAAACTTCTTAAAGCATCTTAAATAAAACAAACGTCATTAAGATTCTACATATTTATTCTTCATATCTGCATATTTATTTCTCAATGTAGTCACTCTGGCGACGAACACATTTCTCCCAAAGAGAGACCACATTGTTGATACCGTCACTGTAGAATGCTTAACATTGTTGACGGCGCCACAACCTCACCTCTGCTTCCAGCTCTTCATCACTGTCAAAGTGAAGTCCTAGGACGTATCCTTCAGGTTTTGGAAACAGACTAAAATCGGTTGGGGCCAAGTAGGGACTGTATGGAGGATGATCAATAACAGTGAACCTAAGGCGTCTGGTTGTTGCAGTTGTCACAACGCTCCTGTGTGGTCTGGCACTATCATACTGAAGGAGAGGGTGCTCCATGTGATGTCAAAGTCTTTGAATTCATAACTCCGTGCAGCTCGTCTGCAGCTCGTGGTCTTGCGGTAGCGTTCTCGCATCCCATACACGGGGTCCTGGGTGCAGTGATAGTGAATAAGTGCAACAGTAAAGATAAAGTGCTTTCTCCTCTCGCATCAAATAGTGAAGTATAGTAGTATAAAGTGTTTCTTATGAGTGAAATCAGTGATACAAAGTGCTTCTCACCAAACATCTGTCATGCTCGCAGCCAAAACAGTGTCAAAAGTATGCCCAGTAGTACTACCAGTTTTGTTTTTTTTAATTAATTTTTTTTCATTATTTGTACTATATTGTCTAGGAGACAAGCATTACGTAGTGGAAAGTGCCAACTACTCATAATAATAATAATTATTATTATTATTTTTAAATGATTTCCTTTACTTTGTGCCTATAAAATTCTATTGTTTACTCACACTCTCCTTTCTGCTTCTCTCATATAATATGACCAAATTTTCTCTCTTCTTCAATTTAGGTATAATCTGTAGTATACGTAAAAAAGTTTCTTCCACTTCTGCTCCATCTATCATGGTGATGTTTCCCTCATACTGTCCCACCTAACAGTGTAAACTAGAGGAAGAGATACACAATGTGCCTGTCGCATCACAAGTGCATCACATACAGAAACATGAACTCAAAATCAATGCATCGATGCTAAATATAAACTGTTATGCCTGTCCTGCAATGTCTACCCGAAAAAAAATAACAAATGACCATGTAAAAGGGTTTAAGGAACAACAATAAGAGAAAAACGAAACAGGAGAAATATAAAAACGAAAACCTATAAAATGACAGTAATATTAACCAACACTAGGAATATAATAGGGTAATAGAATAAAATGTCTTTTTTTAAATGTATCGTTGTTAATATATTTAAATAAATATATATGGTTACAAAAAAAGTTCGATTCCCAGCGGCGTCAGGGATTTTTTTTTGCCTCGAGATGACTGGGTGTCGTTGTGTCGTCTTCAACATCATCACCATTACGGTCGGAGGAAGGCAATGGCAAACCACCTCCACTAGGATCTTGCCTAGTGCAGCGGTGCGGGTTTTCCGCATCGTCCCCAACGCTCCTCGGAGTATGGGGCCTCATCATCATCATCATTACAGCATGCTGCTCCTACGCATCTACGTAGTTACGTTACACATCACCATGCTACACGACACACTTCAGAGCCCTATAGAGACAGAGGGCTGCAGATATCTAGACAGGAACAATAAAGATGTAGAATGGTAAAGTTTGTTTTAGTTAAAAACTTCAAGAATTTTCACGTATCAAATTCGGGCATTACTTTTCAGCATTCTCTCGTATGTGAAATGAAGTATTTTCATGTACTTTATTGTTCTCATAAGGTATTGAGAAGAGCTGCCGCCGTTGGATAAGCAGCTGCAGCAGCAAGTCGTATACTCCTAGCTCACTCATTTGTTACATAGTTTAATTCTTAATTTCTTTGCGTGTTTTTGGTACTTGCATTGTTTAATTCATAAATTTCGGGCGTATTATAGTATTTGAGAGTTTTAGCATCGCGTTTTAGTACCTGAATAGTGTAAATTCGCGTAGTCTCCTTCCGCCGCCGAGCAGTGTCAGCAGTGCGCAAGTAGCAGCATTACTGCATTTACTAGGCAATCTTGTATTTTAATAACCGTTTAAATTCAGTCGATTTGTTTGCGCTCTCTGTAGATTAGTTCAGACGTTCTTTGCAAAACAGTTTTTAGCATGGATAGGGACTGCAACTGCTGTGTTCGGATGCAGGCTGAGTTGGCATCCCTTCGCTCCCAGCTTCATGCAGTGTTGGCTTCGGTCACACAGCTTGAGGCTGTTGCCAATGGGCATCACTGTGAGGGTCCGGATGGGGGTTTGTCGGGGACGGCCAGCTCGTCCCACGCATCCCCCGATCGGACTACGAGTGTGGTTGCCCGGGATACTGCCCGCATTGAGGCTGATCCCTCACCTGTGGTAGAGTGGGAGGTCGTCTCAAGGTGTGGCAGGGGGCGAAAGACATTCCGGAGGGCTGAACGGAAGGCCTCTCCAGTTTGTCTGACGAGCCGGTTTCAGGCTCTGTCTCAGGCTGATAGTGATCTTCGGCCTGACATGGCTGCTTGTCGTGTTCCAGAGGTTGCCCCTCAGTCTGCAAGATCCGGGCGGTCGCAGAGGGTGGGCTTACTGGTAGTTGGGAGCTCCAACGTCAGGCGCGTAATGGGGCCCCTTAGGGAAATGGCAGCAAGGGAGGGGAAGAAAACCAATGTGCACTCCGTGTGCATGCCGGGGGGAGTCATTCCAGATGTGGAAAGGGTCCTTCCGGATGCCATGAAGCGTACAGGGTGCACCCATCTGCAGGTGGTCGCTCATGTCGGCACCAATGTGTGTGTCGCTATGGATCGGAGGAAATCCTCTCTGGCTTCCGGCGGCTATCTGATTTGGTGAAGACTGCCAGTCTCGCTAGCGGGATGAAAGCAGAGCTCACCATCTGCAGCATTGTCGACAGGACTGACTGCGGACCTTTGGTACAGAGCCGAGTGGAGGGTCTGAATCAGAGGCTGAGACGGTTCTGCGACCGTGTGGGCTGCAGATTCCTCGACTTGCGCCATAGGGTGGTGGGGTTTCGGGTTCCGCTGGATAGGTCAGGAGTCCACTACACGCAACAAGCGGCTACACGGGTAGCAGGGGTTGTGTGGCGTGGGCTGGGCGGTTTTTTAGGTTAGATGGCCTTGGGCAAGTACAGAAAGGGCAACAGCCTCAACGGGTGCGGGGCAAAGTCAGGACATGCGGGGACCAAGCAGCAATCGGTATTGTAATTGTCAACTGTCGAAGCTGCATTGGTAAAGTACCGGAACTTCAAGCGCTGATAGAAAGCACCGAAGCTGAAATCGTTATAGGTACAGAAAGCTGGCTTAAGCCAGAGATAAATTCTGCCGAAATTTTTACAAAGGTACAGACGGTGTTTAGAAAGGATAGATTGCATGAAACCGGTGGTGGAGTGTTCGTCGCTGTTAGTAGTAGTTTATCCTGTAGTGAAGTAGAAGTGGATAGTTCCTGTGAATTATTATGGGTGGAGGTTACACTCAACAACCGAGCTAGGTTAATAATTGGCTCCTTTTACCGACCTCCCGACTCAGCAGCATTAGTGGCAGAACAACTGAGAGAAAATTTGGAATACATTTCACATAAATTTCCTCAGCATGTTATAGTCTTAGGTGGAGATTTCAATTTACCAGATATAGACTGGGACACTCAGATGTTTAGGACGGGTGGTAGGGACAGAGCATCGAGTGACATTATACTGAGTGCACTATCCGATAATTACCTCGAGCAATTAAACAGAGAACCGACTCGTGGAGATAACATCTTGGACCTACTGATAACAAACAGACCCGAACTTTTCGACTCTTTAAGTGCAGAACAGGGAATCAGTGATCATAAGGCCGTTGCAGCATCCCTGAATATGGAAGTTAATAGGAATATAAAAAAAGGGAGGAAGGTTTATCTGTTTAGCAAGAGTAATAGAAGGCAGATTTCAGACTACGTAACAGATCAAAACGAAAATTTCTGTTCCGACACTGACAATGTTGAGTGTTTATGGAAAAAGTTCAAGGCAATCGTAAAATGCGTTTTAGACAGGTACGTGCCGAGTAAAACTGTGAGGGACGGGAAAAACCCACCATGGTACAACAACAAAGTTAGGAAACTACTGCGAAAGCAAAGAGAGCTTCACTCCAAGTTTAAACGCAGCCAAAACCTCTCAGACAAACAGAAGCTAAACGATGTCAAAGTTAGCGTAAGGAGGGCTATGCGTGAAGAGTTCAGTGAATTCGAAAGTAAAATTCTATGTACCGACTTGACAGAAAATCCTAGGAAGTTCTGGTCTTACGTTAAATCAGTAAGCGGCTCGAAACAGCATATCCAGCCACTCCGGGATGATGATGGCATTGAAACAGAGGATGACACGCGTAAAGCTGAAATACTAAACACCTTTTTCCAAAGCTGTTTCACAGAGGAAGACCGCACTGCAGTTCCTTCTCTAAATCCTCGCACAAACGAAAAAAATGGCTGACATCGAAATAAGTGTCCAAGGAATAGAAAAGCAACTGGAATCACTCAATAGAGGAAAGTCCACTGGACCTGACGGGATACCAATTCGATTCTACGCGGAGTACGCGAAAGAACTTGCCCCCCTTCTAACAGCCGTGTACCGCAAGTCTCTAGAGGAACGGAGGGTTCCAAATGATTGGAAAAGAGAACAGCAATCGTGTGAGACCAAACTCGCTTTATTTGTTCATGAGACCCAGAAAATGTTAGATACAGGCTCCCAGGTAGATGCTATTTTTCTTGACTTCCGGAAGGCGTTCGATACAGTTGCGCACTGTCGCCTGATAAACAAAGTAAGAGCCTACGGAATATCAGACCAGCTGTGTGGCTGGATTGAAGAGTTTTTAGCAAACAGAACACAGCATGTTGTTATCAATGGAGAGACGTCTACAGACGTTAAAGTAACCTCTGGCGTGCCACAGGGGAGTGTTATGGGACCATTGCTTTTCACAATATATATAAATGACCTAGTAGATAGTGTCGGAAGTTCCATGCGGCTTTTCGCGGATGATGCTGTAGTATACAGAGAAGTTGCAGCATTAGAAAATTGTAGCGAAATGCAGGAAGATCTGCAGCGGATAGGCACTTGGTGCAGGGAGTGGCAACTGTCCCTTAACATAGACAAATGTAATGTATTGCGAATACAAAGAAAGAAGGATCCTTTATTATATGATTATATGATAGCGGAACGAACACTGGTAGCAGTTAATTCTGTAAAATATCTGGGAGTATGCGTGCAGAACGATTTGAAGTGGAATGATCATATAAAAGTTATTGTTGGTAAGGCGGGTACCAGGTTGAGATTCATTGGGAGAGTGCTTAGAAAATGTAGTCCATCAACAAAGGAGGTGGCTTACAAAACACTCGTTCGACCTATACTTGAGTATTGCTCATCAGTGTGGGATCCGTACCAGATCGGGTTGACGGAGGAGATAGAGAAGATCCAAAGAAGAGCGGCGCGTTTCGTCACAGGGTTATTTGGTAACCGTGATAGCGTTACGGAGATGTTTAATAAACTCAAGTGGCAGACTCTGCAAGAGAGGCGCTCTGCATGGCGGTGTAGATTGCTCGACAGGTTTCGAGAGGGTGCGTTTCTGGATGAGGTATCGAATATATTGCTTCCCCCTACTTCTACCTGCCGAGGAGATCACGAATGTAAAATTAGAGAGATTAGAGCGCGCACGGAGGCTTTCAGACAGTCGTTCTTCCCGCGAACCATACGCGACTGGAACAGGAAAGGGAGGTAATGACAGTGGCACGTAAAGTGCCCTCCGCCACACACCGTTGGGTGGCTTGCGGAGTATAAATGTAGATGTAGAAATAACGAAAAATCGTTTATTATAAAGTATTGGTGGCAACCCTGATTGAGAGGCGTCAGCTGCTCCTCGGCCAATGTTGACTAGGTCACAAGCGGTCTGCTGACGAGGGATCTCTGACGCATTCGAGGTGTCAGAAGTCAGCGGACAATAACGAGCACCTATCCTCCCGCGCAGTCATTAAAATAAATTAAAGATGCCAGGGACTTGTTTTCGTATGTTGGGTTACCTGTGCTGGGCAGCATGTGTGCTGTGAGCTGCTCGCGGTACTGCTTGCAGATCAAAGACACCGCAGATTATCGGAAGCGGCCACGCTGAAGGACGGAACTTTCGTGCGGGTCGGTTTCCACTAATAGCAAGAAAGACTAACAGTTCTCTCAGGGGTAGCTAACACAGAGTGCGCATCAGATACTGTCTCAGCAAATCAGGAAACAAAGTTAATTAGAGTAATAAGTCGGCAATTATATTTAAAGGTGATGTGAGAGAAATACTAACTTAAGGTCAAGACAAGGTTCACTGACTCAAGAAAATAGGAATTTAAAACAACCAATCACTAAAAAGTAATTCAAAAATGGTTCAAATGGCCCTGAGCACTATGCGACTCAACTGCTGAGGTCATCAGTCGCCTAGAACTTAGAACTAATTAAACCTAACTAACCTAAGGACAGCACACAACACCCAGCCATCACGAGGAAGAGAAAATCCCTGATCCCGCCGGGAATCGAACCCGGGAACCCGGGCGTGGGAAGCGAGAACGCTACCGCACGACCACGAGATGCGGGCGAAAAAAGTAATTAAAAAGTGGGCAGTCCCGTAAATTGGCTGATATTTCTTGAGATGAACTGATTTAACACAAAGTACCATGCGTTCATGACTCTGTCCAGTAGAGACATGGTAAAGCTCACCTTCGTTCACAATATACAGACACAAGAAAGGTCAACAATTATATATTTATTACTTTTCTCCCCCAGTGTCTAAGACTACTAGTTCATTGCAATGTTAGTATACACACTACTGGCCATGAAATTTGCTACACCACGAAGATGACGTGCTACAGACGCGTAATTTAACCGACAGGAAGAAGAAGCTGTGATATGAAAATGATTATCTTTTCAGAGCACTCACACAAGGTTGGCGCCGGTGGCGACAGATACAACGTGCTGACATGAGGAAAGTTTCCAACCGATTTCTCATACACAAACTGCAGTTGACCGGCGTTGCGTGGTGAAAAGTTGTTGTGATGTCTCGTGAAAGGAGGAGAAATGCGTACCATCACGTTTCCGACTTTGATAAAGGTCGGATTGTAGCCTATCGCTATTGCGGTTTATCGTATAGCGACATTGCTGCTCGCGTTGGTCGAGATCCAATGACTGTTAGCAGAATATGGAATCGGTGGGTTTAGGAGGGTAATACGGAACGCCGTGCTGGATCCCAACGGCCTCGTACCACTAGCAGTCGAGATGACAGGCATCTTATCCGCATGGCTGTAACGGATCGTGCAGCCACGTCTCGATCCCTGAGTCAACAGATGGAAGCGATTGCAAGACAACAACCATCTGCACGAACAGTTCGACGACGTTTGCGGCAGCATGGACTATCAGCTCGGATACCATGGCTGCGGTTATCCTTGACGCTGCATCACAGACAGGAAAGCCTGCGACGGTGTACTCAACGACGAACCTTGGTGCACGAATGGCAAAACGTCATTTTTTCGGATGAATCCAGATTCTGTTTACAACATCATGATGGTCGCATCCGTGTTTGGCGACATCGCGGTAAAGGCACATTGGAAGCGTGTATTCGTCATCGCCATACTGTCATATCACCCGGCGTGATGGTATGGGGTGCCATTGGTAACATGTCTCGGTCACCTCGTGTTCGCACTGACCGTACTTTGAACAGTGGAAACTACATTTCAGATGTTTTACGACCCGTGGCTCTACCTTCATTCGATCCCTGCGAAACCCTACATTTCAGCAGGATAATGCACGACTGCATGTTGCAGGTCCTGTACGGGCCTTTCTGGATACAGAAAATGTTTGACTGCTGCCCTGGCCAGATCTCTCACCAATTGAAAACGTCTGGTCAATGGCGGCCGAGCAACTGGCTCAGCACAATACGCCAGTCACTACTTTTGATGAACTGTGGTATCGTGTTGAAGCTGCATGGGCAGCTGTTCCTGTACACGCCATCCAAGCTCTGTTTGACTCAATGCCCAAGCGTACGAAGGCCGTTATTACGACCAGAGGTGGTTGTTCTGGGTACTGATTTCTCAGGATCTATGCACCCAAATTGCGTGAAAATGTAATCACATGTACCACCTTTAGCCCCTACGATCCTCAGTTGTGAGATATTTGGGAATGGATTTAATGTGGGGCACAACACGTGTTGTTACCAGGATTGCATCAGACGTGCAGATGATTGTAATACTGTGTTAACGCTTTTCTGAAAGCGTTAGTAATGTTACAATAATAAATTTTAATGCATGTAATCACATATTCTGCTGGAGTTATCACACTCCTGGCGACCAGGTCTCAATGTACGAATATTAGGGGCACTGGCAAATCACCGATACGTCTTGCTGTCGAGTACTTTCATTTCGATACCAACCCTTTCCTTATTCAAAACTATTCAACTTCTACCTTTACTCATATCTGTACTTCATAGCAGATACCGTATTGAATGATTCTAGTGTTGACGCACTAAATCTCTGTTATTTACCCGAAATTTTGGTCTCATTACTCAGTTGCGCAATTTAAAACGACCGAATGCGCGAGCGCATACAGCGCAACAACTGAACGGGTGGGTTGCTTGTGGGCAAAAGAATGAGTGTACGAAAACATTTGCGACGCTTCGCTGACCTTAGCAACGTCACGGTCGCAATGGAATCCCTTTGTTCCAAGATTCGACTGATATACTTGTTTTTTTTTTTTTTTGTTGCTGTTTAAAACAGTTAAAGTGCAAGAATTATTGAATGATGAGACAAAATGGTTGGTGACTCTTCCGGGTTGTACGTCATGGTGCACGATAGTTTTCGTTTCCATGGTTTCGTGCAATGTTGCTCTTGGCACCTAAGATGTGCTCCTGGCTCGGCTGTGTCTTACCGACTACTGGGTCAGGCGTCAGAGAGTGACATAAATACTGTGGAAAAGGAGCGTGGAGGAAGTTTGCATGTGATCGGCAGAGATAATCCTTGTCAGAGATGAAACTTGACTATCGTCTGTCGTCCGTTAAAGATAAAACTTACCTATCGAGTGTAGAGATGTTGTTGTTGTGGTCTTCAGTCCTGAGACTCGTTTGATGCAGCTCTCCATGCTACTCTATCCTGTGCAAGCTTCTTCATCTCCCAGTACCTACTGCAACCTACATCCTTCTGAATCTGCTTAGTGTATTGATCTCTAGGTCTCCCTCTACGATTTTTACCCTCCACGCTGCCCTCCAATGGTAAATTTGTGATCCCTTGATGCCTCAAAACATGTCCTGCCAACCGATCCCTTCTTCTAGTCAAGTTGTGCCACAAACTTCTCTTCTCCCCAATCCTAGTCAATACCTCCTCATTAGTTACGTGATCTACCCACCTTATCTTCAGCATTCTTCTGTAGCACCACATTTCGAAAGCTTCTATTCTCTTCTTGTCCAAACTGGTTATCGTCCATGTTTCACTTCCATACATGGCTACACTCCATACTAATACTTTCAGAAACGACTTCCTGACACTTCAATCTATACTCGATGTTAACAAATTTCTCTTCTTCAGAAACGATTTCCTTGCCATTGCCAGTCTACATTTTATATCCTCTCTACTTCGACCATCATCAGATATTTTACTCCCCAAATAGCAAAACTCCTTTACTACTTTAAGTGTCTCATTTCCTAATCTAATACACTCAGCATCACCCGATTTAATTTGACTACATTCCATTATCCTCGTTTTGCTTTTGTTGATGTTCATCTTATATCCTCCTTTCAAGACACTGTCCATTCCGTTCAACTGCTCTTCCAAGTCCTTTGCTGTCTCTGACAGAATTACAATGTCATCGGCGAACCTCAAAGTTATTACTTCTTCTCCATGAATTTTAATACCTACTCCGAATTTTTCTTTTGTTTCCTTTACTGCTTGCTCAATATACAGATTGAATAACATCGGGGAGAGGCTACAACCCTGTCTCACTCCTTTCCCAACCACTGCTTCCATTTCATGCCCCTCGACTCTTATAACTGCCATCTGGTTTCTGTACAAATTGTAAATAGCCTTTCGCTCCCTGTATTTTACCCCTGCCACCTTCAGAATTTGAAAGAGAGTATTCCAGTTAACGTTGTCAAAAGCTTTCTCTAAGTCTACAAATGCTAGAAACGTAGATTTGCCTTTTCTTAATCTTTCTTCTAAGATAAGTCGTAAGGTTAGTATTGCCTCACGTGTTCCAACATTTCTACGGAATCCAAACTGATCTTCCCCGAGGTCCGCTTCTACCAGTTTTTCCATTCGTCTGTAAAGAATTCGCGTTAGTATTTTGCAGCTGTGACTTATTAAACTGATAGTTCGGTAATTTTCACATCTGTCAACACCTTTCTTTGGGATTGGAATTATTATATTCTTCTTGAAGTCTGTGGGTATTTCGCCTGTCTCATACATCTTGCTCATCAGATGGTAGAGTTTTGTCAGGACTGGCTCTCAGCCGGCCGGTGTGGCCGTGCGGTTCTAGGCGCTTCAGTCTGGACCGCGTGACCGCTACGGTCGCAGGTTCGAATCCTGCCTCGGGCATGGATGTGTGTGATGTCCTTAGGTTAGTTAGGTTTAAATAGTTCTAAGTTCTAGGGGACTGATGACTACAGATGTTAAGTCCCATAGTGCTCAGAGCCATTTGAGCCAACTGGCTCTCCCAAGGCCATCAGTGATTCTAATGGAATGTTGTCTACTCCCGGGGCCTTGTTTCGACTCAGGTCTTTCAGTGCTCTGTCAAACTGTTCACGCAGTATCGTATCTCCCATTTCATCTTCATCTACATCGTCTTCCATTTCCATAATATTGTCCTCAAGTACATCGCCCTTGTATAGACCCTCTATATACTCCTTCCACCTTTCAGCTTTCCCTTCTTTGCTTACAACTGGGTTTCCATTTGAGATCTCTTTAATTTTCCTGTTGGCAGTATCTATCTTACCCCTAGTGAGATAAGCCTCCACATCCTTACATTTGTCCTCTAGCCATCCCTGCTTAGCCATTTTGCACTTGCTGCCGATCTCATTTCTGTAACGTTTGTATTCCTTTTTGCCTGCTTCATTCACAGCATTTTTATGTTTTCTCCTTTCATCAATTACTGAATTCTTCTGCTACCCAAGGAGTTCTACTAGCCCTCGTCTTTTTACCTTCTTGATCCTCTGCTGCCTTCACTACTTCATCCCTCAGTGCTACCCATTCTTCTTCTACTGTACTTCTTTCCCCCATTCCTGTCAATTGTTCTCCTATGCTCTCCCTGAAACTCTGTACAACTTCTGGTTCTTTCAGTTTATCTAGGTCCCATCTCCTTAAATTCCCACCTTTTTGCCGTTTCTTCAGTATTAATGTACAGTTCATAACAATAGATTGTGGTCAGGGTCCACATCTGCCCCTGGAAATGTCTTACAATTTAAAATCTGGTTCCTAAATCTCTGTCTTACCATTATATAATCTATCTGATACCTTCTAGTATCTCCAGGATTCTTAGATGTATACAACCTTCTTTCATGATTCTTGAACCAAGTGTTTGCTATGATTAAGTTATGCTCTGTGCAAAATTCTACCAGGCGGCTTCCTCTTTCATTTCTTAGCCCCAACCCATATTCACCTACTATGTTTCCTTCTCTCGCTTTTCCTACTCTCGAATTCCAGTCACCCATGACTATTAAATTTTCGTCTCCCTTCACTACCTGAATAATTTCTTTTATCTCATCAAACACTTCTTCAATTTCTTCATCATCTGCAGAGCCAGTTGGCATATAAACTTGTACTACTGTAGTACCCGTGGGCTTCGTGTCTATCTTGGCCACAATAATGCGTTCACTATGCTGTTTGTAGTAGCTTACCCGCACTACTATTTTTTTATTCATTATTAAGCCTACTCCTGAATTACCCCTACTTGATTTTGTGTTTATAACCCTGTATTCACCTGACCAAAAGTCTTGTTCCTCCTGCCACCGAACTTCACTAATTCCCACTATATCTAACTTTAACCTATCCATTTCCCTTTTTAAATTTTCTAATCTACCTGCCCGGTTAAGGGATGTGATATTCTACGCTCCGATCCGTAGAACGCCAGTTTTGAAACGTTTGAAATCGATGGGAATATTTCATACACAGGACTAAAATGCAGAAATTAATTATTAAAAAAACTCTGTAATATAAGTTTTTTTAAAAGAACTAAAACTACTGTGTTTAAAATATATGTCGCATATTGATTTATCATCAATAGTGGACGTAACAGGAAAAAAAACTGATTTTGTTGTGTCACACATAGTCATAAGAAAACAAAAATAAAGAAGAAACTCATATCCTCTTGGTAAAGACAAACGAAAACACAAAAACAAAACCTTACAACAGATTCCACTACAATTACGACAGTTTCTTCTCCCTGTCATTTTGCATAACACTTTGTTTATGAATCAATTGGCCCTTCTCGTAATTGGTAACACTTTTGAATGCGGTTAGGCGTACTCCTAACAAAATTTTCCAAATAAGCCTTTGAGATATCGTCCCATTCCAAAAACTGGCCTCCACGATGCATTTTAAGGCCTCTGGTAGAACAGGACGATTGCAAACCGTTCCTTTTAGCAGAGACCATGCCATCTGGAAAAAATGGAGGCCATTCCACGCGTTTAATCCTATTCTCCACTAGGGAGATGTTCGTAGGATTGTGACGGTGGAGGCGTGCATTATTGTCCTTCAGCATGAATCCCGCTCATAAATACTCCAAACGGAACCACAGTGCATGCAGTGATGTCGTCCCGACACTTGATACCAGTCACACTCCTTGTATTGGCACAAGGTTCGCCCTGCGGCCGTTATAGTTCCACACCAAAACGTGACTGAACCGCCTTGAAAAGTGTCTACGATACAGTTATGGTGTATCCGTTATCTTCGTTGCCTACCAACACGAATATGAGTATTTTCAGAGTGAAGAATGACACGGGTCTTATCAGAAATGAGAGTTGTGTCCCACTGCTTCCTAATCCACAAAGATTGTTTTCATGCCCATGCGACTCGACGTCCTCCCCAAACCCGATTTAAAGGAGGAGACTCGAGAGATCTTCAGGCACGTAAGCATTGCTCCTGGAGCCTGTTCCGTATCGTTTTTAACGACACCTGCACTCCTCTAGCTGTATGAAACTGATGTTGGTATGTAGCATTGTCTTGAGGTACTCTGCTTGTTTTTATACACAGATATCGGGCCTGCACACCTATTGTTTCTCTTGCGTGACCATTTACGTGACGATTCTGAGCTGATCCTGTAGCTGGAAATTTGTTCAAGATTCTAGAGACATCACTTTGATTCACAGCGACATTCGCTGCGACGTCAACCTGTCTCCTTCCTTGCTCCATTAGACTGACCATTCGAAACCTGTGATCGTTGATTATTGTTATCCTAACCATCCTGGAGCAACGTAACTCTCGTAACAACACATGGAGCTTGCCGGTGTGGCCGAGCGGTTCTAGGCGCTTCAGTCTGCAACCGCGCAACCGCTATGGTTGCAGGTTCGAATCCTGCCTCGGGCATGGTTGTGTGTGATGTCCTTAGGTTAGTTAGGTTTAAGTAGTCCTAAGTTCTAGAGGACTGATGACCTCAGATGTTAAGTCCCATAGTGCTCTGAGCCATTTGAACCATTTGAACTGTAAGTAGGCTGTTTAGGTTTTTATATTGGTAACGCCACGTAGCGCTCTGTATGAAAGTCAGTGGCTGTGCTGTGTGGAGTCTGTGGCTGGTTTGCATTGTTGTTGGCTATTGTAGTGTTGGGCAGTTGGCTGTTAACAGCGCGCAGCGTTGCGCAGTTGGAGGTGAGCCGCCAGCAGAAGGGGAGAGAGATAACGGAATTTTGAGAGCGGACGATCTGGACGTGTCTCATTAAGAAAGAGTAAATTTGTAAGACTGGATGTCATGAACTGATATATATAATATGACTTTTGAACAATATTAAGGTAAATACATTGTATGTTCTCTATCAAAATCTTTCTTTTGCTAACTGTGCCTATCAGTAGTTAGTGCCTTCAGTATTTTGAATCTTTTATTTAACTGGCAGTAGTGGCGTTCGCTGTATTGCAGTAGTTCGAGTAACGAAGATTTTTGTGAGGTAAGTGATTTGTGAAACGTATAGGTTAATGTTAGTCAGGACCATTCTTTTGTAGGGATTTTTGAAAGTCAGACTGCGTTGCGCTAAAAATATGGTGTGTCAGTTTAAGCACAGTCATGTATAATTGTTCAAAGGGGACGTTTCAGAACCAATAACACATGGAATAGATACAGCAATGTTTACAGGTGACAGATTGCTATAGACTGCATGTACTGCAACCTCACGGTAGGAAAATGGACTGTTTCCGCTAGAATTACATTACAAACAAATCAATGAACTGATATCGTAGCGTATTTCTTGACCACAACGTTGAATATTAAAGTTTCGGCAACATGCAACATTTATTTTGTCCATTGTATAAAATAATTCTCCTAGTTCTATAGAGATTGCTAACCCCATGCACATAAAATGTTTGCTTGTGAATTTTTAACAGGTATAACAGTACTTGCAAAATTTAAAACGAGAAACGTGGAGCGCATGCAATATACGGAAAGGAGTGTAGAGAGTCGTCGAGAAAAATCAAACAACAGTTCATGTAATTATTACTAACATAGGTGAACTATTCATGTAACAGTTATATATTACATAGACCTCATATTGAGTTGTACAGATATTGCGAAAGCTATGAAGGGGGGTAGGACGTCAAACGGGCCGACTTGGAGCAGGAGAGGCACCATAGGACATTTTAATTTTCACTGTGTATACTTTTTCAAGTAAATTCATAAAACTTTGTCAGCATGACCAGGAAGGATTCAGGATTCACACTCGTAGCAGCGGAAGTTCAAAAACATAACAAAACATTTTTTTTACATGTGAAATTTCATCATTTTTTCACTTACTATTGGCTGCATTTGATGCTGTAGGTACACTTTTCTTCATAGGTAAGAGAGACTGTTCGATGAATTTTGCACAGCATACAAACCATACTTACAGGTGTCTGAAACTCTAGAATCTATTTAATTTATCAAAAAATGAATCAGCTGTTACGTTCTAAACTTTATGTTTAGAAAAAATCAAATTTTGTAGTTAATTATCTCAATTTTTCCCACAGTTTTTAATAGATTTGGAAAAATCTAGAGTTTCATACACCTGTAAGTATGGTTTGTAGGCTGTGCAAAATTCCTCAAAGAATCTCTCTTGCTTGTGAAGAAAAATGAAGCTATAGCAACAAATGTAGCCAGCAGTAAGTGAAAAAATGATGAAATTTCATATATTAAAAAAATTTATTTTGTTATGTTTTTGCACTTCCACTGGTATGAGTGTGAATCCTGAATCCATCCTGGTCATGCTGACTAAGTTATATGAATTTATTTGTAAAAGTATAGACAGTAGAAAATAAAATGTCGTGTGGTGCCTCTCCTGCTCCAAGTCGGCCCTTTGGTCGTCCTACCCACCTTAAAAACTCACAAGCGCAAATTTTTAGCCGCGCGGGATTAGCCGAGCGGTGTAGGGCGCTGCAGTCCTGGACTGTACGGCTGGTCCCGGCGGAGGTTCGAGTCCTCCCTCGGGCATGGGTGCGTGTGTTTGTCCTTAGGATAATTTAGGTTAAGTAGTATGTAAGGTTAGGGACTGATGACCTTAGCAGTTAAGTCCCATAAGATTTCACACACATTTGAGAATTTTTGAGCAAATTTTTAGCACCATATGTATGTGGTTAGGAATCTGTATGGGGCTGTGAGAATTTCAAATGGTTCAAATGGCTCTGAGCACTATGGGACTTAATATCTGAGGTCATCAGTCCCCTAGAACTTAGAACTACTTAAACCTAACCAACCTAAGGACATAACACACATCCATGCCCGAGGCAGAATTTGAATCTGCGACCGCAGCGGTCGTGCGGTTCGAAACTGAAACGCCTAGAACCGCTCGGCCACATAGGCCGGCTGTAAGAAGTTACTTGATACTTTTTTATCTCGTTTCAAAAACGTATTGTACTATAAAGTTTTTACTTAAACAATTTTTTCGATACGGCCGGGACAGCGGTGCGCTGACCAAATGCCCATCCAGATCCTCATCCAGTGACGCCTATGGGCTGTGGGGATGACGCGGCGGCCGGTCGGTACTGTTGTGCCTTCATGCCCTGTTCGGGAGGAGTTTAGTTTTTTAGTTCGATACTTTTACGAATACGAAACATTTCTTAGGGTGTTACTCATGAGTAAGGCATTGATACGTTCCGTGGGATGCGTTTCTAATCACATAGGTTTTATAGGGTTCTTGACCAGAACGCCCTATTTCTCATAGGCAACGTTCCTTTCGCTGGGGTGACGGAGAAGAACAGCAAGTGTCTGCATGACGGCTGCCGTCATAAAGCAGACGCAGGGAGGCGCCGGTGGCAGCCGGCATCGCCCCCTCGGCCGCCACTGTCCGCAACTCCCCGCGGCGAGCGAGAGATCTCGGCCGCTTTTGATGTGGCGCTAAATCGCGCTTACACGCGCTTGCTAGCTCTCCCGCTCTCCTTCCCCCACCATTCTTTCTTCACCCCTTCCCCTACTCCCACCCGCTGCGCCGGGAGCGACGCCACCGCCGCCGCCACCGCTGTCCAGACAGCTCGGCCGCGGGCGCGAACCGCCGCCGCCGCCGTCACCGCCATAATTCCATTTTTGTTGCATGCTCACGCGAAAGTGCTGCCCCATGTGAGTGAGAATCGAATGAGTCACATAAAGTAAATTATACATTGAAAAGAGGAGGGAAGGCCGGCGCGCGCGGTGCCGGTCGCGATGGTGGGGTGGGATGGGAAGGGGGGTGGGGGAGGGGTGTCGCAGGAGGAGGAGCAGGATTGGGAGGGGGGCAGGAGGCACCGGGAAGGGTGGCGGCGGCGGCGGCGGCAGGCGCGGGGGCGGCGGGGGCCGGGCTTTTATATAATGACTTTATACATATTCATGAGTTCCAGGCAATATTTGGTGCTTTAATGAAATGAATTTATGCAGAACTGTAATGCTGAATATTTAGTGCAGCCCCCTCCCCTCTCTCCCCTCCGCCGCTCTCCTCCAGCTCCTCCTCCCGCGCCCTCGCGTCATCAATATGCAAACAAGATTTAAAATAGGAAAATGGAGAGACTGTGCATGTATATTCAAAGATTTAGCATTTCATTATAAATGAATAAGAGTGTAGTTGTTTCTTCTCTGTCTCTGTCGGCCGCGGCCGTGCTGTGCTCTTTGTCCGGCCGGGCCGCGCCGCGCCGGGCGCCGCTGTGTTCCGCTACTGCGTTCCGCGTGGCGCCGCCGCCGCCGCCGCCGCTGCTCCTTTCGCCGCCCCCCGGCGTTCACGATTATTGTTATTATGGCCGTGATTACTGGCGCGCCGCCTTCTTCTTCCTCCCGTGCGCCAGTTAAGACGTGTCGGATCTCCGGGCGCCGGACTGGGATTATTTCGGCTTCGCCTTCTCGCCTGGCGTTTCGCGAGAAGTATGCTCTTACACCAACTTTTTTTCCACCCCTTTTATATCCTTTCCCTCTCGAAAGAGTAGCCTCTCATTTAAGAACTCGCTATACTGACTTAAACCGGAGATATTTAGCCCGCTGCAAGACTCTAAAATTAATGTAGAACTGTCCTATCTTTTGCCACAATATAAGTACGGAAGCGCACACCCTGCCTGCGAATGTAGGGAAGCGAAAGATGCACAACGCATTCTTCTTTACACGAAACCTATAATATGGACGACCTGCTAAAAGCTAGTGAGAAAATCTTCTACAAAAAAATTAAAAAAATGGAGGAACGCGATTATTGTTATGCTAAAGAAGAAATGACTGCGAATATTTCATGTGAAAATTATTGATGCTTTTAAAATAAAACCAGCGATGTCAACAATGTATAACATCTTTATTCTTCGTATCCATATACACTACTGGCCAATACAATTGCTACACCAAGAAGAAATACAGATGATAAACGAGTATTCATTGGACAAATATATTATACTAGAACTGACATGTGATTACATTTTCACGCAGTTTGGGTGCATAGATCCTGAGAAATCAACACCCAGAACAACCACCTCTGGCCGTAATAACGGCCTTGATTCACCTGGGCATTGAGTCCAACAGAGCTTGGGTGGCGTGTACAGGTACAGCTGCCCATGCAGCTTTAACACGATACCACAGTTTATCAAGAGTTGTGACTGGCGTATTGTGACGAGCCAGTTGCTTGGCCACCGTTGACCAGACGTTTCCAATTGGTGAGAGATCTGGAGAATGTGCTGGCTACGGCAGTAGTCGAACTTTTTCCGTATCCAGAAAGGCCCGTACAGGACCTGCAACATGCGATCTTGCATTATCCAGCTGAAATGTAGGGTTTCGCAGGGATCGAATGAAGGGTATAGCCACCGGTCGTAACACATCTCAAATGTAACGTCCACTGTACAAAGTGCCGTCAATGTGAACAAGAGGCGACCGAGACGTGTAACCAATGGCACCCATACCATCACGCCGGGTCATATGCCAGTATGGCGATGACGAATACACGCTTCCAATGTGCGTTCACCGCGATGTCGCCAAACACGGAGGCGACCATCATGATGCTGTAAACAGAACCTGGATTCATCCGAAAAAATGACGTTCTGCCATTCGTGCACCCAGGTTCGTCGTTGAGTACACCATCGCAGGCGCTCCTATCTGTGATGCAGCGTCAAGGGTAACCGCAGCCATGGTCTTCGAGCTGATAGTTCATGCTGCTGCAAAAGTCGTCGAACTGTTCGTGCAGATGGTTGTTGTCTTGCAAACGTCCCCATCTGTTGACTCAGGGATCGAGACGTGGCTGCACGATCCGTTACAACCATGCAGATAAGATGCCTGTCATCTCGACTGCTAGTGATACGAGGCCGTTGGGATCCAGCACGGCGTTCCGTATTACCCTCCTGAACCGACCGATTCCATATTCTGCTAACAGTCATTGGATCTCGACCAACGCGAGCAGCAATGTTGCGATACGATAAACCGCAATCGCGATAGGCTACAATCCGACCTTTATCAAAGTCGGAAACGTGATGGTACGCATTTCTCCTCCTTACACGAGGCATCACAACAACGTTTCACCAGGCAGCGCCAGTCAACTGCTGTTTGCGTATGAGAAATCGGTTGGAAACTTTCCTCATGTCAGCACGTTGTAGGAGTCGCCACCGGCGCCATCCTTGTGTGAATGCTCTGAAAAGCTGATTATTTGCATATCACAGCATTTTCTTCCTGTCGGTTAAATTTCGCGTCTGTAGCACGTCATTTTCGTGGTGTAGCAATTTTAATGGCCAGTAGTGTATTTATTTCTCAGCATATTAAACATGACGGCGATAACATTTCTCCCAACGAGAGCCCAGTTTGTTGATAGCGTCACTGGGTAGAATGTTTGTCTTCGTTGACGGAGCGATACCTCACCTCTGCTGGCACCGCTTCATCACTAAGTGAAGTTCTCAAAGATATACTTTAAGTTTTGCAAACAGTTCAAAATCAGATGGGACCATGTTAGGAACGTACGGAAAATGATCAACGACATTGAAACCAAGGCTTTGGATTATTGTAGATGTCACAAAACTCATTTGTGATCTGTCATTGTCATACTGAATGGAGAGGGTCCTGCATGTTTGGACGAATTCTTTGAATTCGAAAATCGCTTAGAACACGCTGTTTCTCAGACCGACATAGTTACGTTACCCGCCGTCATGTTACTCGCTACAATTCAAAGCCCTTTAACGGCAAAGGGCTGATAATATATGTAGATGTGATGAATAAAGGTGTAGAATGTCAATTACGTTTGTTTCATTTATACAACTTTCAGAGTTTTCGCATTAAAAGTTCAGAGGCATTACTTTTCAGCTCACCCTCGTATTTCTTTTTTGCAGCTTATGTTCGAGTCTTAAAGAATAATTTTGCTGGTGTTTATTTGTGACACAATAGTAGTAGCAATAATAATGACACAGATATAACAATTCTAACAATAAAGATAAATATTTTGCAAATAATGTAAGAAAACAAACACATCTTCAGATATCTAACACAAAAGCGAAATATACGCCAAATATGCACTACATTTATTGTAAGAAATTAAAGAGTCCATAAATTAAAATATGTTGACCGGATAATACAACATAACGGTCGTGATAAAGAGACAAGTGGGCTTATGAGGAAAATATGGAATACAGTTGAAGAAAAAATTAATGTAATGAGAGATCTGTTCCTATTCAAGCGAAGGTGCATTTCGTTACATTGATAACACCAAAAACTCTGATGAAGCAAGGAACATGGGAAAGAGAGAAACATTCTGAGATAACCATTATGACAACTAAAGTATAAAGTTGATTATACAGTATGTACCAGTTCCGTTACGATTGCAGATATGGCGGCCGCTGTGGTCGAGCGATTCTAGGCTCTTCAGTCTGGAACCCCGCGGCTGCTACGGTCGCAGGTTCGAATCCTGCCTCGGGCATGGATGTATGTGATGTCCTTAGGTTAGTTAGGTTTAAGTAATTCTAAGTCCAGGGGACTGATGACCTCAGATGTTAAGTCCCATAGTGCTTGGAGCCATTTGATTTTTTTTTGACTGCAGCTATTAAAAATAAAAGTCCTGGATTATGTTCACAAAATCACTGTATTTAAAGTTTTGAACATGGCTGTGATCAGCAACCGTAATTAATTACAATGACATGTAATTTTGTGACATTGTTATCACTGTATTTGTTCAGAATAGTCTCCCTCTGAATCAAAACACAGCCGAAATCTTTTAAAAGTGTCTTGAAACAGTCACCGCAGTCCTTTTTCGGTACTTTATTTAGTACTGCAGTAGAGTTTCCTCGGTGGGCCTAAGTTGCTGCATAACGGCGTCCTTTCATTGCCAACTTCAATGTGGGGAACAACCAGAAGACGGCCCGGGCCAAATCCAGCGAATACGGTGAGTGGTCCAGGACTGTGATCCATTTGTTATCTAAAAACTCATGCACAAATTCGGCATTGTAGGGTGGAGTGTTGTCATGGAGGAGCAACCAGGAACCTCAAGCTCGGTATTCGGGTCGAGTTCGACGAATTCTCGTCCACAAACACTGGAGGACCCAAGAACTTGATGTTACCTCGTCGTTCCACTGGCACTCTTCGACGAGTGTCAGACACATGCTGTTACATTCGTGGCCAGAATGCCTGTTGCAGCAACTGATTTCCTACACGGCTGTTTTTGAAATTCCAAGGCTTGTAACGCCATACCTCGCCACGAGACAGAGTGGCAGTTTGGAATTTCACACAAGCAGTCTTACCGGAACTGGGACGCACTGTGCGGAAATAATCAAGATCCGTATAAGAAAATAGAGCAACTGATTGCCACAATAAGAAAACAGATGGTAATATTCTGTTTCGTACGAAAAGAAATAGGCTACGAAAGAGTAATTTCGGAAATGTGAAACAGAATAAAATCAGAAATGATCTAAAAACTACCCTCATGCTCATAAATTAAGGATAATTGCAAAATGTGGTACCACACAACGTGGCACTACACAAAACTGGCGCTTGTAGCATAGGCACAGAGAGAACACACACGACACAGATCTCTTAAGTCCGCGATATTGGTGATAAGTTGAGAAAACCGTCCCGAAACACATGTGCTACAAAACGCCACTGTTTCCTGCGCATGTACCCCGACATCAATAAGGTATATGATCACCATGCACATGAACACAGACCGCACAACGGCTTGGCATACTCTGGATCAGGTGGTCGAGCAGCTGCCGGGGCATAGCCATCCATTCTTGCACCAGTGCCTGTCGGAGCTCCTGAAGTGTCGTAGGGGTTTGAAGACGTGCAGCGATACGTCGATCGTGAGCATCCCAGACGTGCTCGATGGGGTTTAGGTCTGGAGAACAGGCAGGCCACTCCATTCACCTGATATCTTTCAAGGTACTTCTCCACGATGGCAGCGCGACGGGGCCGTGCGTTATCATCTATCAGGAGGAAGGTGGGACCCACTGCACCCCTGAAAAGGCGGACATACTGGTGCAAAATGACGTCCGATACACCTGACCTGTTACAGTTCCTCTGTCAAAGACACGCAGGGGTGTACGTGCACCAATCATAATCCCACGTCACATCATCAAACCACGACCTCCATACAGGTCCCTTTCAAGGACATTAAGGGTTTGATATCTGGTTCCTGGTTCACCCAGATGAAAACCCGGCGAGAATCACTGTTCAGACTATACCTGGACTCGTCCGTGTACATAACCTGGGACCACTGTTCCAGTGACCATGTACTGTGTTCTCGAATAAACCATGTCGGTTCAGTCACCTGTAGACTGTGTGTCTGGAGACAACTGTTCCAGTGGGTGCGGTAAGGTCCCGAGCAAGGCTACCTGCAGTACTCCATGGCCGTCTGCTGGCACTGATGGTGAGATATCGGTCTTCTTGTGGTGTTGTACACTGTGGACGTCCCGTACTGTAGCACCTGGACACGTTTCCTGTCTGCTGGAATCGTTGCCATAATCTTGAGATCACACTTTGTGGCAAACGGAGGACCTGTGCTACGACTTGCTGTGTTTGACCAGCCTCCAGTCACCCTAGTATTCTACCCTTCATAACACCATCAATATGTGTTGTTTGAGCCATTTTCAACACACAGTTACCATTAGCACGTCTGAAAACGTCTGCACACTTACACGCTGCATCGTACTGTGACATGCACCAACACACCTCTGCGTATGTGGACTGCTGCTAGCGCCACCGTGCGACGACCGCAGGTCAAATACACCGCTTGGTCATACCCCTAGGTGATTTAAACCTGCAAACTGTTCACCAGAGCGTTGCTTCACCATGTATCAGCATTATCCTTAATTTATGAGCATGAGTGTATATAATCAAGAGTCATAAAATTTTAACACATGGACGTTTCGACTGAAGCGAAACCGAATGAGAAAAGTGGAGTGGCACGCCAGAACAGCAGCAGCGACAGCTATCTAATATACACTGGCGTGCAAAACTTGAAGACGAAAGTAACTTTCACATGATACTCACTGCCAAGTAACATACCTCTATGAAACTTGGACCATACTGAGAAAGACCTGTTACAGTATAGTACAGAAGATAGCTCATAGAAATACGCAATGAGACGAACAGAAGCGACACAGTTATGCAAAGACAATAATTACACTCAAGTCGCCACGACTCGTGATAGCCCCCTGAACATTGGAAACGGCGGTACACGTTTCTGTATAGGATGTGTGATCATCGCGGATAGCAGTGCAAGCTCTGGCACGTGATCCCATGCTGACCATAAGGTTGGCAAAGAGTTCCTCTGACAGGGCGCTCCATTCCTCCAACAGCGCCGTTGAGAGCTGATCCATGGTCGTCCGTGTACGTGGATGTGCATCACTACGTCTCCGCAATGGATCCGACACGCACTCGATGGGATTTAAGTTGGGCGAATGGGCAGGTGTGTCCACTCACTGAATATCCTCTCTCTCCACGAGTTCCTCCACCTGCGCTCTTCGATGCAGTCACGCTTTGTGATCCATAAAAATTAAGTCAGGGCCAAAGGCAAACCTGAAAAGCCGTAGATGTGGAAGAAGTACAGTGCCACACTAAAATTGACCGGTGAGTGTACCGTGTTCAAAGAACTGGAGGTCAATACGTCCATGCAATATTATGCCTCCCCATTGCGTAACATCAGAACTACCAGTGCTGGACTTACACTCATGTGGCGAGTGGTGGCGACAGGTAATAATGTCATAGCACCCCAACAGAACCATCTGTATCATATGCCCTCACTCCATGAGACAATGTCGCACATATGAACTGGAAGAATGGTGATAGTAAACGGAACGCCACCAAATCGTCTACCGACATCCAAATACAGAAATGAAAATTTCTTCCATCATTAGAATTTGAATTGGTTGTCCCCGGGCTGAGCGTTCGTGCCCTGGAGTCGTTAGCGAATCAGGAATGGGGATGAATGACGTAATGCGTGCAGCTTTAACTTGGTTATCATCCCAAGAAATATTCCAGAGCGCATTTCAAATCAGACCTGTAGTTTTCGGGTCTCGCTATTCCACGAACTTTTATTTCCCACCGCTTGTACAAATCGACTCTTCCCTTGAAGTATAAAGTATAGTCTGATTTCAGACTTGTATTATGCGTTCTGAGCTTCGAATGGATCATAATTCACGGTGAACAATCAACAAAATAACTTTTACTCACTCCGGAAGCTCACTGCAAATTTAAAGGGCGGAATAAATCATACCGCCGTTAGATAAAATCGACGTCTTACGACCAAATCCAAATTGTTATAGGGAACATCTGTCTAGCAGAGGTTTAGTGTCACTCACTTCTTCTACTGCTCGTAGTAGCGCAGTGTAACGCACTGGATTGATATTTAGAAGGGACGAGGCTGAAACCTTTATACATTCATTCAGTGTTGTGTGCTTTCATTAAGTGATTGGCTTCCAATACCGAAATTTTTTCTCCAACATAGTCACGAACATCTGATTTTTCATTTGTAAATTAAAAGTGTTGAGTTTGTCTAATGATCTCTCTGTCTACGTCAGGTTGATCCAGAAATGTTCCGACAGACTTCCAGGGGAGGTGGGTCACACCATAAGGGTTGAGAATGGCATAACAATCCAGGCGGCAACCGTCAGGGGTAAATGGTAGCAGAGATCGAGGACCGGAAAGGAAACAAGAGAGTGACTCACTTGTAACATTTATTGGGCATAATGAGTGCACATGATGTACGACATGAACACACTTCTAATGTTACAACAGAGGGTCGAAGTGTGTACCATCAGGCGCCAGGAATGTCTGACGGAACATTGACTGCCAGACACGCTGGAACACACAGGGAGTTTTTTTGACTGTAGAACCCGTGCAAACGATTTGTTCATTGCAGACCCTGCAGGACAGCTCTACATGAGGGATTCCACGGTTCCGCAAAAAAAGAAATCAGGGCTCGATAAATCCGGTGAGCGTGGAGGCCAGGGAACCGGTCCACCACGCCCAGTCCATCGAGGCGTAAATGACCTAAAGACTACGAGCAGCCAGTCCAAATTCAACAGGCGTCCCATCGTGTTGGAACCACATGCTACGCCTCGCGTTTGCTGAAACATCTTCAAGCAAGCCGGGAACCTTGCGGCGTTCCCCTCTAACACTGTTGTGTACAGCACCATCTGGCGGATGACATTTGCGGCCATGGTTTGCTATGCAATTCTCAATCCGTATGATGTGCTCCTCCTCCCCTAGAAGTGCGTCGCAGCATTACTGGGACAACCTATATACCCTACAAACCATTATGAAGTGCGTGGCAAAGGGTACCTATCGTAGTATCCCACTGTGTCACTATTAGGGCTTTTTCCCTTTCGATTCGCGCATGAAGTGCAGAAAAACCACTGTGCAATGTGGCATTGTAATTAGTCTAATCCTGTATTCGCGACCTACAGGAACGATGCTTAGGGAGATGTAGTCTATTTCTAGATTTCTCATGTAATACTCGTTCTTGTTCGTAAGTAGGCTTTCGCGGGATCGTCTACGTCTGTCTTCAAGCGTCTGCCGTTGCAGGTTTTGCAGGAAATGTGTGACTCTCTTCTGTGGACCAATCTGTTATCGTTCGTGCTGCCCTTCTATGTGTACGTTCAGTATACTCTGATAGTCACACTGACGGAAGAAAATTACAACACCAAAAAATAATTAATGCTGAGTTATGAAATTTCGGGAATACATTTGTCAAGGTAGCATAATTAAATGATTAACATTGCAAGATCACAAGTTAATGAAAGCACGATATAAGCCATTCCAAATGTGAAATGGTGTTACATTAAAAACAGGTGTAACGGCCAGAATTTTTAATGCAAACGTGCATGAATTGTGTTGTACATATGACGGATGTCAGTTTGTGGGATGGAGTTATATGCCTGTTGTACTTGGTCACTCAGTACAGGGACTGTTAATGCTGTTTGTGGAAGACGCTGGAGTTGTCGTCCCATGATGACCCAAAAGTTGTCTATTCGAGACAGATGTGGTTATCGAGCAGGCCAAGGCAACATGTCGACAACCTGTCAAGCATGTTTGATTACAACAGCGGTATATGAGTGAGAGTTATCCTGTTGGAAAATAATCCCTGAATTCCGTTTGTGAATGGCAGCACATCAGATCGAAAACGATATTTACTTACAATATTGCAATCAGTGTGAGCGGGATTACCACGAGAGTGCTCTTGCTGCCATATGAAATCGCACCCGAGACCGTAACTCCAGGTGTCTAGTACACAGACATGTTTGTTGCTAGCCCTCAGCTGGCCTCCTCCTACCTCAAAACACGGCCATCACTGGCACCGACTCAGAACCAACTTTCATGAGAAAACGCGACAGACCTTCACCTTGCCCTTCAGTGAGCTCTCTGTTGACACCACTGAAGTCGCAAATGGCGGTGGTTTGGGGTCAGTTGAATGCACGCTACAGGGCGTCTGGATCAGAGCTGTTCTTGAAGTAATCGATTTGTAACTGCTCGTTGCGTCACTGTGGCGGTACCTGCTGTTCAAATCGTTGCTGTGGATGCAGTACGAAGCGCCAGAACATACGTGGACCACTGTGGTCTTCCCTCTCGCGGGTGACATAGTGGCCGTACTGAGCCCGGACTTCTTGCGACGGTATATTCTCGTGACCATCACTGCCATCAATGACGTACATTGGTTACATTCCTGCCAAACTTTTCTGCAGTATCTTAGAAGGAACGTCCAACCTCTAGTAACCCTATTACACGATCTCGTTCGGACGCAGTGAGGTGATGACAAGGGCGACTTTGTCACCTTAAAAGGCATTCTTGACTACTATCAACTCACCACTTCCAATGTCAAAGGTGACTAACGCTTACGACCTTCACAACGTGTATTTAAAGCAAACTTAGGCCACTGTCTCGAAATTTGAATAGACATCATCTTTCAGATGAGAAATCATGCCTACCAACTTTTTTTCATGTCGTAAAAATACTTCTTCGTATTGCGATTTTTTTCTGTTAGTGTAAATTTGATATGAGTTTCGCACACTTGAGTAATACTTTAGATCTGTATACACGTATGAAGGAATAGAAGTCGCGTTAGGAATGGCCACAGGAAGGTTTTGGAAGCAACCTTCTGTGTAGACTGATTGAATTTTCCCAGTATGCCACCAATCAATCGAAGTTTTCCACCAGCTGTATCTACAACTATGTCTATGTGATAATTCCATTTAATATCTCTAAAAAATGTATGAGTTGATCGATTCCAGCTGTCATTGATATTGTATTAATAGGATAATGCGGTTTGTCATTTTGCACAACTATCATTCCCGAGAATTTAAAGTAATTTGCTAATTTTTGCATCACTTTGAAACCCTATCAAGATTTTATTGAATGTTAGTGAACTGTTTTCAGACAGTGCTTCATTATAGATAAGTGTACCATCTGCAAAACGTTTCATATCACTACTAATGTTATCAGCCATGTCATTAACACACAACAGGAGCAGGAAGTATCTCTACTCATGTTCCTGGTCCACGTTGTTCGAGTTCATAATTCGTAGACCAATTCTTATCTAAAGAAATGAAGTTAATATAAACAAGCCTGTAAACGGTTTAATTTCAGAACATGCTTTTCTTGCACTCTGGTTCATAAAATCTACAAGAACCCGACAACATGTTATGTAAATTAGTTTCGGATTAAACCGTAACCTGACGAAGAAGGCTGCGCCATTTTGAGTCTTAAGTAGCGTAATGTAATAATAATAATTTTTAAACTTGTATCTTTATTACCTGCAGATGAAGTTCGACAATTTTGTTCTTGTATCTTACAGTCATATACCTTTAGGGAGTATCAGCAAATGTGTGCAAGCGAACAGCAAAAACATCTTAGGCGCAGTGAGGAGGGAGTGTAATACTTACAACAAGAGCAAAGTAAGCTCTTAGAAGAGCACTTTCATTAATAACTTCTGCGTTCTTGACTAAATTAAGAATAACTATTGCATAGCTCCTTGACCAATTTAACGTCCTTCCACGTCAACGCGATGTTACATCCTAAAGTTTCTTTCATTTTTCGAGATCGGGAGAGATCTTAAACATGGTATCGAATGTCATTCGGTTTTCATTCCTTTCAGTTTTACCACTAATGGAAGACGCGTTTGTTAGACGGTCATTGATGTACACTCCTGGAAATTGAAATAAGAACACCGTGAATTCATTGTCCCAGGAAGGGGAAACTTTATTGACACATTCCTGGAGTCAGATACATCACATGATCACACTGACAGAACCACAGGCACATAGACACAGGCAACAGAGCATGCACAATGTCGGCACTAGTACAGTGTATATCCACCTTTCGCAGCAATGCAGGCTGCTATTTTCCCATGGAGACGATCGTAGAGATGCTGGATGTAGTCCTGTGGAACGGCTTGCCATGCCATTTCCACCTGGCGCCTCAGTTGGACCAGCGTTCGTGCTGGACGTGCAGACCGCGTGAGACGACGCTTCATCCAGTCCCAAACATGCTCAATGGGGGACAGATCCGGAGATCTTGCTGGCCAGGGTAGTTGACTTACACCTTCTAGAGCACGTTGGGTGGGACGGGATACATGCGGACGTGCATTGTCCTGTTGGAACAGCAAGTTCCCTTGCCGGTCTAGGAATGGTAGAACGATGGGTTCGATGACGGTTTGGATGTACCGTGCACTATTCAGTGTCCCCTCGACGATCACCAGTGGTGTACGGCCAGTGTAGGAGATCGCTCCCCACACCATGATGCCGGGTGTTGGCCCTGTGTGCCTCGGTCGTATGCAGTCCTGATTGTGGCGCTCACCTGCACGGCGCCAAACACGCATACGACCATCATTGGCACCAAGGCAGAAGCGACTCTCATCGCTGAAGACGACACGTCTCCATTCGTCCCTCCATTCACGCCTGTCGCGACACCACTGGAGGCGGGCTGCACGATGTTGGGGCGTGAGCGGAAGACGGCCTAACGGTGTGCGGGACCGTAGCCCAGCTTCATGGAGACGGTTGCGAATGGTCCTCGCCGATACCCCAGGAGCAACAGTGTCCCTAATTTGTTGGGAAGTGGCGGTGCGGTCCCCTACGGCACTGCGTAGGATCCTACGGTCTTGGCGTGCATCCGTGCGTCGCTGCGGTCCGGTCCCAGGTCGACGGGCACGTGCACCTTCCGCCGACCACTGGCGACAACATCGATGTACTGTGGAGACCTCACGCCCCACGTGTTGAGCAATTCGGCGGTACGTCCACCCGGCCTCCCGCATGCCCACTATACGCCCTCGCTCAAAGTCCGTCAACTGCACATACGGTTCACGTCCACGCTGTCGCGGCATGCTACCAGTGTTAAAGACTGCGATGGAGCTCCGTATGCCACGGCAAACTGGCTGACACTGACGGCGGCGGTGCACAAATGCTGTGCAGCTAGCGCCATTCGACGGCCAACACCGCGGTTCCTGGTGTGTCCGCTGTGTCGTGCGTGTGATCATTGCTTGTACAGCCCTCTCGCAGTGTCCGGAGCAAGTATGGTGGGTCTGACACACCGGTGTCAATGTGTTCTTTTTTCCATTTCCAGGAGTGTATTTTACACCGCGTCACGATTGTCATTCGAGCTATTAGAATTTCGTTAAAAACATTTTCATCTACTTAACGTCAAGTACACGAAATAATCAGTAGAATTCAATACTTAGACGTTAAACGTTGTTGAGTCGTATAAATTCACAGTCTTTCACGACCAGTGTCAGTGTGAGTAAGGTCTTTTTGGTGAATATAAGCAGACTGAAGCGACGAACGAAAATGTGTGCAAAGGCTGCGATTCAGGCTCGTGTCTCTCCTTCACTAGACAGATGGAGTAAGCACTACGCTACCCTGGCACAGTAGCCGTGCACAACTACACGGACTATTACAGCACGCCTCCCTCCTCAACCTCAAATTCCATTCATGCCTCAGCCCATTTGGTACTAAACCTAAACCCGAACAGGATTGCAAAGGCTCTCCAACTGTATTGGAACAGCACCTCTGCATCGTATGAACCGGAAGATCCTACATGATACACAGCCATAAGTGCCTTAATCAAATGAAACTCTGTGCTTCCAGAGTCCTCTTCGAGGGAGGCGTGCTAGGGTAGTCCGTGCAGTTATGCAGCTCCGCTGTGTCAGGATAGCGTAGTGGTTAGCGCATCTGCGTAGTGAACAGGTGACCCAGGTTCGAATCCCGGCCTTGTTACAAATTTCCACTCGTCGCTCCAGTCTGTATGTATACGCTATTGGTGTCTAAGACTTGAAGAGGTCTCTGGAAACATACAGTTTCATTTGTTGAAAATCATTTTGGGTATTCGGCCATGTCAGCAGTTAGACGCCCTGATGAGGACCACTGAAAAGATGGTCGAAACGTCGGCACTTTCGTTGTTTTAGTGTTTCGTAATAGCCCAGCGAAATATCCAGAATGATTTTATTCAGTTTGTTCACACGATCTAATATGCTAATTATATAATCGGACACAAACTGCAGACTTATAACTGTTCGAATACCATCAGTGGTAGACATCTAACTAGAGACATAAACGATTGTATTTGCTTAAAAACAAGCCAAAGAACTTACGTATCACAGTCGACACCGATAGAAGGAATTATATATATTGTCACATGAACACTGTTTGAAGTTCGTGTATTGTGTTGCTTTTTCCAGTTCTTGTTTTCCGCGTTACAGAGAGTGAGATGGAACCTGTAGTGTTTTCGTCTGACTACACAGACTGTAGCAGAATATGTTGCTGTATCAGAATATTTTGCTACGTCACAAGGCTCGTACGGAACTCCTTGTGTGCGCCTTCCAGGCTACCTGTCTTGTTCACTTAAAACTGAACATGTCAGTTCTATACTAGAACGTGTTTAAATAACAGAGTTCACATTTTACTGTTTCATCTATCCTTCTTACTGTATGTTTTAACGACTCGATGCAGTTGAGATTATTAATACCACCTCAACCCAAAGGCAACGAAAACTGGGCTTTCTGTTATTTCACACAACATGATTTCGTTATTATCGTACTATTTCTTCTGTGGATGTCAGTGGTCTTCTAGGGCAGCAGCTTCTCTCCTGGAACTTCTGTAACTGTGTCGGAGCAGGTATTTTCATTTCGCCGTGTAGCCACTAACACTGGGACCACTCCCCAATGATACGTGTCAGTCCGTTGCTAGACTGGCATATTGCGTACTATTCATAACTGAATTAAATTCTGCATTCTGTTCGCACCAGTTAATAAAACAGTTAATTCTTGTAATTAGTAATGTCAGTCATTGCTTGGATTAAGCCATTTACTTTAATTCCTTCTCTTTCCTAGTGGCTGTTTTGCGAATGATGAACCATTCCGGATGCAGTGGTCCAGTATAGTGACCGACCCTCCTGGGAGCTGCGACTCGCCTTCCAGAGGAAAGCGTGAGGGGATGAGACGAGCCCACAGCTCAGCGCAGGAAGCGGACGGTGACCCGGACGTTGTTAGCTCTGGCATTTGTGAGTCACGTTCCTGTAGTTTTTCGTATAACGTAGTGTCATGAACACCTGCACTCTCATAGAGGCCAAAACACGTGTCAAAGGAATCTTGCCTTATACCGAAGAGTTACCTCCTGAGAACGCTGGGTCAGGGTAGTCAGCGAAAGATAAAGATTTCGGCACTCTGTAAGAAGTGACAGACCAGCATCGTGGACAGATTCTTTTCTCTTTTAAAGTGATGAGCCGATTTCCCGGCGTCATTTTTGATGGAGTAACTTCTGGCATAAAAAGTTCTAAGAGAAATCCTCATTAGTTAATCTAAGAAAATATGTTAAAATTGTTAATTTTCTGAAACTTACTGGCAGATTAGAACTGTGTGCCGGACCGAGACTCGAAATCGGGACCTTCGCCTTCGCGGGCAAATGCTCTACCATCTGAGCTACCCAAGCACGGCTCTGGCCCTGTCCTCACAGATTTACTTCCACCAGTACCTCGTCTCCTACTTTTTTTTATTTTCTGCATTTCTCGTGATTGAACACATCCTGTACTGAAGTGTCACAGAAACTGGTTTAGGCATGCGTATTTAAATACAGAGATATCTAAACAGGCGGAAGACGGCGCTGCGGTTGGCAATGACAACAAGTGTCTGGCGCAGTTGGTAGATCGGTTACTGCTGCTACAATGGCAGGTTATTACTATTTAAGTGAGTTTGAACGTGGGGTTATAGTCGGCTCAAGAGCCGTGAGACACAACATCTCCGAGGTAGCGGTGAAGAGGGGATTTTCCCGTAGGACCATTTCACGAGTGTACCGTGAACATCACGAATCCGGTGAAACATCAAATCTCCGACGTCTCTGCGGCCGGAAAAAGATTCTACAAGAACGGGACCAACGAAGACTGAAGAGAATCGTTCAGCGTGACAGAAGTGCAACCCTTCCTCAAATTGTGCTGATTTCAGTGCTGAGCCATCAATAAGTGTCAGCGTGCGAAACATTCAACGAAACATCATCGATATGGGCTTTCGCAACCAAAGGCCCACTCGTGTACACTTGATGACTGAACGATACAAAGCTTTACGCCCAGTTTGCGCCCGTCGACTCCGATATTGGACTGCTGATGACTGGAAACATGTTGCCTGGATGAACGTGTACGGGTATGGAGACAATCTCATAAATCCATGGACTCTGCATGTCAGCTGAGGACTGTTCAAGTGGAGGCTCTGTAATGCTATGGGGCGTGTGCAGGTGGAGTGATATGGGACCCCTGATACGTCTAGATACGACTCTGACAGGAGACACGTAAGTAAGCATCCTGTCTGATCACCTGCATCCATTCTTGTCCATTGTTTATTCCGACGGACTTGGGCAGTTCCAGCAGGACAGTGCGACATCCCACACGTCCAGAATTGCTACAGAGTGGCTCCAGGAACTTTTCTGACTTTAAACACTTCCGCTGGCCACCACACTCCCCAACATGAGGGTTATTGAGCATATCTGGGATGCCTTGCAACGTGCTAATCAGAAGGGATCTTCACCCTCTCGTACTCTTACGGATTTATGGACAGCCCTGCAGGTTTCATAGTGTCAATTCTCTCCAGCGCGATGTAGTCGAGTCCATGCCACGTCGTGTTGTGCCTCTTCTGCCCGCTCTCTGGGACCCTAAGCGTTATTAGGCAGATGTACCAGTTTTTTTACTCTTCGGTGTAATTTTTTGTATGTGAATGTTGTCAAGGAGCGTTGTGATAAACGGGGATTTATGCGTGCCACAGTTTCATTGCATATCTTACTAATCATTCTATTTATCTTTTGTGAGGTTCAACACTCACGTCTAATGCTTCCTAAGGCCACTCCTGTGCTGTTGGTTATTAGTTATCATCAGCACATGGAAAATGATCTATCGGCCAGTCCAACCGATGCGGATCATTCTGACATCCACAGGGACACGTCGAAAGCTTTGCTATACCCTGACACCGACAACCCAGTGCTGAAATCGCGCGTCGTCTACCGTTTGCGTGAAGCGTTGAAAATACATTTTTGGCAGTAATACACTGTCTGGTCAAACGTATCCGGACACGTATTAGTGGACATTAATATGAGGTGTGTGCATCTTTCGCCTTCATGATGGCTTGAACTCTGCTATTGGCATTTGCATGGGCTGTCTGAAAGTCTGTGGAGGAATTGCAGCCCATTCTTCCCCAGGAGACGAAACGTTAAAAGACAGCGACGTTGGACGCTGGGGTGTGGAGTAAAGACAGCGTTATAACTTATCCCTCAGGTGTTCCACTGCACCCAGGTCCGGACTCTGGGCAGACCAGTCCACTTCAGGAATGTTATTATCGACAAACCATGGCCTCGCAGGCGCTGCTTTATGACAGGGTGCATTAACATGCTGATAAAACCACCGCCTCTGATATTTTCGTACGCAGTACAGAACACCGTGAAATGTGTTCATATCCTTCCGCATTTAGCATTTTCTTATGCGCAGTAAGGGGACCACACCCTCACCACAAATAACCGTAACACCCCCTCCTCCTTTCTCTACTGTTGGTGCTACACGTGATAGCAGGTAAAGTTCTCCAGCCATTCGCCAAAGCGGAAGTCTTCCATCGGATCACTAAAAATCATCCGTTTCCAGTATCCACGGTCCAGTGTCGTCGGTGTGTAAGAAGTGTCGCTTAGCATTAACTACAGAAATGTGTGCCTTATGAGGCACTGATGGGCCACTGCACCCGACTATTTTTAACTCTCTACGCACAATCACTGTGCTGGCTGGACTGCCGGTAGTGCTTTTGTAACTCACGAGTGCTTCATCCCCCTGATTTCTTGCTACTTTTTTACGAACAGCCCCCGCAAAGGTTGGCGGTCCCTTCCCGTCGGTACATGAGGTCAGAGTGTTTTAGGTTCAGCTGCGATTGTTCCTCCGCATTTCCACTTGACAGTCACATTACCAACAGTTCATTTGGGCAGCTTCAGAAGCCTTGAAATGTCCCTGATGGATACGTTACTCAGGTGACGTACAATAACTAGTCCTCATTCCGTCACTGAGTTCTACTGACCGTACCATTCGGCTGTTACTACTTTTATACTGACAATACAGTACTCCCCGCCTCCTTTTAAACTAACGGGATCACTTTTTGTGATATCTAGTGGTCACTTCCGTATTAGATGGTGGTGTCCGAATACTTTTGATCAGAGTGTACGAAATAGGCATAAAAATTTTAGAGTGTTTCGAGAAGATAAAAAGAAACATTATTTGTTGGACAAAACTGTCACACGTGCACCGCACCGTCCCCCCCCCCCCATCCCCCCTAGGGGTGCATGAAGGTTTTGATGGTAGTGACGTTCAGAGACGGTGTTCACACTGCCCTGTGACGAATAATGTTTTAGAGACGTTGCTGGAAACGTTTTTCGTTTATATTAACGCACAACTGGCATCTGTATGGTAAATAATTGTCTAACACGATCAAAAAACCTGGTAGCTCTTCTGGATTGTCTATCGTTTCGCGTACACAAAACACCTTACCTCCTCTCCCCCCCCCCCCCCAAAAAAAAAAAACGAAATCCATGGGAGGTCAACAATATCCCTGAAAGAATAGTTATCAAACGGCAGATAGGAAAACGTTGCACTTGTAACACTTTTGTCATGTAAGCAAGTGTTCCTTTTATCTCCTCTAAACATTCTAAAATTTTAAACATGTAATTCTTATAGGATGCCCCAGCTAACTCTGCCACCTCATGTTTTTCCGTAACGAAACAAAATGTGATAAATGCAACTGGGCAGGGATAACCTATGCCAGGTGCTCATTGTATTGTATTGTACTGTATGTTACCCGGAGACCCAGAAACGACGGAGAGGCTACGTCCCCGCCGCAGCCGCAGTGGTCCACAACTCGACGACGACTACCGCTGTCCACTTCACCCCTCCGCCGCCCCACACCGAACCCAGGGTTATTGTGCGGTTCGACCCCCGGTGGAGCCCCCAGGGAACGTCTCACACCAGACGAGTGTAACCCCTATGTTTGCATGGTAGAGTAATGGTGATGTACGCGTACGTGGAGAACTTGTTTGCGCAGGAATCGCAGACATAGGGTAACTGAGGCGGAATAAGGGGAACCAGCCCGCATTCGCCGAGGCAGATGGAAAACCGCCTAAAAACCATCCACAGACTGGCCGGTTCACCGGACCTCGACACAAATCCGCCGGGCGGATTCGTGTCGGGGACCAGGCGCTCCTTCCCGCCCGGAAAGCCGTGCGTTAGACCGCACGGCCAACCGGTCGGCAGGTGCTCGTACTATGATCAGGAATGTGCAGTCCATAACTGTATGCAAGTATTACTTTCAATACAAAGTTACGTTTTCTTTAAATGGCACATGTACGTTTTTTCTACGGAAATGAGAACTAGAGGCACAATAAGTGACGGCAGACATGTTTTCACTGTTATAGACCACATACCATCTGAAATACGTAAACTTTAAAGGATGCCAACGACGCCATAGTTTCTGCCATATAGTGCAGAGTAGCCTACAGCAGGATTCAGGACAGTGCAGGCAATTCGCATTACGGCCTTACAGCATTACGGCAGAAACTTTAGCACCGTGTCCATTACTAAAGTCTAAGTATTCCAGAATATATAAGGTTTAGAGCAGTGAAACCAAATCTACCGTCACTAACTGTATATCTAGTTTTCATTTCGGCGGAAAAACATCCACGCGACGTTTAAAAAAAGGTAACTACGTGTTGAAAATGACGTTTCTACACTTATAGGGATTGTGCGCGCCTGCCCAAAGTGGGAGGTCCTGACATAGGTGCATCGCTGGCCTCTTGCATTTTTCAAATATTGTTTCATTTCGGAGAAACATGAGGTAGCTAAGTTAGGTGGGACAGAACACATTTAATGTACATTGTTATTTATTTTCTGTGTTCTTCAGTACACTGTCAGATTTACATATGTAGATATGTACAATAGTTAGTTAACATTAATACACTAATTTTACAAAGCATCACTTGAAAAATACATACATTTAAAATATTTACCTCTAAGCGTCATCGTGCACTTCACAAATGTTTCAAATGGCTCTGAGCACTATGGGACTTAAATTCTGAGGTCATCAGTCCCCTAGAACTTAGAACTACTTAAACCTAACTAACCTAAGGACATCACACACATCCATGCCCGAGGCAGGATTCGAACTGCGACCGTAGGGGTCGCGTGGTTCCAGACTGTAGCGCCTAGAACCGCTCGGTCACCTCGGCCGGCTGCACCTCACAGTACAGTCGCGTGTTGTAGGTGGACTACGCTGCTTCATTTCAACAACGTGTTGCTGATCCTGCACAGCTTATTGAACTACACCTCCAGAAGAAATTGAGCTGAAAACTGTGATAAATACTCTACGATTAGGAAATCGACGTGTCGGATAGCGCCGACGGTATTCTTTGGCAGCAGAAGAAACACTACCATCGGAAAAGCCGTAAACGTGCACTATATCTGCATATTCTTCATAGTTCCAGATGTGAGGCATTTTAGCTAGGGCATATACAAACACAGTTAACCGATGGTTTTTTATGAGATACTCTCCACCCCTCGCAGCACTTCATTCACAACAACACCACGGACGACCGCGCGGTCGACGGGTTCGTTTGATGGCAAAAAGAGATTCCGAGCAAAGGGATTGAAAGCTAGGAGGTAGAATAAAATTCTCAAGTCGTTGCATTAGTAAGATACATACGTGTGCGCCACTAGCCCAAAATGTTTTCTATCTTGCGAACCATTCGGAACAGGGCCTATGTCCATAGGAAGTTTTTTGCTTGAGATGAGCGTTTGTGTGAAATCTCCGAATATCGACCATTACTCCTGGGACATCCTGTGGTTTATGATATATCCGCTATAGAACATCATCTGTCTGATAGCAAAAGTGGGGAAACATTTCGCCTCACCCACGATGAAGTGGCACGAAACGTTGCAAACTTCACGTATTGTCGACACAGATGTTCGAAAAACACCTGGTAAGTACTTTAAGCCATTATGTAAGCAGATGCCTCATTATGATTAGCATAAACCGAAACTGGTAGCCAAAAAAGATTTGCCTAGCAAGTACATCTACATCTACATTTATACTCCGAAAGCCACCCAACGGTGAGTGGCGGAGGGCACTTTACGTGCCACTGCATTACCTCCCTTTCCTGTTCCAGTCGCGTATGGTTCGCGGGAAGAACGACTGCCGGAAAGCCTCCGTGCGCGCTCGAATCTCTCTGATTTTACATTCTTGATTTCCTCGGGAGGTATAAGTAGGGGGAAGCAATATATTCCATACGTCATATCGAAACGCACCCTCTCGAAACCTGGACAGCAAGCTACACCGCGATGCAGAGCGCCTCTCTTCCATAGTCTACCACTTGAGTTTGCTAAACATCTCTGTAACGCTATCACGCTTACCAAATAACCCCGTGACGAAACGCGCCGCTCTTGTTTGGATCTTCTCTATCTCCTCTGTCAACCCGACCTGGTACGGATCCCACACTGATGAACAATACTCAAGTATAGGTCTAACGAGTGTTTTGTAAGCCACCTTCTTTGTTGATGGACTACATTTTCTAAGGACTCTCCCAATGAATCTAAACCTGGTACCCGCCTTACCAGCAATTAATTTTATACGATCATTCCACTTCAAATCGTTCCGTATGCATACTCCCAGATATTTTACAGAAGTAACTGCTACCAGTGTTTGTTCCGCAATCATATAATCATACAATAAAGGATCCTTCTTTCTATGTATTCGCAATACATTACGTTTGTCTATGTTAAGGGTCAGTTGCCACTCCCTGCACCAAGTGCCTATCCGCTGCAGATCTTCCTGCATTTCGCTACAATTTTCTAATGCTGCAACTTCTCTGTATACCACAGCATCATCCGCGAAAAGCCGCTTGGAACTTCCGACACTATCTACTAGGTTACTTATATATATTGTGAAAAGCAATGGTCCCATAACACTCCCCTGGGCCACGCCAGAGGTTACGTTAACGTGTGTAGACGTCTCTCCATTGAGAACAACATGCTGTGTTCTGTTTGCTAAAAACTCTTCAATCCAGCCACACAGCTGGTCTGATATTCCGTAGGCTCTTACTTTGTTTATCAGGCGACAGTGCGGAACTGTATCGAACGCCTTCCGGAAGTCAAGGAAAATGGCATCTACCTGGGAGCCTGTATCTAATATTTTCTGGGTCTCATGAACAAATAAAGCGAGTTGGGTCTCACACGATCGCTGTTTCCGGAATCCATGTTGATTCCTACAGAGTAGATACTGGGTTTCCAGAAATGATATGATACACGAGCAAAAAACATGTTCTAAAATTCTACAACAGATCGATGTCAGAGATACAGTCCTATAGTTTTGCGCATCTGGTGTGCCCCATGATTTTCTAAAAATATTTGCAATCTGTGGAGCCACCAGCTAGTGAATATATTTCAAAACTGAATGGTAGTTATCAGCTCCCCGACGCGCTGGGTATTGCTGGTTAGAAACCAGGTCGCTGCTACACATTTCACACAACCGTGGTTAATTTCGTGTCCCTCCGTACACAACGTGGCGTCGATGTTCCACGAACACGATAAAAGGGTCTGCAGCAGTAGAATCTCAGGGCTAGGCGCCGCACATGGTTGAAGTGGGAGGGGGAAGGGGTAGCGATGGGTGAGGCGGGGGTGGGGAGGCTGTGGATACGCGCTGGCCGGGTGCAACAGTTGTCGCAAGGCTCGGCACATCTGGCAGCGGCGGCGGCGGCGGCGGCGGCGGCCTCGCCACTTCACGGATAATGGGCTCCCAGCTCTGCAAAGCGGAAATGGTTCAATTATTCGTAATGACAGGCCGCCATCCACCTCGCCCCACCCACCCAGCTGGCACCCCTGCCCGTGTCGAACCGACTCACTCGCTCTCTTTTTGCATATAATTTCGTCATCGACAGGACGTGCGGACGCGCTTCTGCGAAAGCGAGTAGCTGCGATCGGCCTCTAGCTAAATACGCAGCCTGGCACAAATTTCTTTCCCGCTCATTCTTGGAAAGAATGAGAGCGTATCACGCAATCAGCGACGAAGTAAGATTCCTCATCACCCCTCTCCCGTCACTCGTTCCTTCCCTCCGCTTCCGTAGGTTTGACCCAACGACTGCGACGAACTTCTGTTATATATAAGAAAAAGCTGTGATAAGTGGAAACTCCCTCTAAATGTGGAAAAACTTAATGCAGATGAGTAGCAAATCCAATCCTACAACGTTTCCAATACGGCATTAGTGGTGTACTGCTTGGCAAAGCCGGCTCGATTAAATATCTGAGGAAAACGTTCCATATTGACAAACTGAACGACCAGGAAAGATCGGTTGTAGGAAAGATAAATGGTCGATTTCAGTTTATTGGAAGAATTCAAGGAAAGTATACACCTCCACGTCTAAAAAGGCCATGTCCCAACTGACTGACTGACTCACTCATCATCGCCCAGCCCAAACAACTAAGGATAGAAACTTATTTGCAGAGGGTGTTGATCTTATGCTGTAGGCATTGTTTAAGAAGGGAGTTTTGAGAATTCCAAAAAAATAGTTCAAATGGCTCTGAGCACTATGGGACGTAACTTCTAAGGTCATCATTCCCCTAGAACTTAGAACTGCTTAAACCTAACTAACCTAAGGACATCACACACATCCATGCCCGAGGCAGAATTCGAAACTGCGACCGTAGCGGTCGCGCGCTTTTAGACTGTAGCGCCTAGAGCCGCTCGGCGACTCCGGCCGGCTCAGAATTCCACGTCTAAGGGGATGAGATATGGGATAACAAGAGTTTTGAAAATATATCGCTATTAAGGCAATCTTGAAGCTACAACTACTAAAATCGACAGAAATAAAAAAATAGGTGTGTCACTGTTTCTGGTAATTCAACATATAAGTAGATGAAATAGGGGATTAAATTTTTTTTAAGAAATATTTCATTGTACTTTAAAAAATTTAAAGCTAAGTCTACGAAACCTGGTGTTTCACTTCCCGATTAGATCTATAGAAATACGTGTTTGGGGTGAAAGTTTCTACGTAAATATCACAACAAGAGCGCAAAAGACCTGATTAACAAAACGCATGACCTCCAACTAACAGAATCGCCTTTTGGTCAGAAGTACATCCAGAAAAGACCATGAATCCATGGCTTTATTTAGTGTGAGAAGAATAGGAAGTGTTAAGATTTGTAAACAACATAAAAGTACGATAAAAACAACAACAAAAATTGTGCGGACCATACAGCCTATGCAATCGAAGCAGCGGACTCTGAACTATTTATCTATAAAGGAGACCGCGTGCAGTACACTTGTAGGACACATTTTTGAGTCGACGCTCTTCATAAAGACTATGTCCGCGTGAAAGGGTAGTACGTCTTTTGCCCCCTTTCGTAAGTTATGATTTCATGCACTGCTAGTGTCTTACGTTTGTTGTATAGTTGAGTGTGTGCCAATACCATGGTGCGCTACTGTTTTATTTCTTTTCAGATCAGCAACCTCTTACATTTCCATTATACGGACCTGAATGTCTGACTGCACGATGTAGATGCGTGGATGAGTGTTTCCAAATGTGTCGGAATAGGTAAGAGATGTTCGTTTCCCTTAGAATGTCGTAGCAATACCAACCTCCCTGTTTCCATTACAAAGATAGCCGGTAACACAGCATTCTGCAAATGTAGAGCTTGCCGCTTTTTCCGCTTTCACTCTATTGGCTAGACGAACATCGCCCTTCCCCTCGACGCGAAAAAACGAGGCTTGCTAAGGTACTCTTGCCGCAGGCGCCAAGGGGCGAGCATGTCTGTTCCACTGGGGACACGGTTTAGACTAAGTAGGTTGCTTTGCGTTGGTTAGGATGTTGTCAGAGATGAATGTATCTGCACTTTCATGTCCAGTTAGTAATTATGTTTTTTTTTCCTAGTCACGCTCGTATTTCAATCTGAGTAATTCGGATATAAGTGAAGATCTTGTGGTCGTGCCCAGCCCTTAAGCAGTATCTATTCACGTGTACTTGTCATGATAGTTTCCTGTTAAGTTCAGCGTTTTACGTCTTACTATCTTTAATTTCCCGGAGTGTTTATTTGGCGTGTATTCAATGTGACTGAACTTCCCCGATGTAACAGATTTTTGTGTCCCATGAGATGTAGAACCCTGTGCTGTTTACATGTAGTTTAAATGCCACTGACTATTCTTCTATTTCATCGTCTTCAGCGAGCTTTCCTATTATGGTCTTTTCGTGCTTACGTGTAGTAAGTTGAAACATTCATTTGCGGGGCACTGAATACCATGTGGTTTCGAATCTGTGTTTTACAGTTAGACGTAGTTTCTTTTCAGAAGAGCTCAGTTCCCAGAGAATAATGAACCCTTACATCCTAGGTAAAAATTTCCTGTTGCAGATTTTGTTAGAACTGGTGTTTCATTTTAGTGGGTTGGCTGTTCCCTTATGTACTCATAGCTTCCATCTCTAATTGCATGGCACTAATCATTCCTGTATAATGAATACCTATAAGTAGGATAGTCTTTTTCCTGGATAAGATTTTATTGGAATAACTGGGTTTTGCTGGGAGTTTTGGACTTCAGATTTTCTCCTCCCTCAACGTGACTGATTATCTGGGGTGATTCAGTATTATCCTTTTTAGGGTTCCGTGCCTCAGTCGGCAAAAACAGAATCCTTACAGGGTCCCTTAGTTATCTGTTCGACTGTCTGTTTGTCCGAGTGTCTGTCCGTCCGTCTGTTCGTTTGTTCAGACCCATTTTTCTCAGAAACGGGCACAGGTATCAAGTTCAAATTTAGGTCGCATACTAAAGTCTGTCGTCCCTTGGGTGGTATTAAAAATTTAAGCTTCTAAGACGGTGCAACCGAAAGAGACGACCATGAGACATCTGTTTCTCCTGGAGTATACTGTGTTCATTGGAAATTTTGAAATTTGTGGTAAGAATATGACCAAACTGCTGAGGTCATCGGTCCCTAAGCTTACACACTACTTGATCTAACTCCACCTAACCTACGCTAAGGACAACACACACATCCATGCCCGAGGGAAGACTCGAACCTGCGACAGGAGGATCTGCGCGAACCGTGACAAGGCGCCTGAGACCGCGCGCCTGCCCTTGTGGCGTACGATGTTCAGATAACTTATAACTTGCGGGTATTCAGCCGGGTGATGTCGTCGACAACAGCCGATATTTCGACAGGTGACCACCCAGTCATCTTCAGGGCAAAACTGCATCAAGTAAGTCCTGTGGAAGCGAATTTAAAACCTCGGTTTGCGGAGTAATTCTGGAAAGATAACACGCACACACACACGCACGCACGCACACACACACACACACATACACACACACACACACACACACACACACACATACACAGTAAACATTTGCGCCACCACATAACTAAAGATGACCGACGCAAGAAGTTATCGATAGGGAAAAATTGCTAAATAACAGGTGAGGTACCTTTAACAACTCTGTCCTTTTGTTTCTTGACAGGAGGGAGAGAGCAGGATTCTACTCAGAATTTGAGCAAAAATCTCCATTTCTGTTTACAAGGTTACTTGCTAATTTAGTCTTAACGGCGTTCTTAAGAACACTGTCTCAATAGCCGGAAGTGCATGCTAGAATTCCGTGTTGTTATATTCCAAGGGATGACCGTTGCGAAGACACGTGGCGCTTCCCGTTGACCTAGAATCAAGAAATCTGATCAGGAGCAAGGTTTCACCGCTAAAGTAAACGGAAAAAAATCCTAAAATTGCTATTCTGTAACTACATCACATAAAAAATATTTTTTGCCACTTATTGACTGTCTGTTAAGACGTTTTTTCTCAGTAACTGGTACAGCTTTCAGTCTGGAATTTATGTCATGTGCTAAGGTCTACTGTCTCTTGTCGGTGTAAAAACTATAAGCTTCTAAGTCTGTGTAATCAAAAGATATAGCCACGTACGTCAAGTAGTTTGACGCAAACTCACTCTTCAAACCTATAGACGAACTATCAGCATATATGCCGGCCGCTGGAATTTTGAGGTAAAGCTGCTGCCTGAAAAGCGAGAGGAATTGGGATCGAATCTCGGTCTGATCAAATGGTCTTTCAGTCTTCATTTTAATTTAGCGTTCATCCATCAATAATGTGAGCATTCGGCAGACACAACACCTGGTCCGGATTCCATGTTAAGCACTGGATCCCCTTTCCCCGATTGGATAACTGAGGTATGTTACGGACAAACAAGTCACTGAAGTGGCGTCCAATAGAAAGACTTGCACCAGGCCACTGAGCGACACGAAATTATTATTAACTTTGTACGTAATTACGTTTGCACGGAATTCTCAGAGTCTTACTCGCACTTGTCCGGCTTTTTCATCAGTTTCAAAGTATCATCCCGAAGGATGGTTCTTGTTGATTATCTTAGTAGATTGGATACATATATTCTGTGTCCAGAGAACCATAATGAATGCAGTGCAGCTGGTATATCGACAGATTCTTGGGTACCGAGATACCTGTTGTTACAAGCTACGAAGGTCAATATTTTGAATATAGCTCCACTACAGCAACAGTTACAGAACGTCGGATGTAATAGATAGACAAACAGTTGCAACAAATGGTGGTTTTCAAATAACCTTTACCATCGTTTCGACGGATTTAGACCCATCTTCCTCACAAGAACAAACAAACTTCACATTAGCAATCAGTCAATAAAGGTAGCTCCACATTGCATGTGTCAGCAACAGTGGGTATGTCCATATGTAAAAGTTAAGGCCCTAGAATCAAAGGCTTGCCACGTCAGTAAAACCAGTCTCATAAAATAACAGACCATGTTGATAGTTAAATGCCGTCAGTCATTTTAATACACACATAAAAAAAAAGTTTTACATCACCTCGGTTCGGAGAGTTCCGGAACCTGTACAGAAAATTGGAATAGAGATCATCATAAACATCATTTCCGCCCTTTTTATTGCTCATGAAAACCACACATTGCATGTTGTACCACCATACAGTGAGACCTTCAGAGGTGGTGGTCCACATTGCTGTACACACCAGTACCCCTAATACCCAGTAGCACGTCCTCTTGCATTGATGCATGCCTGTATTCGTCGTGGATACTATCTACAATTTCATTAAGTCACTGTTGGTCCAGATAGTCCCACTCCTCAACGGCAATTCGGCGTAGATTCCTCAGATTGGTTGGCGGGTCACGTAGTCCACAAACAGCCCTTTTCAATCTATGCCAGGCATGTCGTTAGGGTTCATGTCTGGAGAACATGTTGGACACTCTAGTCGAGCGATGTCGTTATCCTGAAAGAAGTCATTCACAAGATGTGCACGATGGGGGCGCGAATTGTTGTCCTTGAAGAGGAATGCCTCGCCAATATGCTGCCGATATGGTTGCACTATCGGTCGGAGGATGGGATTCACGTATCGTAAAGCCTCTACTGCGCCTTCCATGTGCACCAGCGGCGTACGTCGACTCCACATAATACCACCTCAAAACAGCAGGGAACCTCCACCTTGCTGCACTCGCTGGACAGTGTGCCTAAAGCGTTCAGCCTGACCGGGTTGTCTCCAAACACGTCTCCGACGATTGTCTGGTTCAAGGCATATGCGATACTCATCGGTGAAGAGAACGTGATGCCAATCCTGAGCGATCCATTCGGCATGTTGTTGGGCCTATCTGCACCGCGCTGCATGGTATCGTAGTTGAAAATATGGACCTCGCCATGGACGTCGGGAGTGAAGTTGCGCATCATGCAGCCTATTGCGCACAGTTTGAGTCGTAACACAACGTCCTGTGGCTGCACGGAAAGCGTTACTGTCAGCGTTTCTCCGAGCCATAATCCGTAGGTAGCGGTCATCCACTGCAGTAGTAGCCCTTGGGCGGCTGGAGCGAGGCATGTCATCGACAGTTCCTGTCTCTCTGCATCTCCTCCACGTCCGAACAACGTCGCTTTCATTCACTCCGAGACGTCTGGACACTTGCCTTGTTGAGAGCCCTTCCTGGCACAAAGTAACAATGCGGACGCGATGGAACCGCGGTATTGGCCGTCTAGGCATGGCTGAACTAGAGGCAACACGAGCCATGTACCTCCTTCCTGGTGGAATGACTAGAACTGATCGGCTGTCGGACCCCCTCCGACTAATAGGCGCTGCTCATGTATGGCTGTTTGCATCTTTGGACGGGTTTAGTGACATCTCTGAACAGTCAAAGGTACTGTGTCTGTGATACAACATCCATAGTCAACGTCTATTTTCAGGAGTTCTGGGAAATTAACTTTTACATATGGACATACAGTCCGTCCCCAACACTTGTCATATGGAGATAGCTTTTCTGACTGATTACCAACATGAAATCTGTTTGTCCTGCTGAGGAAGGTGGGTTTGAATCCGCCGAAACTACAGTGAAGTTTATTTGAAAATCACCATTTATAGCATTGTTTGGCAGTCTATTACACCTGCAGGTAAGAAGGGCTTTGGTGCTCGGCTGAGTCGACAGGGGTTGTTGAAGAGATGGAGAGTGTGGAGTGCGGATATGTCAGGCAGTGCCACTGTGGTTGTTGGAGTAAACTGGGCTGATGTGTGCTGGCGGCAGCAGTCCGTGTTTGGATGCCATGGAGTGGAGGCACTTGTGGTTCTATGAGTACTGACAGAACCTGGGGCAAGTCCGGGCTACCCATCACTGCACTTGTAGAATTACAAGCCTTATGAAAAGCTCGTATTTGGAACACATAAGTGTCAAGCCCGTGTGGTTTTTGAATTTCCGGTCACTTAAAACTTAAGACCCGAGTCTATGTCTAACACAAGTGACGTGGCAACCATGCAGGCCGCGCCAGTGATCTGGTAAAACTGACAACCGTGTAGGCTGTGCTCATAAATCATCATGCATATTGGATTGTGACGTTACAGGGCTGTGCTCATATCTCTACGCCATAATCTGAGAACCATGCATCTTGCGCTTGTATTCCCCGGCCTGCCATCTTGAATTTTGCTCTCATTCCCGCGTCTATCGTCTTAGCCATCTTAGAGTGTGACGTCATCATTAAGCTGTGCTCGTATTCCCAGATCAGATATCTTGACTTGTCGACCAACAGAATAACTGCCATTCTTAGATTTCCCGCACATTTTGCATTTGGGGCAACTGAGCTCTGAAGTGCAGAACAATTTTGCTATTTTGAATTTTCCACACTTTTTAAAATTCTGGAATTTTGTACTTAGAGCAGTTGAATGCCTAACATTCTAATGGTGCTGTATACCATTCTTAAAAATTTTACTTTATTCGTTCTAATGGTGCTACATCCACGCTAGCATACCATACTAAAAGCAGATAAGAGGTGATATAGGTGCAGTCTCCATGGACTTCATCTGTCTAAAGATTTCTTACAATGAATGGTGGGCTATAACAACTACATACACATTTTCCTAGTCTTCCGTTATTATATTTAACGCCAAGTTACAGAATTTACCCACCTTCTCTGACTTTTCTTGAGTTTTATGCTATGTTGTGAATGTGCTCTCGCTATGGAAAAAGAGAATAAATGAAATCATACTGAGAGATTGCAGAGCACTCTCACTTCTGATTTGGTGTAGGGAATACGATCTACAGTGATTTGACTTCATACGTTGTAATGAAATGGTGGGCAGCAATTTATGGTCTTGTTTGCATGCTGTAGGGAAAGAAACACGGTAAGCTTTACCTGAGTTCAGAGGAACAAGGTGCTGACTTAAACAACTGCAGTAAAAGCACGGCGTTGGTGGGCCGACAAAGTGCGTTTTTCTGGGGAACGATGAGGAGACATTTCCAGACGGCCGCATGCAGCGGTTGCATTAGCTTGGCGCCGAACGGGGGGCAGAAGTCCAGGTATATGGCCTAGCACCGAAAAGTCGCCGACAGTGCATTGTAGGCCTTGTTAGCGAGAAAGCCGCTAAAAGAAATGTAAACGTTCTGCAAATGTCTGTGGGACAGGGAAACTGGCGCCCAGACGTCGAGACTCTGTTTCAAAACATGTTTTGTCAATGTGAGTTTATGGTCGTTCTTCGCAAACTTTGAAATGGATGCAACAGGGGAGGTAACAAGCTGTTTATGGAGGGCTGTGCTTCCACTTTGTATTGTGTTAGCAAAAGACATGGCAAACATGTGGGAAAGAGGCTGTGAAGCTGAATTTTTTGCCGTTTCCTGCCTATTAACTTTAAAGTCACTGATTGGTCAAATCAGTTTGCAGTGCAAAGACCATTCTCGGAGCTTAGAATGCCGGCCTCCAGCTCGTGATTTCTTGTGCGAAATTGGGGGAAGTCAAAAAAGAGAAATGTGCTTTTGGAACCGAGCTGAGGAGGAAACGGGGAAAAAGAAAGAATGCACTCTGGTACAAGTCTCTTGTACTGGCAGTTTGCTAGTAAAGAACTGCAGGTCTCTACCTAAACGGTGAGACTTGTGTCCTTCGCTAGTGTGCTACTTAGAGCCTGTGCCAGTCACCTTCTGAACCATCAGAGGTACTGCTTATATCATCATGGTTACAACGAGTGACATGTGCGTGTACTTATTTGTCTTGAGTCGGTCGTCTAAACATTTGACGTATTCCGACATGCACAGTTGTGGCACGGAGTCAAATTGGTTTGGCAGACCAGCAAACGGGTCCACCTGCACACTGGAATCCATTGGGGTTTCAGAGGCTCTTAGGGAAGTACCTGCATTCTGAATTAATCGGACTCGAGACTGCGTGCTTACATTTTTTGGGAATGCGCATATAATAACAGATTGCCGCCGTCCATGACTTCAGTCGCTGAATGCATCATGGTGCACCGCATTGACCAGTAGGGTGGTAAAGTATTCGCTGCTGCAACGTAGGGCAATAATATCTATTTCTCAGCACCCTGTTCTTTCGAACCATATTTTTCCTTTTTTTTGTATGTTAGAATATAGATGCTTGGTGGTGGCGTAGTTTGATGCCATAACCTGGATTCACGTGTATGAAGTGAGATAGAGCAATTAGTGTTCTGGTTAATGTCGTGTGTCGATCTCCAGTAGATCGCTTTGTCCACCATAAACCTCATTTTAGTAAGGCTTTTGTTGAATAAATATTTTTTTGTATGATGTTTCTTTAATAATTTTGTTGTCTTGTCATGTTTAAGATCAATAAATGTATTGTGAATTAGACTACAACTTCTCCCTGAGTTCTGGTTAACAGTTCCTTCGCATTTTTATGGCAGTCTAGATCAGAAACGTAAGGAGTAGCTTTTTCACTTGGTGTCCAATGCATGGATCTTTTACTTCATTAACAATAATCATCTTTCAATACTACAGACGGCCGAGCAGAGACAGCTCTGCATGAAGTCAGGTTTATTGTTGGGAACCCGTGAAGCGTCAACGACTCTGGTAAAAACCTTATTTATAGTTCAGTCATTTATTCACGATGTCTGCAAGTCGTCCTTATTTCGCACCAGCCTCAGCTGTTGCTCATTCAGCTGTCTGTTGCGTTGTAGCTGACGTCCGTCATGTCAGCTCAGCTGTTGCTCGCCCAGGTGGTGTTAGCGACCCCTGGCGCTGCGGCTGATTTACCGGCGAGCAGGAGTGGCTGTTGCCCAGTGCGAAATGGTTCTAGTGCTGGCTTCTGGAGTGTTCTTGGTACCACTCCGAATTCTACTACGACCTATGATGATGCATCTGGATGTACCTGTCGTCGGTAGTGGTGTGGTCAGTTGATCTCCTCCACCCCTGGTAGGCGGGGCCTGAGGGACATGGAACCCAAGTGGCCCTGTTGCTAGCTTCTGCGTTAAAGTCCAGTACTGGCAACACTATGTGATGTGGTGTTGTCGGAAGCCAGTCAGTAGATGGTAGGAGGTGAGCAGTATGAAGTTCATCAGGTGAACGCCATCATCTTGAGTGCACAGTTAACTAGTTCATAGACTGTGCTGGAGCATCTAGGACATAGATTCACGACAGCGCTGTAATCACGGTATCGAGTGCTATTACTGTTAACGTCATCGATCCTAATGATCAACTGATGGCGAGAGCTGATGTATTTAAAGGGAGCTAGTGTGAGGCTATGGCACAATTCTCGGTTCGTAATGACTCCATGTCTCCTCCTCATTCTGCTATACTCACTTAACAGGCTGTTAACTGCAGTGTCAGTTCCTCACTATGTGCTCTTGTGAGAGAGACAGAGTTCCTTGCAGCATGTCTTATGAGCTACGAATACGCCTGTCACACTTACTTTTTTTGCCGCAGTCTCCTTTCTGCTGAATGCGTATCCTCACTTGGCAGACAAATGATTCAAATGGCTCTGAGCACTATGGGACTCAACTTCTGAGGTCATTAGTCCCCTAGAACTTAGGAAATCACAAACATCCATGCCCGAGGCAGGATTCGAACCTGCGACCGTAGTGGTCTTGCGGTTCCAGACTGCAGCGCCTTTAACCGCACGGCCACTTCGCTTGGCAGACAGTGTCGTAATCTGTCGTCGACCCGACCCGCTTGCGACATACTGGCTCGTTTCCTGCCTCGATCTCTGCCTCTGGCATGATTTAAGATTGCCTGTGGCAATGTGAATGAGTTTTAATAAGCTTTTTCTAATTTCTACTCCTTACTATTCTGTGCCGTAACAATACCTACAAATTTTGTGGTCTGTGAAAACCAGACAATGTGAAGAATGTATAGTGTGTCTGGGTTAAACACATAATATAAAACGTAATAACTTGAGAAGTATTTAATATATTAATTGATGGTATGTTTCTACAAGCATGGTACCTCAAAATCTTCTGTTAGACACATAACACTCCTCGATATCCACATCATTAGTGATGCGACAACATCTAATCTGTATTCCACTTCTCTCCAAGTGTTTTGCAGCACTCCAGGCGTAACATTTGCGATAGCTGTACGAATGCGAAGGCGTAGATCTGGTAGATCGCCAACTGCAGTTTGGTACACTTGATTCTTGATAACACTCCCCCCCCCCTAATCTACACAAAAAAATAATCAATCAAATGGCGTACTGTGTGGTCTCATAAGGAGCCAAGAAATCGATGGACTACCTTCCCCAGTTCAACGATCTGGGAACTCACAATCCAAGAAACCCCTCAAAGTATGCACAGAATGCCATGGTGCGCCACCTTGTTCAAATATCACGTCACGAGGAAGTTACCGCACAACACACAGAAGACCTTCTGCTGTGGAGTCCACATGGCTACTGAAGCGCGCTTGCGCTAACAAAGCAGTTACGTCCATGCTTACTTAGTACCAACTGTCACAAGCAAACGCAGTAAAAATTTTGAGTTATCATACTTGTAGAAGCATCCCGCCAATAAATATCTCAATTACGCCTCCAGTTATTGCATTTTATATTACTATATGTGTAACTCAGGCAAGTTCTGGAAAAAATTTCCACCAAAATCAGGATTAACAAAAAGTAGATGTATATTTCCAGACCAGGAAATTGTTAGCTGACTTGGAAAAAATGGTAAAATATGTAGTTAAGTGATTGTGATAAACTTTTTAAGGAGACAAAATAGCTAAGGTCATGTCTCTTATACTCGCTGCTGGTCAGAAGCATTGTACCCAATCTGACTGCATATAAATTAAATTCCGTCTGAAATTGTGAGAAAGTGTTCTACTAAATGTTGGCGTAGTGTTAACCTGAGGTGGGACGTGGGAACCATCACAGTATTCACCTAATGGGATGTGTAAAACCGCCTAAAACTACGTTCAGGCTGGCGGGCACACTGACTAATCCACTGCACTGATTTAATTCACGGCCGTCGTACCTTCCTATTCATAAAGCAGTCGTGTTAATATGTGTGGCTACCCGGACGAGTAATTAAGTAAATAACAAGGAATAATGTTGAAGTGCATAGGGTTATTACATGCACTATATTGTATTGGAACCAAAATATTGTGTCTTTTCCATTTTTCGGCTAATTGCAGATGACGTGGGAGCCTATTCTGTACGTCTGTTACGTGACAGATGCAAAACACTATTGCAGGAATTTTACTTACTAGATGCAACAACACGAGGCACATTTTAATAGGTGCCACCTACAAGGAGGCGCAATGGTAAATACGAAAATGCTGAGGAAAGTCGGCGCCAGATGTATGTTTCTTATATGGCTGCTGATGGAAATTGTGGACATTCCACGGCCTGTCGTGAAGCATTCACGGCCGTCTTTGTAGTTACTGGAAGAAAGGATTACCACATTAACAAAGTAATCAAAGAGAATCAGGCGTCATACCGTGATAAGCGTGGTGGTTATTAAAACCGTAAGTACACAGAGGAAGATATTCGACAGATAAAACAACACATAATGTCTATACCAAAATAAGTTAGCCACAATACCACAAAAACATCTTCAAAGGAAAACCTGAGCTCTGATCTTAATTTTTTCTTTCTTTCTTTTACTGGTGTCCTGTCCAGTGGTTCCGGATGGTCTGCATGGTTAGGGCGGATTTGGCAAGTTTAATTTTAAGGGGTGGCCAGATGCCCTTCCTGCCGCCACCGCATACCCCCCCCCTTCCCCCCCCCCCCCCCCTCCAGGACAGAATTAGTGTACCCCAGATGTCTGTGCCTAGTGTGATCCATGGAACAGTGCGAATGTGTTCAGATGTCTACAAGCCGTGTAACTGAGGCAGAACGTGGAGACCATCCCAGTATTCACCTTGCGGGATGCGGAAAACCACCTAAAATCCACATCCAGCCTGGCCGGCACACCGGCCGACGTCGGTAAGTCGCCGGGCGGATTCGATCCAGGGCTGGAGCGCCTACCCGAGTCCAGGAAGTAGCGCATTAGCGCTCTCGGCTAACCTGGCGCGTAAGCTCGGATCTTAATATCAGTAGCTTATACAAAGCTTATCGTGTCAAACATCCAGAGAGTAGTCAAAGAAATGCCGTATAGAAGACTCGTCTTTAAATGTTCTCCAAATTTATCATTCGGCAGACCAAGATCAGAGACTTGCTAGAAATATGACTTGCTGCATCTGGAAGAAAAGAGGACATTCAACAAAAGCCAAGCTCGAACTTCATTAGAGAAAGGTAGAGAGTGCTGACCCATGGCGGCGTTGTGCTGTCTTTGGATCCTCTGACTGGCGTCCCGGTGGGAGACGCTAGTGCCGTCCTGATTCGCTCGGTTTACCGCTGTTTGCGAGTGAGCCGCGGTTGCCGAGTTGGTATTAGTACGAGGCCGTAGCAAGTACGGTCTGGAGGGCCAGTCTGTTGACATGGTGGCCGTTGGCACTGCTTACTGTATTCGGAGCCGTATGCACGATAGCATCCATTGTGGCTGATTTCTCAGTTTTGGAGAGTGAGTACGTCAGCAAATTGCCTTCTGGAATGTTCTCGCCGTGTGCAGTGTGTTGGCGGCCGGAATGGTGCTGTGAATGGTGGTGTCTGGAGTACTAAAGAAGTTATGGTGCGTACTGTATTTATTCCCTCAGTGAAACTCACCTATGGAGTTTGAAAGATGAGGTTTGCTTGGAATTACTGTAACCTATTTGAAGCCACGAGTGTAATTTTGCTGATTTGCTTAGTGATTTCTATTTATGTGTGTATAAGAAGTGTTTTAAGGGCAGCTGTTCTGTTAGAATCTAGTCTCGGGTTACATGAATATTTACTCTGATGGGCCACTGACTCAAGTGGTAAATGTGGCTTTGAACTCTTCCGCTCCTATTCTGCCAGCGGTACTTAATGTACACTGGTGTTTCCATTTGCTGTTCCTTAGCTTTGAGTCATTCCTTATCTCTTGCAAGTTTTGAACAATGTTGACTTATTGTACACTGTTGTTTTCATTTGCTGTTCCTTAGCTTTGAGTCATTGCTTATCTGTTGCAAGTTTTGAACAATGTTGAATCAGCTTCCGATGTCAGTAGGTAAATGTGCTATTAGTTATTACAAGCGTCTTATATTTTTATATTAGCAGTTTTAGTACAGTAACTGCTTATAATTTAAAGGTTTAAGCCTTATTCACTTAATGTAGAATTAAGTAATTGCTTAGCGAACGTACGTTACTTTAAGGGCTTTGTTAATTCTTGACAGGCCTAAAGACATTATTCCCGGAGCTCCTGACTACAGTGTCATAAACGTGTGTGCTATTCGTTGACAGCCATGACTTCTGAGCCGTGACACTGTAATTGACGCGGCGCTACTCCTGTATTTCTACCTGTGCATATATACTGACGCCGTCTCCGATGACCGTTAGCTCTCGTTGCAGTTTTGATTTCAGCTGCAGCTGCTAAGCAAGTTAAGTTTTTCGGATATTCTACCTCATGGGTGGTTTTAAGTAAATGCCTTTTCGAGATTGCTCAGTCTTGTGATCTGACGTAACGAACATAATAGTCTATTTCCTGTACTTGGCTTTACGAAAATTTAGTGTAGCTAAGATTTTGAACGTTTAAATTCCATCTTCGACTCGCTGCTCTTGATAGCCAGCTTGGCCTAACTTGGTTGCACACTTCTTGTAACTCACTGGAAGATTACCAGACTTAAAGTTCTAAATTTGCCCTCTTTCTCGGGGGACTGATTCTTGTTCTTGGTGTTGTGTGATTTAATTTAGGAACCTTTACCTAATTCTACTATTATACTTCTGTGGGTTTCATTTCAGAACCTTGCGGCCGTTTAAAATTTTCGGTAATTTTAGCTTGTTGTCTACTGTGTTTTAAGAGTGAACCTGCGGGGTAATGGTAGCTTTGGCCTATTTATTGCGATAAACAGTAGTTATTTCAGTTATTGTTTATCCTTTTTAAATTTGGTTGTGTAAATGAAGCTTGTTATTTAAATTGATATTTGTATTGCCTGAAGACTGCTTCTGTAAGAGAAAGTTGCTGTTCATTATTGTATATCAGGTGCAAGAGAAGATTATGTTTTAATTATTGTAATATTGCTACATGAATTTGCTATGCTGAAATCGAGTGCTAATAGTAGAATAAAAGCGGGTTAAAAGCTGTGAGCTGTCTGGGGAGAAGTTAACCGTGAATTACTGCGCAACTGTTTCACCAGGTAACTAGTCTAGGTTTACCACATTACCAGTCAGACTAACATTGATTATAATCTTTTACAGTCATACAACAACCGGTAATATATCTATATATAAAAAGGAGAATTTAAATAAAAGGAAAGAAATCAGTTTATATTTGGAAATTTATTTTAAGATTGTTCATTGAAATTTCAGCATATTATACGTGAGTTATAACTGAGCTGGTGCCTTGTTTAAGGATTGTAAAAATGTGAGATTTTAATCTTACGGAACACATCAAATATGGAGCCAAGATTGGGAGACTGCATACAACCCTGCATTCACAAAACAACACCCAAAGAACGTTGAAACATAAGCAAGAAGAAATTAACCACAACCAACAGATTCAGTTTTCACCCAAAGAAATTACGTTCGTAACACAATCCTGTCCGTCATGTAATTACCACACACTGGTATAGTAAATTCATATTAACTCTTTGTGAAATCTTCCCAAAAAGAATAGCTGAAGGCTACTTTGATGATTACACCACATGCTCCACGTGGTCAACTTGGTTTACAGAAAGCGTATAACTCCACAGTAATTTTGATAATTAACATAAATTCGATCGAAAAGCAATTGACAAAAGAAAAACCTTGAACTGGTTACTAACGTTTACTATTGACCTGATGGGTCAAACAGTTATATAAGCACGTGGTACTGGTCTCGCAAAGTACACTCCACGTGGGTAGAACATAAAGAAAAGCCTAAAGAAAAGTTGCTATATTGTAAAATATTGTCAAGACGAGACGTTATAATCACACAAGCATTCACATTTAAGATTGATGAACTTAGTTAGAGTTACTGATCAACACGTGGTTCCACTTTTACTCACAAAGTAGTAACAAAGCAACAACCGGAAAATAATATGAACTTCACACGAGAATTACACTACGCTGCAATTTAAGATAACCTTAGATATTTTAGAGCTAAACCCGAAATAAAGATGATTAAATTTTCAGTTAGGCTGAACTTAACAAATCCATTGTCCTATGGACTTAGCAGACACGCGCTTAGCCGGAGATCTTACCACTTCAGACGCTCGCCACGGTCCCACAGCAACTGCCCTACTGCCGAGCGTGCTTCCTGAGGGTGGCTCACAAAGACAAACGGAAGTGGCTAGAGGGGCACTTTCCTATACCAACATGACAACGGACGGACAGAACCATACTAAGGATAGAAACCTCTTTGCTTTTAGGAAGCGTAGCTACCTGTTCCGACGTTGGTCCTACTGTTCTCTAGCAGACAGGCTTGTCTGCTACCCTCAAGCATGCAACTACAAATACATTTGCTCATTCATACTCTCACACAGAAGGGAAGGGGGATGACAGTATCTTATCATATACAGTATATAAAAGAAAGCGGATGTAGGTTCCGTATGAGACTGTGTGACATGAATTACATATAAACTGTGTTTTAAAGTGTAGTAGTGTGACAGATCGTTCTTGTTTATGTGTAAAAGTAACACGTTCCACTACTCAGTCTCCTCCCAGATAGTCAGAAACGCCACAGTAAATTTAGGAGAGGAATTTACTCCATAAATGACAACAGATTTAAGAAATTAAACATGAAAGGAATCCAACAGAGACCTTTCATTATCATTCTCATTGTTGGCATATTTTGAAATAAATTTGTAATTTCTTAAGAAAAAATGATGTGCCCAGTCTGGGTTTGCTGTTCCACATCACTTATCTTTTGTCCGTCCTATGTTCGGAAATTTCAAGTGCAATATCTTCGAATACGCGTGGAGGAGAGATTGTACATTACCAGTCGCCCTGGCGGCTATTGCTCGTGCCACCTCTGCAGTCACTTAGGTGACAAGTCTCATGTTACAACTTTTGTGTATACTAAACTAACTTAAGAGCTAACAATGTTGTATTATGAGTAAAGAACAAATCCGATATTGCAAATAAATATTAATTACAAAAATTGTTATGGTAGGTAATAAATAGTTGTAGTCGATGCTATATAAGTATTCATTACGTTAGTGTATTGTTACCAACTGCAGAATGGTTCAAATGGCTCTGAGCACTATGGGACTTAACATCTGAGGTCATCAGTCCCCTAGAACTTAGAACTACTTAAACCTAACTAACCTAAGGACATCACACACATCCATGCCCGATGCAGGATTCTAGCCTGCGACCGTAGCGGTCTCGCGGTTCCAGACTGTAGCGCCTAGAACCGCTCGGCCACTCAGGCCGGCAACTGCAGAATGTATTAAAGAGATTTATAGGGTCGAGTTGTGCAATGAGAAACCAACCCACTCCCCATGACGATACTGAATTGCCCTTGTGACGTTAAGAGCATGTAAGCAGAGCAGGGACGACTGTACGAGCTGATAACACTGAAATCCACAAACATAAGCGACTCTTACAAAGGACAGACTGTGATGGCCCGATGGCTAGGAACAAACAATTACGGAATGGTCGGACCGGTCGGCTGTTCACGTTCTACGTTCTTGAGTATCTATGAAAAGTGACTGAAAGACGGTGAAGCGACGAAGAAACGAAATCCCTGCTTCATCACAGAACGTGGATGTTGGAAGCTTGCCTGGTCTGTAAAACAGTACGTCTACGACTAATCTGACGACAGAACAGAATGATGGTGCAGCTTCAAGTGTTTCGAAGCATACCGCTCTGTGCACAATGTTGAAGATGAGGCTCTACCGCATATGACCAGAAGTGTTCCTATGTTGATAGAATGACCCCGTCAGTTAGCTTTTCAGAGGGCATCGGATCATTTAGATTGGACCTTGAATCGATGTAAACGTGTCTCCTGCTCAGATGAATCATACGTTTTGTTACACCTGGTCTGTGGTCCTGTCCAGATACGCTGTCATTGAGGTGAAACATACACCAAGCCACTGACGCAAGATGGTGGCAGCTGTACTTTTGAATGACGAATTTTCTCGTGAGCTACCGTGAGACCAGTGGTAGTAATCGATAGCACTATTCAACTATATGAAAATTACATAATATTAGTAGTTCACATGTGAACAGTCGGATGTGAGTATCCAACGGGTAAAATATTTCTGCAAGTGATCACGTTGCCATCACCAGGCGTGCAGATGACGTGACTCTTTGGGTTGCTAGGAATCTTCTTCATAAGTGTCTTTTTCATTCGTTAGTTTATAGTAGTAAAGCTGCTACTATAAACTAAGGTATGAAAAAGGCATGGAGAGCTGCATCAAACCAGTCTCTGGACTGAGGACCACAACAACAACAGTTTATAGCAGAGTACTAGCACATGGTGCTTCATCTCCAGACTCTGCAAAATAATTTGTATACCCTCGCTGTTTTCTCTGTCTTCCTGTTACTACTTCAGGTTCTTTATGTCGTCTGCGGCTGGCAGCAGTACTCGCAGTTCAAAATAGGCCATTGTTGGCCTGACATCGGGACTCCTGACACGGCTTGCGTCAGGTGTGGGCTTAGAGTGCCGCGTCTCATGTAGAAGGCTGTGCTGTCTGGGCAGCCGACATCACTGCCTCGAAAACACTCCGCAGAGTCTCGGCAAGGCGTGAAACATGTCCGAGCGGTGAGGGGAGTGAGGCGATGAGCATGGCTGTCTGTGTCTTCGCTAGCCATTGTGGTTGGCTGGGTGTGACAGGGTGCGGGGTCGGCGCGAAAGGCGTTGGTAGCGTTCGCCCAAGGGCAGTGGGGAGGTGTTGATCTCGGTGTTCTTCTAGCATGTCCGCCCTTGTACGCATGTTGGCGCTCGCGCTCGCCGTCTTCTGTTGCCTGTCGATGCGAGGTGTAGGTAGCCGAGGTCCGTTCGTTATTGGTGATGTTGGTCAGCCTGGCCGGCGTCTCTGCGCGAGGCGCGGACATCAACGGGACTTCGCGAAGGCGAGTTACCGCGGCCAAGCACTTCAGTCACTGTAGCTCGCGACGTGTGGGCCACCGCAGTTCTTGCATCTTGGAGGGTTCGACGTGGCTAACGGACACATTGCGCTCATGTGTTCATCCTCAGACTTCAAGCATGCTTCGGTGAGAGTACAGTGGTGAGCTTCGGAGAAGGTACGGTGGTGAACCGCATCTCCTATCCATTGCCTACGGAAGTAGTGAGACGAGCATTTCTTTGCCCATAACGTTTGACGGTGACCTTGGTGTCGGCCACCCTCTGCACCGGAAAGTGCTTCCTGTTCTCCGCCTTGTCGGTGGCGACAACGAGGAGGGAAGAGGACTCTTCATCTGGGTGGATATGATGCAAGTCACATTTCGCATATCAAACCCGATGTCCTCCAATGCTTATTTCAGGAGGTTAGTGTCTGCAAACCTTGGGAAACTCTACAGACTACATTGATCGGGTTGTCTCCGACAACAGCACAAGAGTTGTAAGGAGTCGCTAAGCCAACTGCCTCGTACCTTCCAATAGTCTTCGACTATTTGAGAGTTGGACTCGCACTTTGTCGTCCCCTGAAGTCCTCACAGTGGAGACAGCTGGCATCCACTATCTGTTGGCCTGCAGGAAATATCCGTAGTCCCTTCTTAACCACCATGATGATGTGTTGAGGCCGGTGTTCTGACCGCCTTGCAGGGGATGCTGTACTGGACCTGACTTCATCTGCACTCGATCGGTTCACAGCCAATTGTGCAGTCGATCATTTTTATGTTAGGCCTTCTTCTGCTTGATTGAGTGGGGTTTCCTGTCAATGCGAGATCGGTTGCGCTGCCCAAGATTGAGCCTGAACAGTGCATCTTTCTCACACTTCTTCCACTCTCGTAGTCTATCTCAGGCAGGGTGGTCATAGGTCTGCGGGGGTGGGGGCAGTTGGGGCATTCGGCGGAGCAAGCTCCGTCAGACAATGATCTAACTCACCCTTCTCTGCTGGAATCGTCATCGGTGGAAGTAAGGATGGGAAAAATCGACCGGTTGATGCCGATACCGGTATTTTAGGCGCTACAGTCTGGAACCGCGAGACCGCTACGGTCGCAGGTTCGAATGCTGCCTCAGGCATGGGTGTGTGTGATGTCCTTAGGTTAGTTAGGTTTAAGTAGTTCTAAGTTCTAGGGGACTGATGACCTCAGATGTTAAGTCCCATAGTGCTCAGAGCCATTTGAACCATTTGAACCGGTATTTTAGTTCTGAATGAGCGGTACTTTCCGGTATTTGCTTGGCTTCCATTATAACAAGTGATTTTTATTTTTTAATAACAACCAAGAAACAAAAGAAGTATCTACTAATCACAGCAGCAGTGCTTCGTTTTTAAATAAATATATTTTTTTTAAAAAATGAAGTAATTATTATTCGTAAAATTTACACTGGTTTGAAATACTGCGTTCATATAAAATTGGGAAAAGCGATCAGTGCTATCAAATAACAATGCTGACAGAAACGATCAACGAATACATTGCATAAGAATTAATACAACAATGCTGAAATCATAATCCTGCCTTGTGTCATGGATTAAGAAATGCATGTACTTGCAGTGTACTCCTGGTCTATACGGTAGTTTCTCGCTGTCGTCACCAGACATCCATTGTACTGCAAAGTAGCGCTAACCGCAGTCTGGTGACGTATTAATGAAGTACAATGCTTCATTTGCTTTAAATGATTAACGACTTGTCTGCCATTTCTGTGAAATAATAAAAGAGAGAGGAAGTTGTGGCAAAAGTAATAAATTAAAAACTTACGAACAATTCATTCATAATATACAATAAAAATAGAAAGTAGCTGATATGCTGCCTGTGTCAGCATAACATGGTTTTGGCTGCTTGCAGCCATTGAAAACGAATAAATTAACACGAGAAACAAAGTTCTTCAGCCAGAGTTTTCACCCCTTTATTCGTTTCCACCCCTGTTTTTCGTTATGTCCAAATAATGGTATGATGCCTGTTTATATGATATTTTTAGCAGAGTTTCAAAAAATTAGAGTCAATAGGAGAATATTCGTGATTTTCTTGTATTCAACCACTTATCACTTTAGAAGAAAGGCAGTGATTGGTGGACGGAAAAAGTTTTCTTTTATTTGCCTATTGAATGTAATATTTGTTTTCTATGTATCTTGAAACTGAGATAGCCAAAAATTTTCTAACTTTTTTCTATTTCTAAATTTACTGCAGGAAATAACAGGAATAAAAACAATAGAAAATTGGTTATTTCAGAAACTGGTTATTTTGAGCGGTTTTAACAGTCAGGTTAAACTGGCGTGGAAAAAAGCCAGTGTAACCGAAAACTGGTTGTTTCAGCCATAAGCGCCGTCCCTAATGGAGGGACAGGATGGGGCCGTCGGTCGAGCAGGCTCGGTCGAACGCGATTTGCCACACCCTTCGTCTTGTTCAGCGCGCCACAGAATTCCGGTCTCATCCATATCTCGGTGAGGGTAGGACAGGCGGCTGCTCGCTACGGGTGCGCCACACTGAGTGAAAACACCACAACTCGTCCGCTAGGCCGCTGCATCTTCTTCTTGAGGGACGTATTCTTCCCCTCGTTGACTGGTGCAGTACAAACTACTTGAGTTACTCCTGCGAATTGCTAAAACATAACATGGATACATTTATACAATACACTTTATGGTTTTCTTCTCTTTTAATGCTTATACCATTTTTCTTTGCTATTACTACTGTTTTGTGGTATCGGTTTTTTTCCCCCTCACTCACATGATGCACACACACATTCATGCATCCATACATAAATTGCTATTTACAATAAAATAGGTCTACAGGGGAGAGTATTTACAATCTTCTTATTTAGGTTACAATGTCGTTTCTTCTGTCCTGTGGAGGTGTTTACAATATTTAGATTACATGTCGTTTCTTCTGTCTCGACCACTAGGGGGCCGACGCAGCGCTTTTATCTGCCTCCCCCTCCGCTCCCCGGCCCACACCCCACCCATGAACTGGCATTCTTCTCGCCAACATTTCTTTCCCCACTTCTGCCAGCGACACACTGCACCGACCTACATTTCAACTGGCAGCACCTAAGCTGTTCCTCTGCCAGCCTCCGAAGTCAGTTCTTTGAGGGCTATCCCCTTCCTCATCTTCATCTGACTAATTACGGGTTACCCAGCCTTACTAAAGGCGTAGCCACTATCGCGATTTATCCGCGGTTCCCTTACTCGAAACTGACCACGGCAACATGATGGCTTGCCAAAATCTTTTGTCCGTTACGCAATGATATCCGACCGTTCACCGGTGTACTGTTTCGTCATGAAGTACGCCGCGAGGCCAAAGAGATGTACGAGCCCTGCAACGAACTTGTGACGTCACAAGTCGGCTTGTCCGCTACACTTCGCGGACGTTCGGCAACGTACAGAGCCTCCGAGAAATCAAAGTATAATTGAAAAGGTACCCACTAAAGGTTTCAACTTTAACGTGTGCTACCCAGAGCTTACATGCATTTAAACGCGCAGTCAAGAATTATTAAACTCGTTTGTTAATAGTTACTCGTTCCTCGCCAGAGACAGCTGCTGACATCTGCAGCTTCACGTGCTGTGACGTTCGCGCTACGGCCTATCTTTCTCGTGGGCCTCGGTATGCTGGGAGAAACTGAAGTATTACATTACATGAAAATTATTGCGGACAACCTGCATACCTTCATTGCTGATGTCTTTTTCGATGGCAATGGCATCTTCCAACAGTGTAACTATCCGTATATCAGAGAGGCACAATCGTGCTGCAGTACCTCGTGGAGCATTATAATTAACTAACTTGGATGTCTTTGCCACTAAATTCGCATGATCTGAAGTTGGTGGAATACATCTGGGGAGCTGTAGGATGTCAGCTGGTGTCAGCTGTATGTCCACAATAGAATGACCTATAATTTACGGGAAATACGTGAACTGTGCATAGCAGTCTGGTCACTCATACGTTCAGAAACTTAGCAAGGACTTTCGAATCCATGCCACGCAGAATGTGGTTGTACTGCGTTTCAAATTTGGACCAATCCGTTATTAATCAGAAAATGTTTTGGCTCACAAGTGTACGTGTACCTGCTTCGGCAGAATGCCGAAACGAGAATTTGCCCCGCACTGCTATCACCCACGAATTTGTGTCCCTTCGCAGATCAGCTGTCCGTGGCTCTTTCCTGATACCACTTGTCAGCCAAATGGTTCAAATGGCTCTGAGCACTATGGGACTCAACTGCTGTGGTCATCAGCCCCTAGAACTTAGAACTACTTAAACCTGACTAACCTAAGGACATCACACACATCCATGCCCGAGGCAGGATTCGAACCTGCGACCGTAGCAGTCGCAAGTTTCCGGACTGCGCGCCTAGAACCGCGAGACCACCGCGGCCGGCCTTGTCAGCCAGTGGTCGCAAGATTTGTGCACTCTGAATCTCTTCTCTCTACTTGTATCACAACTTCATCTTATTTTTAGCTTTACGTTTTGACCACTCAAGGCGCGCGTTTTCGACTTCTTATCCTCTTTCCAGATTGGCTGTTTCTTCTGTTCTCCTGAATATTTCTGGATTGTATTTATTTGAAGCTTCTGATCTTTGATACTAGAATGCTAATGATTGGACGATTTATTTTTCCTACTTAATTCTAACTAACTGATTTTGACATTCTTTGAATTAATATGTTCTGCTGTCTTTTGGTGAGTCTATCCATTTTAACACGTTCCCATTAGGCCACATTTTTGTCTGTTTGTTTGGTCGGTAAAAAGTTCGCAATTGATTTTAAACTAACTCCCTCATGAGATAGACTTGAAGCTTTCAGCATAGCTCAGAATTGGATGATAATGCAATATTAACTCGCTTTCATGTGTAGTGTGTGGCAAAGCGTACTTTGTTTTTCTGGCTGTTTGCTCGGTACAAATTTTGCAATTGATTTCAGGCTTACTTCCCCATGAGCTACAGCCTTGAAACTTTTAGCATACATTAGAAGTAGGAGACAATGAGATATTAACTCGTTTACTTGTCTGGTGCTTGGTGAAGAGTGTACCACTACTATTTCTCCATTTTCCTGTTCGAGTCGCGAATTTTTCGCGGTAAAATCGAATGCTGCTCAAATCGTATCTCTCTGATTGTTACCTTCAAGATGTTTTCACCAAACTTACTTATGAGGAAGAAATATAATGGTTGACTCAGATGAAGAGAAACTGAAATAAACTTGAAATTTACCACATGTCACTGTTGTAACCTCATAAAAATATTTGAAAACGATTGAAAAATTTCACTCAAGCAACACTAAAAAGCAGAAAATAATTAATTAAATAAAAATCTTTTTAATTTAACACATTTTCAAAACGGACTAAACATGTAAAATAATTTGTCTAAGAGTATAAAATAATTTATTCTAGCCCTTTACAGATTCGTCCCAGGCCTGCTAATTTGTGCACGTGAATTTTGAATAGCTATGACAATACTTGTAAAATTTTAAACGAAAAATGTGGGGATCGTGGAATAAATAATCGTAAAGATTGTAGAGAGCGGTTGTCATTGAGGAAAATCACGAAATAGTTCATATCATTTGCAGCGCAATAAAATTATTTGTGACTTAGGTAAACAATTCATGCAGCAGTTGTCTATGGTAAGCGCGCCATGTTTTTCGTTTTAAATGAAAGCTCCATTTGCTTTGGGGCTGATATCACTTGTCAGCCAGTGGTCGCCTATTTAAGTTCCATGAATCGCGGTCGTGAACGACAGTTCGCAGTGCTACGAGCAACAGGAAGACTTTCTGGACAACCTTTGACACTGTTGATACCCTCCAGACGATTCATCCCTTCTCTAATGACATCGCGGGCCTGCAACCGCACTTCACGTGATCGCATCTCTTTGGAGTGTAGCACGACCGCAATTTTTGTTCTGGCGTACAAGGTGGAACCACTAGGGACCGTTCAAAACTGTTCAACAGAATTTGAACGTGATTCGAAGTAGCAAAGGGTATTTATGCTTTTTCATCCCATTTTCTGACGCATGATCACGATGGAGCTGGGGGTTGACATTGACACGTGTGTGAATCCGTGAATAAAACGGCAAAGGTTCCCTCTAAGACCCCCCCCCCCCCCTATTCAGCAACAGCTACGGTTCCAGCATCGAATCTTTGTTTAGCGCTTTAAAAATTTATACGCACAGAGACAGCCAATCAATGATTACTAGGCGCCTGTGTGGGAAACATCCCTTTCGATACCCCGGAGATTTCGTATGCGGCCAGTAGGCGTTAGTTCAGCGACATAGCGCCACTCGGCTCAGGCCTGTCGAAATGGTTGCCTGTTACGCAGGTGCCTAGTATTCACTGACTGTCTCTGTACAAGTACATTTCTAAAGTAATTCAACAAAGGCGCAAAGATGGCGCCGATGGCGTTGCCGAAATGGTTAGGTCTCAGGGGGACCCTTTGCCGTTTTATTCACGCAGGTGTCAATGTCACACCCCTCCACGATTACGTCCAAGGAGGACGTGAAACCGGGGGGCGCAAAAAGCATAAGCATCCTTTGAGGCTTCAGGTAATGTTCAGATTTCCTTGAATGGGTTTGAGCGGCGCTAACAGGTTCCAACCCGTACACCAAGAATTATGGTCGTGCTACGCACCAAAGGGGTGCGATCATATTCAGTACTGTTGCAGAGCAACTGTGTCCTTAGAGAAGGGTTGAATCGTCCGGGGGGGAGAGGGAGGTTGTCGGCTGTGTCCAAGGTTATCAAGAACGACGCCTCGCTGCTCGTCGCACTGTGAACTGTCGTACACAACCGCGAAAACCTGTGGGAATCGATGCCCGAATGGAAGGAGTGAAAGTGGGGTTTTCATTGACGTTCTTTATGCAACGCCTTCAAGCCTATTCCTGTTGATACCCCTAAGAAAACCACGTGATTATAACGCTGAGCTTCGCACCTCTGACCTCCAAAGCAGAGGCGTTAAAAGAAGGAGTGAAATGTAAGAGGTTATGTGACGAACTCCCACCGTGTGACACGCCCACAGAACTGTGGTGAAATCTGGTGCCGTGTGACATCGTTAACTCATCGTACACCTCACGTGAACTTCCGAGTTACGGTCGTTCTTTTTCGCATGTGCCAAAACATCGCTGTTTGAAGCGTCGCTGAGCCCGTGGGTAACGCCTCAGGGCATCACGCACTTCCGCCATTACAGAGGAGGAGAGTAGCTATCTTTGAACTAAAGTGGGAGACAATTAGGGCGTTTCCAAAAAGTGATCCTGCAGTTGTGTTGCGTACTGTACAAGCAGGAAATCAGGATGGCGTTATTCTAAGGTTTCTGCACGTACATCAAGGTTTCATCCTTACGGTACGTGAATACGAATGTGAAGCACGGTTTTATAATTTTTAGTTCATCTGGAATTTATCACTTATTAACCTTAAACACCCCAACTAGAAATAAACTAGGATTGTTACAGTGACTTTATGATCTAAACATAATTAAACAATAAATAATATGTGCAGATCCATGAAAGAACCGTAGCAAATTCAGTAGCGGCCGTTTCTACGAATGGCTTATTTTTTAAATAATATGATAAATTGAAACACTTTTGGAAATAAATGCTAATGGACAGTTAGTACAAAATTTTTTTCACTCAAAACTAAAATAAGTTGCACAGTTTGCAAAGCTGCCTCTCGCAGACCCAATTCGACTCGCGCACCTGTAATAAAGCAGCTTTCAGAACAGCGACATTGCTGACAGGTGTACGCCCGGCGCACGAAGATAAACAGTGGACCCCCCAGGGGCTCAGCATTCATTTGCTGAGTACGGGCTTGGCGACCCTGGGGTCCTGAGCTGGGGACTGGTCAGCGCCGCCAGTCTCCTGTCACCGTTACCCCCGGACATGCTTCAGCGACCACCGCATGGCGCGGCGGTGGAATGTTGTGTGCTGCGGGGAATGCTAATCTTGGCTTCACCGCCTGGATTGCGAGGAAGGTAAACCTCTATAAAAACCCCTCAATCTTACGGTGTGCTGCGCGCCTATAAGATGCATGGCTGTTGGGGTGGAACAGTCGCAAGCGGGCAACCTCTGGGGCACCTGCCGCGCCCCAGTTGTATAAGGCTTACCTAGGCATGCAGGGCTCTGTCTAGGTGGACTTCTAGTTCCCTAGCTGCTCGTGGGACCGAAATGGAACCCTCGAACTTTTATTCTTCTCCTGCCAGCGGAAAGGGTGGACCGCTGGTGGGTTCTAACACCCAATCCAACAAGAGGACTCGTGTAGCCAGTCCTCCTGATTCAGGTAGTAGTAACACAACGCATGCTGCTTCGCAGAATGTGTTTTTCATAATTAAAAGAAAAGATGGGAGTTTTGAAAAAGTTTCGCCATTTTATATACAGAAGGGCTTAGAAGGTATTGCTGGCACATTAATATCTGTAAAGCGCTTGCGCAATGGCACCTTGTTGGTTGAAACATCTAGCTTCCAGCAAGTCCAGAACCTTCAGAAGGCACAATTTCTTGGGGAGTTTGCGATAGAGACTGAATTTCACAACACCTTGAACTTGCAGAGATCTCGTTGACATTCCCCAAGACGAACTGAATGGTCCCGGGAAGGAATTGTCGACGTGCAACACATTATGAAACGGGTGGATGGTGCTCTCATAAAGACTGACTCATTTATCCTTACATTTAACACCACCAAATTGCCAGAGCATGTGAAGGCAGGTTTCCTACGTCTCAGTGTACGGCCTTATTACCCCAACCCCATGCGGTGTTTTAAATGCCAACACTTTGGACACACTACTCTCGGCTGTAGAGGGGAAGCCACTTGCGGGAATTGCGGTAAAGCCGCCCATGAGGGAGTTGGTTGCTCCTCTCCTCCCAAGTGTATCAACTGCTCTGGGGATCACCCTGTGTGGAGTAGGGAATGCAGAGTTTTCCTTGAGGAACGGAAGATCCAGGAACTAAAAACTACAAAACGCATCCCGTATGGTGAGGTGAAGAAAATCTACAAGTCCATGCAGCCGCCCACGTTCGCTGCTTCCTTTTCTTCCGTTCTCAAACAACCAGTCTTGAAAACCGATGCCGCTACACAAACGGAGGTTGCTACTGTCAACACTAGCACCTACGCTTGTCAATGTACGTGTGCTGCTGCCGTTCCTGTGAAGCCCGCTGCTCCCCCCCGGCCTTCTGACCAGGCCGTGGTAGCTGACATCATGGAACTTCCTGCCCCTTCCCGGGTCCAGTCTTGTGCACTGCCCAGCGCTGCTACACCACCTACTGCTTCTGAGGTTTTGGCTCCAATGCCACCTTAGGCCAGAACATCGAAGCCAAAGACAAAGGTGAAGACTCGCCCGCTAGAGGAGACTGCAGTTATACAGTCTCCTGATGTGGATGTCATTCTCTCTGACGTCTCTCTCGACTCCTCTTCTGAGGCGATGGAGGTTGATGTCAGACTGGGGCAATCATCTCGCCCCAAAACTGAGCCTCCACCTGTTGTGGGCTCTCCTCCCCAACAGAAAGTGAAAATGAAGGTACTCTCACCCTGATAGATGGCTCCCATTATACAGTGGAACATGAATGGATTCCGGGCACATGTGGAGGAACTGAACCTCCTAGCACGGCAACGCCCCCTGTGCTTGTGTTCACAGGAAACGCATTTAAAACCATCTGATGCTCCTGTACTAAGGGGCTATACGTCATATCGCAAAGATGACCTGACTGGAGAAAGGGCCAAAGGCGGAGTCGCTGTGTTTGTCAATAATGAGCACCACTCCTCTGCTCTCTCCCTGGATACTGACCTGCAAGCAGTTGCAGTTGAAATTCATTCACCTCGGAGGCTTACCGTTTGCTCACTTTTTTTACCCCCTCTGAATGCAATGACCTTACGCTCTCACAGATCTTATCGACCAACTCCCACGCCCATTTCTTCTCCTGGGAGACTTCAATGTCCATCATGTCCTGTGGGGCTCCACTTCTCTTTGCGCTCGAGGTCGAATTTTGGAGAGCCTCCTAACATCTCAAGTGTTGTGCATCCTCAACACAGGTACTCCGACTCATTTCTCTACTGCTACAGGGTCATTCTCAGCCATTGACCTATCTTTCTGCTCTCCAACCCTCACCGACTCTGTTCACTGGGAGGTCATTGACGACCTTTATTCCAGCGATCACTTCCCTATCCGCATTCATCTCCTGGATGGTGTATCGCTGGAGCAGCGGCCACCATCGTGGATGACTGGCAGGGCTATCTGGCCACTGTTCACTCGGTTGGCTGTCTTTGACCGCCACAATAACGTACAGGAATGGGTGGATCACATCACGCTTGTGGTCCATCATGCTGCTGACCTGTACATACCACAGTCTTCTGGCACTCTTAAGCGGCGCCTTGTGCCTTGGTGGACAGAAGAGTGCCGTTCAGCCATCCGGGACAGGCGTGTGGCTCTTCGCCGATTTAAATACCGCCCAACAGCGGTCAATCTTACCGCCTTTCGAATCGCGAGAGCCAGGGCACGCCGTGTCATTAAAGAGAACAAGAAAAGGTCATGGCAGGAGTTCCTGGACTCCATCAACCGTTCCACTTGTTCCACAAGAGTATGGGAAGCCATCCGGAGGATTTCCGGTAAACATAGCCGTTTACCAATAGCTGCTGTCCTGAACCAGGGATGCCTCCAAACGACACCCAGAGCCATTGCTCAGACGCTGGCAGAGCATTTTGCACAAAGTACTGCCACTGCAAATCAGGATCCAGCGTTTCGTCGCTACCGTGCGACTGTCGAAAGAGCGACCTTGGACTTTCGGTCGAACAGTTCTGAGGCCTACAATTCCCCTTTCTCCATGTGGGAACTTGAATCGGCACTCACTGAGACTTCTGACACTGCACCAGGTTACGACCGCATCCGGTACTCCATGCTTCGACATCTGCCAGCGGCGTCAAAGGAAATCCTCCTCGAATGTTTTAATCTCATATGGCAGACAGGAGTGTTCCCCACCTCGTGGAGGGAGGCAATTCTCATCCCTCTCCTCAAACCAGGAAAGGACCGCACATGTCCCGGTAGTTATCGTAGTATCGCCTTGACAAGCTGTGGCGGGAAGACCCTGGAACGGATGGTTAACCGGCGTCTGGTCTGGCTGTTAGAGACCAGACAGCTCCTTAGCCGCTTTCAGTGTGGATTCCGAAAATTTCGGTCCTCGGTCGACAGCCTGACCCTCTTAGAGGCGGCTATTCAGCAGGCTTTTCTCCGTCAGCATCACTGTATCGGTATCTTCTTTGATATCAGTAAGGCATATGATACTACTTGGAGACACTGTATTCTTGCACAAATGCATCAATGGGGCTTTCGTGGCCGCCTCCCGATTTTCATTCGGTCTTTGCTGTCTCAGCGGTTTTTTCCGACCCGCGTTGGTAACACACGGTCTGTTCGCTTTGAGCAAGAGAACGGTGTCCCCCAGGGCAGTGTTTTAAGCGTTACCCTCTTTGCCATAGCCATCAACAGTATAACGTCTACAGTGAGGAGTCAAGTACAGTGCTCCTTATTTGTGGACGACTTTGCTGTTTTCTGTTCCTCCTCCAGTGTTGCACCGTGAGCCGTCAGTTGCAGCTAACAGTGCGGCGGTTAGAGGAGTGAGCTGCAAAGACGGGTCTTCGGTTTTCTGCCGATAAGTGTGCTTGTGTTCATTTTAATCGTTCTCGTCATCTTTTTACTTTGCCTGACTTGCATATGGGGGATACTGTCCTACATTTTAGAGACACAGTGAGGTTTCTGGGCCTAATTTTTGACTCCAGGTTGTCATGGCTGCCACACCTACGTGACTTGAAAGCCAGAACCCTGAAGGCACTGAACATCCTCAAGTGCCTCAGCCACAGGTCTTGGGGCGCGGACAGGGCGCGTCTCCTACAGTTTTATGGAGCTTTTGTGCGTTCACGGCTGGACTATGGGTGCACAGTATATGGGTCAGCGAGGCCATCTTATTTGCGGATCCTTGACGCTGTCCACCATGCTGGGATCCGACTGGCCACAGGTGCTTATCGGACCAGTCCCGTACCCAGCCTCTGTGCTGAGTCTGGCGAACCGCCACTTACCATCCGGCGGCAGCTCCTGCTGGTGCGCCAGGCTTGTAAGTTTCTTGCAGCTTCCAGATCGCCTGCTCAACGTCTTGTTGCCCGTCCACCTCTGGACCGCCTTTTTTCCCGCCGGGCTACGTTGCCGTTTGGGATCCGTGTGCAACGTGTACTAGAGTCCCTCGGTGTGGAGTCTGTACAATCCCAAATCCAAGGTTTTAACCGCCTGCCACCCTGGTTACTGAAGAGGCCCGGAGTGATTTTAGATTTATTGCAGTATAAGAGAGATTGCACTCCTGCCACCGTTTTTAATGCAGCATTTTCTGCCATTTTATCTGAGCACCACGACTATGTAGCTGTTTTTACGGATGGGTCGAAACAAGGGGATTCTGTTGGTTGCTCAGTTGTTTTTCCATATCGTGTCCTCAAGGTCCGACTGCCTCAGACTTTTACTGTCTTTGATGCAGAATTATTTGCGATCTTGCGGGCACTGGAGCACATGAGACATTCTTCCTCTCCTAAATTTCTTGTCTGTTCCGATTCACTCAGTGCCCTTCACTCATTGCAACGTTTGTATCCGGCAGACAAAATTGTCCAGACCATCCAGGATGCCCTCCTCCGACTACAGCGACTGGGGAAATCGTAGCTTTCTGCTGGGTTCCGGGGCATGTTGGCATTGCTGGGAATGAAAGGGCAGATCTCGCAGCCAAGGAGGTGTGTCTCGCCCCACAAGTATCTCAGTGTGCTATCCCCTTGCACGCACTCACCTCGCTTTTGAGCTCACGGGTCATGCGTCGGTGGGAGGATGAGTGGCTGGAAGTGACTGACAATAAGCTCCGTAGAGTCAAGCCCACAACGCGTGTGTGGTGTACTTCCTTTCAGCCCCATCGACGGGACGAGGTTCTCCTCACTCGGCTTCGAACAGGCCACAGCCCTAATACGCACGGCTTCCTGCTCCGGTGAGAGGACCCTCCAATTTGTGGTGCTTGCGGCGTCCAGGTCACTGTGCGCCACGTTTTATTGGATTGCGTTTTATTTTCTGACCAGCGGGTCGCGGCTGACTTGCCAGCGGACCTGCCATCTCTTTTAGGCAACACTCGGACGAATGTGGTTAAAGTTTTATAGTTCTGTGCCCTGTCAAATGTTTTTACAAATATTTTAGGGAGAGGATTTTAATTCGCTCACTGTGTGACAAGCTCGCCCATATTTTATGTAAGTGGCCAGCCAATAACAATTTCCTGTGACATTCTTGTTGCTATGTTTCCCCTTTCCTTACGTTTTACTTTCTTATGTAGCATTTTCCTTCTTTTCCTGCTTTGTTTGAGTGTGTGCTTTAGTTTTCTTAGGTCTGCCCACGTTCGTTCCTTTTAATGTGTGTCAGGGCGCTGATGACCTCAATGTTGAGCGCCCATAAGCCCCAACACACCACCACCACCACTAAACAGTGGACTCTTGCTCCTCTCTAGCTTTCTGATAAAATAAATACTCTGACATCTGTCAGAACATTGCCTGTGAAATATGTTTAAGAAAATATTAATTATTGTGTTGTTTAAGAAAGTAAATGCCACATTTTACGCTCATTAAGAGAATTCATTTTTTATTTGTTAACATTTCTTTTGTTTCTTAAATGTGCATGTGAAAATAAAACACGTGTACTAGAAATAGTGAAGGGACTGAATGAATATTAATGTCTGTTTCCCCCCTCCCCCCTCTCTCTCACCCCCCCCCCCCTCTCTCTTTCTCTCTCTCTCTCTCTCTCTCTCTCTCTCTACGCACCAGACACACACACACTCAATCGCAACACCGAGAACGGACGACAATATGACGCTACGGAGAAGGAGGACGCCCGTGTTCGGCGTAAGCCGCATCGTGCTGCATCTGCTGCAGCAATTTGAGCAGCACGTTGGCACCACAGCGACACAAAACTTCACAAACCGGTTACTACAAGGACAGCTCTGAGCCACGCGCCCCGTAGGCTCCATTCGTAAGAGAAAAAGAGTTTAAGGGTTCAATTTAAGTGCGATCTCAAAATTGTATTATGTATACATAAAATATGTCCTTTCTAAATTTGCAAAATTATCTACATTTTTACAACCCTATTCTATACTTTCTCACTACTCCATATTAACCTCCAAGTAGATCTTTCTTGTAAAGCGTCCTTTCCGGTGTTGGGTTTTTTAAAATTTTATTAAGAGAAACATAAATGACTTTCATCAAATAGTTGAAGTTTATGATAACGTTTTTGAACGCTAAATTTCAATGAAATTTGGAGAAACAGCTACAAAAGTAAATGGTAGCATCCGAAGATCATCTATAGCGTGGGATTTAAAAACGTATATCTTCGGAACGAGCATAGTTACAAGAAACGCACACGTGCCGGTTGATGTCCCCCTGGTAGCTACTTAAGATTTGCCTGATACATCATTTTTATATTGTTTCTGAACGAAATATTGTTTGAGGTAGTAAAGATACAGTGTGGTTACAATAAAATTTTCCCTATTTGAGCGAATGAAGACAGAAAACTTATGAAACGTCCCTTACAAAATTTAGAAATGACAGTACTAGTAAACCTCTTACGTTATATTATTTTGAAACAGCTGAACGTACTCAAACATTTCTGTCTTTACTTATTCTGATCATCACTAAACTGACGTACAATATTTTTAGCGCAATGCAGTCTGACTTTCAATAATTCCTACAAAAGAGTGGCCCTGACTAACAATAACCTATACCTTTCATGAATCACTTACCTCACAAAAATCTTCGTTACTCGAACTACTGCAATACAGCGAGCGCCAATACTGTCAGCTAAATAAAAGATTCAAACTACTGAAGGCACTAACTACTGATAGGCATAGTTAGCAAATGAAAGATTTTGATAGAGAACAAGCAATGTACTTACCTTAACAATGTTCAAAAGTCATCATATATATATCTATCAATTCATGACATCCATCTTTACAAATTTCCTTTTTCTGGCGGACACACGTCCAGGTCGTCCGCTTATAGCAACCTCTCAAAACTCTGGCATCTCTCTCTCTCCACATCCACCACTGCTGGCGGCTCACCTCCAACTGCCCAACGCTACGCGCTGTTCACATCCAACTCCCCAACACTACACAAGCGAATATTCCAGTTACGAGTCCAACCAGCCACAGACTGCACACAGCACAGTCAGTGATTTTCATACAGTGCGCTACGTGGCGTTACCAACATAAAAACATAAACAGCCTACTTAAAAATTATTTACCGTATGGTTACCAAGCTTTATAGGGATGATGTTCAGACCGAGCGCTACAGTATTTGCGTTGTAAGTGGTGTTTTCATGACTTGCAGTTAGGGGCCGGTGCCGGTGCGTCGACGTAGGGTTGAAACACAAGCGTCTTGGGTCTTGATAAGGTAATTGGGGCTTTGCTCATAAAGTTGTTTTATCAAAACAACAGCAGTTCTGCCACCGCTCTTCGCGAATTTCGACGCATTAAGGAATACAGAGAGCTCCTCTTTCCATACCAGTGTTGTAGAACATGGTTCAGAAGTTGGAATTAACTGATAGTTTGAAATTGCTCCTGGGAGTGGCTGACGGCCAATTGCGCCAAATATTGTTGATGAAGTTACTGTTGTCAAGGCTGAGAATACAGAACGTAATGTGCGATGTTCAAAGCATTGCACGAACTGTGCCATGAAAGCGGAACATTCCTTGGTGCAAGTTCGAAAAGTGCTATGAACAATTGTGAAATGATATTCCTAGTGCGGTCCAAGGCTGTTCTGGATGAAACTATTGTAACTTGGAACGTAAACATGGTACGCAATTAATAAGTATTAACCTCTGATGTAGAAATTAAAATGTGCTTCTTTCAATGGTCTGTTCGTCATTTCTCTTCCGTATGTTCTTATAAATTCTTCCACGAAGTATTATTGTCCTACGATCACTAGTTTTTCATGGGGGCCCTCTCAAGTGAGGGTAGTTTAATTATAGCCACCCTGTAAGTGGGACATATTGTATGTTAACAGTTCCAAACTGCCGCTGACTTCAGGAGCAATCACGAAAAAACAAGATTCGTTAAAAACAAGAAATGATAATACGGTCTGAAAGACTCGTGACCGAGTCCTTCCAGACGAGAACGTAGACTGCGCACTTCAAACTGCCAGGCGGCGCTGTTAGCGCGCAGCTGCCGACGTCAGCTGCGCAAATGAAAGGCGAGGGTTGTCCGCGCCGAGGGCGGTGTGCTTGCACTCAACGCGTCATCCGGGAGGGCCCTCGTACGGGCCCGTTCGGATTCGCGACAAGTGTATTAGCACCATTTATGACGTCGCGGTGGCGGCGACTCTCAAACCCTTGCTGCGCGCGGCCAGTGACGTACGGCGCGCCGCCGCTGGACATCGTTAAGCGCACAGTGGCGATGCGATGGGGTCGCAGCCGCGGCAGCAGGAGCAATTAACGCGCTAAGCTAGCTCTGTCATTACACAGTAAATGAGCGCGCGCCGTAATGGCCGCCGCCACGCTGTCGTCCCCGAAAACTTTGCATTTAAATCTTGCGCGATGAGAAAATGCCCCCACCAAGTATGCATAATAATTAAGCATTGCCTACAAGTATCTAATAATGGGGAAAATGATTAATGAATGGCGGGGAATTAGCATATAAATAAATTGTCGGAAAAAGTGTTCTCCGGCAGCCACGTCGTAAATAATGGAATGACATTATTCGACGAAAATAAACGTACGAGGAGAAGAAATGAAGGGCGCTGGTGTTAAACAGGGCGTAATTAAACTGAGCGAAATATTTTTCTTTCGCCGACTCTGTGGAATAGCGCGGAAATTCTTGGCAGAAGCGGGTGAATTCTAGAGAGATGCGCAGCACGAGATGTTAAATAACGACAACGAGGCTTAATTGTACGCAAGAGTAAAAAGAGCTCCGAAGTCAGTGACATCCAGAGAAGCATACTTCCTCTTTGATAGACTATATCTTTGGCACAAAGGGTAATGGTGTAACTTGTTTGGTTCCTAAGCAACGGAAATTTGGCATGTCAGTTCTGAAATACTTTGTTGCGGAGAACAAAGGTTGTTCTCTTTCTAGTGAAAAAGACGAAAACCATCCTGGTAATTTTTTAGGTTTATTCGGATTAGCGGCGTCGATTTTCCCCGGAGTTCATATTCAAATCCATATCTAATTACTAGTACACGCGTATCACCAGGGCGAGGTTTGGGTTAAAACTCTCAGTTTAACAATTATCTCAAGATGTTGACAAACGGCGATTCGCATTAATTAGGTTTGGACCATCACGGCATATTTATCGGGTAATGAGAGCTGAGAGTACCTGAGAGTACAACTGAGTCAGAAGATAGGAAGATCACTTTAGTACAATAATTTATTACTTCAACGATTGCTTTTAATTTACATAAAATTCAGGTTACCAATTTCGGCAGATAATTGCCATCTTGAGAAGTTCTTAATCCGCAAAAAGCTTCGTACAGATAAACAGAATGCCTAAATACATTTGTTTACCTGTTCAAAGATTTTTGTGTATTAAGCACTTCTGAAGATGGCAGCTATTTGTCAAAACCGGTAAGGTGAGTAATTTTTTGTATATCTAAGCGATCACTGTCGCAATAACCGTACAAACATTATAAAGTTCTCATACTTCCAGTTTGGCATCATGCCTTAAAAAAAGAAAAGAAAGAAATAAGATCTCGTTCATTGCACTGGGGAGATTGTATGGTGTCCCTGCCTTTGTAATACGCAACGACACGGTGGATGACTGTTCTTCTTGGACATCAGGACAAAAAATACCTCTTAGTTATTTCGCGAGACACATGTGCGAAGAAGTAAAATATTACCCGAATTTTCTTGATAACTACGCTCCAGGAAAATCAACAGCAAACCCCTCTCTGGCCCACATTGCAGTGTCTGCCAATGAATTTTCTTTTTAATATATTATTTACTGGCTCCAGCCGCGGTGGCCGAGCGGTTCTAGGCGCTTCAGTCCGGAACTGCATGAGTGCTAGCGTCGCAGGTTCGAATGCTCGGGCATGGTTGTGTGTGATGTCCTTAGGTTAGTTATGTTTAAGTAGTTCTAAGTTCTAGGGGACTGATGACCTCAGATGTTAAGTCCCATAATACTCAGAGCCATTTTTTTATTTACTGGCTCTCCGTAAGTGCCCACACAGCCATCTCACCACTAAAGTATGACTCTGCAGTTTTTTTGACAGTGCAGAGTATATATTTAAGTCGTAACCCGGCAAGAAATTACATGGGCTTAACAAAGGACAGCTTCCGACATGATACAAATTTTATATCCACAGTATATCGAAACTGAATTTTTTGAACGTATCCGTAACGCTCTCGTGCCGATTATACGATCCCCTAATGAAACGTATCCCTCTCTGTTGGATCATTGCTATCTCTTCACTCATACAACCTGATGACGGTCCCAGAGTGCTGAGAAATACTCAAGAATCTGTCTCTCGAGGATAAGTTATATTTCGTTAAATTTATTCCAATGAAACCTAATTTGGTTACTGGTTTTTCTACAATTGCTTTTATGTGATCATTCCACTTTGGGTTGGTTCAGACGTAGCTCCTCGGCATCTTATGGTTGTTACGGTTTCCTGTGATTTATCTCCAATAGCATAGCTGAACTGTTACGAACGTCTTTGCCTGTTTATGCAGAATACGCTACATTCATTTAATCAGGTCTTCCTGCAGTCGTCTGGGACTGCAGACTTCCAATGGACAACAGCATCGTCTGCAGACGGGCTCATGTGGTTCCGATGTTAGCCACTACGTGATTTATAATTGCGCACAGTCAAGAGCCTACAACACTCCCTTGCGGTTTCTCGAAATTACAATCTGTTAATTTGGTCCCACTAAGAAAAACATGTAGAATTCCATCTGCAAGGCAGTCCCGAATAAAGTTACTAAAATAGTACGATAGTCGGTAAGGTTGGATTTTATTGAGTAAACGAAAGTGCACAACTGAATCGAATGTCTACCGAAAGTCAATCAATATGGCTTCATCTTGGGTACCTTTGTCTACGGCGCTCTGAATTTCGTGTACAAACAGAGAGAGATGTTTTGCAAGATCCCTGTTTACAATATCCATTTTGCTTTTGTAAAGTAGTCCTTCGTGCTCCAAAAACGTTATGATGTGTCATGATAAAACAAGTTCTGTAACTGAACAAGAAATTGACGTTAGAAATATCGATATCCATACTTCCAAACATATTATAAAGAAGTCCGACAGTTCCTCCTAAACCACTGGACCGATTACAACCAAACTCGGTACACATTTTATTGTTGCCTTGTAAGAATCGCTGTGGGGTTAAGAACCACTTGTCTATCAAAGGCGTGGTGGTAGGGGGGAGGGTGGAGAAGAAGTGTAGCCCATGACGCGTGAATACCCATACTTTATCCATCCCCTAGTTGAATATGAAAGCACTTGATGATTTGCAACAAACTTTACATATAATTTCAAACATTTACGAAACTTTTTCTCGCTGACAATCCCTTCCCACCCCCCCCCCCACCCCCCAAATGATGAAATGATGAAATAAAACTCCCGCAAGAAGCATGACGTTTTAATTTATTACTGTTTTACCGTTGAATACACCCACATATATCATTGAATGTACCCACAAAATTTTATCATTGTACGACACATAGTTCAGGCGATTTGTGGTCTAAACTAAGCTGCCGGACCATGCATGACATTGAAATTTATTACTTCTTTGCTACTAGTTCTACTAGTAACACATTTCGGAGACAGTATACAAATAGAACGCTGAATGAAACTTCCTGGGAGATTAAAACTGTGTGCCGGACCGAAGATTACCAAACTAGTGGACTAAACCGCCAGTCATTCTCGTTTTCAATAGAGGTCATCTGACAGATGCAACTAATTACAACCTAAAAGCTGAGTACCTGGCGTTGCCCGGGTATGTGTCTATTCCAATCTTCTATTAGTCCACCTCCTCCTTCCCCTTTCTGTTTTCATATCCTCCTTCGCCTCAATCTATCCTTCTCCTCCTCCCCCTCTTTAAAACTGTATGCCGGACCGAGTCTCGGTCCGGCACACAGTTTTAATCTTCCAGGAAGTTTCATATCAGCGCACAGTCCACTTCACAGTGAAAATCTCATTATGCCGCTGAATGTACCTACAAAATTATATTATTGTACGAGCACAGTTTAGCAGGTACGACGTCGACATTATTTGACATGTGCGTACGAGGGCAAAGACATGGGTAGAAAGCTGCTCCAAACCCGCGGATTGATTTCAATCAACTTGGTACGCATACTACTTTCTATATGATAAAAATATACTAGCGGGAGGGGGTAAAAACCAGTAACATCGCATTTGGGTAGGGGTGACAAAGTAGAGAGAGAGAGAAGGAGGGGAGAGGATGAGGCGGAAAGGCGGAAGGGGATGGAGGAGATGGACAATGAGAGGAGAAGGAGGAAGTGGGCAAAGAGAGGGAGGAGTTGAAGGCGTACAAGGAGAAGGCGGAGGAAGAGATGGATAGAGAGGGGACAGGAGATTGACAGGGAGAGAGGACGAGATGTATAAAGAGGGGGAGATGATCTCTATTGAAAACGAGAATGACCTGCGGTTTAGTCCAATAGTTTGGCAATCTTCGGTGATACAGCGCCCTGTTATAAACTGCTGCTAGAACGGGAGCTAGTTACTTCGCATAATCTCTTTAAAATCTCACAGATGGTCAAGATGCTTTTTAACTTTTGAGCGTTTTTAGTTGTATTTCTATTCTGCGATCATTAAACTCAGTATCTGTCATTGTCGTACGATGTCTATTGGATAAATCGTGTGGAACACTAGTAGTTACTTTTGATCATCTCGTGATGCAGGGTGTACTTTCTCCGAAGGCAATGAGCCTCGTTGCGCTGGTCGTTGGTCGGTCAGATGGTTGAGTGTAAAGACATAATAAAATAAGTCGAACGGAATAGCCTCCGTAGCAAGGGGACACCGACGATTTCGTGGAGTCCCCGAGGCGGAAACTCACGAGGCGGGACTTGAAGAATATTAAGCCCTATTCGGCACCCCCTGAAGCAGGCGGTTATAGACCCCTGTGGTTCTGCCCCACGCTACTAATGCGCACTTGAACACCGGTTGGATCTGTGCTAAGTCCAGCGTGATGGCGAGGTTTGCAGGCGGTGTTGACTGCGGGTGATTTGTGCGATAGGGGTTGCGGAGTTTGATGCCGCAGAAGTGCTGTCTCCACGTAAGGCCGACCTCTAGCGTCACCACTAGATACCTACCACGCCAGGACCACAGCACAATGACCGAATAATATGGTCCGATCGCGGATCTGTAGGTGACACCTTACTCGTGACGAATATCGTCTATTTCTTGGCAACGTTAAACACCACCCCTCCATCCCTTCCTCCCCCCCTCCCACCCTCGTGTAGTGGCTCAAGTGCCGTGCAGGTCATAAGCCTGTTCTTATCTCCGCCGCAGCAGTTTAGCGCTCACCCTCCGTGTAAACGGGTCATTAGGTCCACATCGGGAACGCACAAAATAATTTGACACATAACTGAGCAGGTGGCGCAGTACAGGACAGGACAACGGGCAGTGGTGGGGGCCCTTTTGTGAATGACCACCGCACAGTAGGGGAGAGACAGTTAGCAGGTGGTGAGTTCCTATGAGACCAAACTGCTGAGGTCATCGGTCCCTAGGCTTACACAATATTTAATTTAACTTAAAATAACTTACGCTAGGGACAACACAGACACCCATGCCCGAGGGAGGACTCGAACCTCCGACTGGGGTAGCCACGCGAATTGTGACAAGGCGCCCTAGACCGCACGGCTACCCCGCTTGACAAGACACAGTTAGACAGTTGAAGTCTATGCAAAAACGCATATCTCCTATAACTTGTAAGCTGTAGCTAACCAGTGCGCAAACGATAATATTTATAGGTTAACTCAATATGACCCATGATTCGATAAGGACAGCCGTTCAAAGTCAATAGTTTCTCACTAGCGAGTTGAAAACGAAATAGTCGCGTAAAAGAAGGATCAAGAAATGAAATACAAGATCGTCCATGTGCCGACAGCAATAGATCTTATAAAATAGAAAAAAAGAGTGAAAGATTTAGCGTAGCATAGACTGTCACTTAGTATGATACCTATGATACTGACTCTGTAAAATCAAGAACATGTGTCGTATGGAAATAAAATGTCAGTTCCACGATAACATATTCTGTAATTTTACCTAAAAATAAAATTTTCTTCTCCTTATCCGACGGCTTCCTGAAGAAGTGGAGTCTTGTGAAAGTCATGTAGCTATGCTTATTTCTATATTTGACAAATAAACCGCTTCTGACCGTATAAGAACCTTTATTTACAGGAATACGACCGGTTTTGTGATTGAAATCACGTCCTCAGGTGTACATATGACCAAGACACAAAACATGCTATCGGCGTTATGATACGAAAACAGACATCAATCCTAATAACATTAGCCATATGGGGACAGTCAGTATGATAATATTCACACGTCGTTAAAATATTAAGCCGATGAAACGGCAGGAGGGGTTCCAACCCTCTCTAAATTGAATGTTGTTACCCGCAACAATCAAGGGCATCACGAATCAACTTCACCGGTCAAAAAAATTGACACGTTAAAACCGCGTTAACCTAAAATGAATAGGGAAAAATTTAAATTAACAAAGAGTCCCAGCTAGCAGCGTAGGTCGCCCGACGGTTAGAAAACTCGGATAGCATCGAGAAGCGGCGGACAGCGTCCTTCCAACCGCCCCGCCGCACAAGGCCACACCGCTGGTCAACGTACTCACGTGTGTCCCGGCGGAGGGCACTAGCGCCACCGCACAGAGAGGCGGGGAAAGCTACTAACATCTTGCGTGTATCCAAATGTCACATGGATGACTGAGGCGCCGGTCACACAACACTACAGTCGGAACTATAAAATATAGCTGAAAGAAGTGGATGAAACAAAATAGACTAGACGCAAGAGCATATAGCATAAAGCTCAGGATCAATCAAGAGCGGGTCAAAAAACCATATCATGATGTCCCTGAAAGGCACTCAATGTTGTAATATTTGATGTCTGAACCTTACCCTCTCGCCGGCCGGGGTGGCCGAGCGGTTCTAGGCGCTACAGTCTGGAACCGCGCGACCGCTACGGTCGCAAGTTCGAATCCTGCCTCGGGCATGGATGTTTGTGATGTCCTTAGGTTAGTTAGGTTTAAGTAGTTCTAAGTTCTAGGGGACTGATGACCTCAGAAGTGCCTCGGGCATGGGTGTGTGTGATGTCCTTAGGTTAGTTAGGTTTAAGTAGTTCTAAGTTCTAGGGGACTGATGACCTCAGAAGTTAAGTCCCATAGTGCTCAGAGCCATTTGAACCATTTTTTTGATATCAGTTCCTGTATATGAAGTTTCATATACATCTGGAAGTGGTTTATCTGTCAAACGTTAGTAACTTCAGCTGCGGTTGCTCACAACATAAAACTATTCGTAGTGCTTTATTTCCTTTATTGGCCAATTCGATAAGCTAGTATTTACTTCAGCCCTCTCAAACACGCTGTTTAACGAACTTTTTTCTACCTCGCTTGCCTCCCCTGACATAAATTTAATGTTCTTGCATATAATCACTCGTTGCCCGTTATGAAGAATTATCCAGCGCCTATGGTGCACTAATATTGCATTGCTATAGCAACCAGTACTCTCAAGCGCACAGGTCGACAGGCGACAACGCACTGAGGTAGTCCACTCTCCAGAACAACGGAATGGAATCGCCCAGCGATCGCGACAGTAATGCTTTTCTGCAACGTGCCACGTCACTTTGCGCACGCGCTCGCGGGTGTACTTCAGAACAGCAGCAGTATACACAACGCCCAAGGAAAAGAGTGAAGCACTCGCAAGGGAAAGAAGAAACGAAATGAAACTTCACGGAATGAGGGTGTGTGTGTGACGTCGTTTCAGTGATTACAAAACCGAGTAAACTTGCAAAGAAGTCGGAAGTGTAAGCCCAACTTACCAGTATGCGGCTGCATCCCTTCTGGACAGGGTGCATGGACTGATTGGGTTGGGAAGGGTGCCATAAAGTCATTGTATTCACTGCTGAGACAAGTTGTTGCAATTGGTCCTCGATATACACCACTAGCACAGGGACGGAACTGACGTCAGAGCTGCTCCCACACACGTAAAATCCGGGACAGAAATGGGTATCTTACCGAGGACGAGAATACGTCAACATTAAGCAGACGGTAATTTCTCTCTTGGAGAACAGCAGTCTGGCAAAAAGTACTTTAAAAATAAACACAAACAGTTCGACTGCAAAAAGAACTTTAATTTGCGGTCGAGACTGTTTGTGTTCATTTTTAAATCACGCAGAGTGTTCATATGTGGACGAAAAATGGACCACGATACTGGCACATAAGAGATAAAACATGAGGGCGCAGGATGTCCATGTCGTCCTATTCTGCCGTAAGAGTTCCGTCAACCACCAGCTGTCGTGATTTGAAGCCATACACGGTAGCTCCCCATACAATAAGGCCACTCGCAGCACTGCTGTGCCCCTCCAAAACATCGGAAGAATGCGACCTCTTCCCAGACCGTTGCCACTTTTTCCGACGATGGTCATCTGGGGTATTGCAACGTGGCGATTCATCGCTGAGCGCAGTGTTACGCCAATCATGAGCAGTCCATGCTCCCCAGTCAGGTCACTGCTCCGAACACAGCCGTTTGTGTTGTGCTCTTAACGCATGGGATGACAATTCACTAGTGCGGTTGCTGCTAGTCTCAGGCCAATGTCTGAGAAATGATGAGGTGTGTTGTATAGAGTCCATTAATTGTTATCAGACGTCAGGAGCAGACGTGAAGGGGGTTCAATTTGTTTGGTGCAACACAGAACAGAAAAGGGGAAATAATTAAAATTTTTCTTACGTTCACGCTAGCACAGCAACAGCCGACACAAGGCATAGGCAGTGACATAAGTATGCAGCAGATAGAAACAATCAACACTCTAGTCGGACGAGAAAATGACCACAGTTTGTTACGTCAGCATTACACATTCAGTGAAGTATCCACTGTGAGAATGTGACATAGATAAGTTCGTTAGCTCTTGTTACATTAAGCAACATGCAATATGTAGGACGCAACAAAACCTAACAGAAGTGTGGCAGTGCGGTTAAGAGCCTGTAACAAACTATTAAGCAAACACTGTGAAACGAGGACCACTGACAAATAGTAAAGAAACGGGCCAAATTCGGTCCTAACGAGCAGAGGCTCATGTCATAGCCCCCACCAGTCCCAACGAACACCCTAATTCGCTGACTCTGAATTCAGTTGGTCATTAGGATCGATGGTGTTCGTTAACGAGACACTCGTTTCAATGATTGTTATGGTGTAGTGACATCCATGTATTAGATGTTCAACCCTTTCTCGTGAACACGCTGTTTGCAATTCCCAAGATGACAATCTCCTAGTAACCAAGACCTCCGACTCATGAGACTTCGCATTGGTCGCCTACCCCATCTCCGACGGAGGGACTGTCACCAGTACATAGCGTGGTGCTTGTCGCACTAACACCAACGGCTTTCCCACAGTAATGACACCGGTAAACCGCCTGTAATTTCGGTTAACAATGTTGTCTATGATCCATTTCGGAAGATCACCTACAATTACTAAGTGGTGGTGGCTCGTAAAGTACACTCAATGAGTTCCCCCTGGAGATGTTTAACATAATGCTTTCCTTTCGTCTGTACAAAAGCAGAAATTCTGAAGACTCATTCCAGAAGAAAACCTAAATCATCTTTTTTATACCGGCTTTAGGTGAGTTAAAAAATATCGTCATTTAGCTCTTCGGGAAAAGGCAAAGTGAAAGTATACGAGTATATAGGAAATCGGCCTCGAAAATACTACAAGAGTAGAGTCCCATTATTTACCTCAAGATGGAATTAGAACAAGGGAAGAAAATTTTTCAGGGATCGCCTTTCCTTTGTATAACCGGAGTCACATGCTCAACAGTGTATTCTAAAAGCAAATACGCGTTCTGATTATGACAGAGTACTTCAGGCTATATTTTTGTATTTGTTTTCAATAATCACCGAACTCTACAAGAATATGAATTTTGAAAATTTTCCCGGTGAACAAGATTCGGGCTTGCATTCGGTGATCGTTAAATGTATTGCACGATATTTCGAATGGGCACCTGCTAATCATCTTCAAATGAGCCATAGAAGACCGAGAAGAATTCCCTCGTTCCTCAGTTTATTAGTGCGCTGTGTATATTCTGCGCGTGTATTAAGGTAGAGTTTGCAGACTGCCGTCAGACAGCGCCCTCGCTGGTGGAATTGCAAAATTCAGCTGTTCTTAGGGTTGTCGTTCGACGTGGCCATCGGTGTAGTCTGTCTTCTTCTCCTGCAGCAAATTGTGAAGATGATGGGATTCCAACCATTATTCACCTAGTAGCCGTTATCACGATTCATCAGAAGTAGTAGGGCAGGGTTCTTTTTAAGGTAGCGATCTTATCTCAATGTGATTGATAAGGACTTTGGGTGTCACATTACACAACGTCGGTTACTGTCCATACGGCTTAAGGTGATCCCCGACGGCTTGCTGTTACCAGCTTTCAGCTAGCTGCTGCGGACGAAGACGGTTCCGTCTACGGAGCAGAGACAGCAATGAGACGTTGTTAGTTGAGGTACACCGGCGAAGCTGCCACGATCAGCCCACTGCAACTATCAGAGATCAACTTACGCCGACTCAACTGCAGTTATATTCAACATCGTCTCTTACTCCCTCCTTTACCCCCCGCGCCACCCCTCCGGGAATATGCGGCCATTTTGCGAGTTATAATGGTAACTCAGGGAAACCCCCGACATACGCACGCAGCTGAGGTAATTGTAAGAGTGATATTCAAAGTCATAACATATATCCATGCCAGTCACATGCTTATCGGACACTTGTGTGATACGAAATTGGCTGTAAACACCTACCTATATTTCTCGACGAATAGGAGCACCTTAAAATGGAGGGTAACTCCTCTCCTCCACCATGGACCAATAAGATTCAAACTCCACCTGCCCCTGTCATCCTATGTTACTAGTTCAGTCGCATATGCCTCTTCATATGAAGTCTATGCATCATAGGGATGGGTTCAAGTTTGTTTAGGGTCAGCGTGTAGGGTATTTGTTATAAATATATAATAATAAATTGATTATAATATTATACGAATTATGTGAGTTTTGCCCTCTTAGATCTAGGCTCCACAGGGAGTGGACCAGGACGTGGACATTTTTATAAATTACAGAAAATTAAAACTATTGTTATTACAATTATGTGAGTTTCAACATTCGAAATATGTGCTCAGAAGACAGAGGACAAAGGTGTGGGTTCTTTTGATAAATATCATATTAATTTTATTATTAGTATTATAATCACGAGAATTTCGTCATTCAAGGCACCCACATACACCAGCCGTGACCCCCATTCGTAGTAGAATGTAAGTAATTTCATAATTAGCAGTTAGTTTCAGCTAATTTGTTGCAATTTCGCAGATTATTTTCAAATACCGAGACCTCTATAATAAATGCGATGTTAACAAATTACAGCAGCTCCTTATTTAAGAAAAAACATGCTCTTGTGAAGACTATAATGTTGAAAGAAATACCACAGCACGATAAGAACAAACAAATTAGTGCTAAGTCATCCCTACAGTACTAGTAGGGTATAAGTGATGTTATAGTGTGTGTATTAAAACTACCTCATTCTCCTATTTGTAGAAATAATTAATTCACCGTATATTACGCATATTATGCAAAATAGCTGCAAATGTTAACATAATTTACGTTGTAAGACACTTTGACTAGGCAGTGTGTGGTTAAATTAATGATGTCACGGCATATTATGCAAAATGGACGTAAATATTAACATAATTAATGGTGTAAGATGCTATGACAATGCAGTGTGCGGCAAAATTAATGACATCGCGGCACATTATGCAAAATGGTGGCAAGTATTAACGTGATTTATGTTGTAAGACACTATGGCAATTCCGTGTGTGACTAAATTAATGACGAAACAATATACTATGCAAAACAGCGTAAAAATTTGTCCACTCAGATGGATGATTCAAACAAATTTATTGCAAAGCATGACATTGTTTCTAAATTACGTTCTTGAGAATTATTAGACGGATTTGCAAAACTTTCAGAAAAATGATATTCTGTCCACTCCTCTAGGTGAATTGTGTTCTTCCGTCATCTCAGTAAGGTTAACCTGAAGGGGACACCTAGCAGAAATACCACAATTGCAATATAAAATCTCATATTAAGTCGTAATACTAGTACATGTGTGTCAAAATTAGTGCGTTCTCCCGTTGGTAGATATATTGACGTCGCGATATATTCCGCAAAATCTCGGTAAATATTAACAAAACGTATGATGTAAGACACTATTCCGTGACGTCATATCAAACTTCTGTATGCACTGTTTAAGAGCCAAGCACTCCTGCTTTTCTCTCTGAACCAATGAGGAACAAGTTCGTCCTATTCCCTCCAGCCACACAGCTTTTAATACTAGAGCAAATGTGGGGGCTACATTACTGATGGTCATACAACGCTTCAAGACGGAATAAAAGACACATAATTAATTTTAGCATCCCACAACATGATCTTTAAACAAACTCTTATTACATCACTCCTATAATATGAATAGTGTGTGACACCACTGTAAGACTCTAATAACTATGAAAAAATCCGAGTATGTACATTTACAACACATTGCTTTAAACAATTACCGATACTCATTATTATACGAAAATTCGCTGAATTCTACATTGCACTGTTCATCAAAAAACACAGACAATAAAGTCTCCTGGTTGTATCTTCTGTAAGCACAGCGACCAAGATCGTGCCCCCCCCCCTTTTCATCACTAATAACAATTTTGTAGATTCTCCCTCAAAACTCCAAAGATGCACACGCGAAACATGGAACCGAACAGTTAGCACTCAGACAATATCTACTTACGGACTGGGTCTCTCACGCCTGCAGGACCTACAGCCAGCGCCGCCTCGCCACCACGGATCTATCTCAGGAAATACTGCTGACGTGATAACGGCGTTCCTCGCCTATATACGAACGTTCTAGCCTGGAGATTTTTTTTTCCTTTATTGTAATTTTAAACACCTATACAGGCGGGCTGTCAGCAGCATAGTAGGCTGCTCTTTAGCCTTAAGTGGAACAATAAACATGACAGAGAGGTGATATATACAATACAAAAAACGACGGGCAAAAACTGGAGATACAAAAAAAAAAAAAACAATAAACAAGAACCCGTTCACGTTGGACGAAAAAAACACTAACACTTGGAGACACGGCGCACAAAACACGGAGAACGGCGACGGCACATGTGAACAGTTGAGTTGTAACTGCACGAAACACAAAACGATGCACACACACTAAACACTGATGGCGATGATCTCCGGCGCGCGAATGTTCACTGAGCGTGTACGAGTCCGGGGACCTGCCAAGAGAGGAGGTGGAGGAGGAGGAAGGGGAAATGGGAGAGGGGAGAGCAGAGATGCCATAGGCAAAGGAGAGAGGGGGAGGGAGGAAGGGGGAGGGGAAGCCTGGGGGAGAGGGCAGGAGGGAGGGGGGAAAGGAAAGAGAAGGGAAGGGAAAGGGGGGGAGGGAGGGTGCCTAAAGGGAAGGACACAGGAGATGGGTGGGGGGAGGATCAAAGTTGATAGGAGGGGTAGATGCAGGGGAGGAGGACATCATCAGGGAGGGGGAGCTGGCGGAAGCCACCTTGGGAGAGGGTAAGGAGGGTTGAGAGATGGAGACCGGGTGGGACATGGGAATACAGGCGTGGCAGCGGGGGGGGTAAGGATCGGGGAGACGAGCGAGTGAGGAGGGTCGAGTTTACGGGAGGTGTACAGGATCCGTATCCTTTCAGGGAAAAGGAGGAGGTGGGGGAAGGGGATGAGATCATACAGGATCCGCATGGGGGAGGGGAGACGGATGCGATAGGCGAGGCGGAGAGCATGGCGTTCAAGGATTTGGAGGGAGTTATAAAAGGGAGGGGGGGCGGAGATCCAAGCCGGATGGGCATAACAAAGGATAGGGCGGATGAGGGATTTATAGGTGTGGAGGATGGTGGAGGGGTCCAGACCCCACGTACGGCCGGAGAGGAGCTTGAGGAGACTGAGTTGGGAGCGTGCCTTGGCTTGGATTGTCCGGAGGTGGGGAGTCCAGGAGAGACGACGGTCGAGGGTGACGCCAAGGTACTTAAGGGTGGGAGTGAGGGCGATAGGACGGCCATAGATGGTGATGTAGAAATCAAGGAGGCGGAAGGAAGGGGTGGTTTTGCCTACAATGATCGCCTGGGTTTTGGAGGGATTGACCTTGAGCAACCACTGGTTGCACCAAGCGGTGAACCGGTCAAGATGGGATTGGAGAAGGTGTTGGGAGCGCTAGAGGGTGGGGGCAAGGGCAAGGAAGGCGGTGTCATCGGCAAACTGGAGAAGGTGGACGGGGGCTGACGGTGGCGGCATGTCCGCCGTGTACAAAAGGTACAGAAGGGGGGAGAGGATGGAGCCTTGGGGCACACCGGCAGAGGGGAGAAAGGTGTAGGAATCTGAGTTATGGACGGTGACATAGGAAGGTCGGCGGGAGAGAAAGGAGCCGATCAGACGGACGTAGTTAATGGGAAGGGCGAAGGTTTGGAGCTTGAAGAGGAGACCGGAATGCCATACGCGGTCATAGGCACGTTCGAGGTCCAGGGAGAGGAAGATTGCGGAGCGACGGGAATTAAGCTGTTGGAAAGGAGATGAGTGAGGTGAAGGAGAAGGTCGTCGGAAGAGAAGGACGGCCGAAAGCCACACTGGGTAACGGGAAGGAGGCGGTGCTGGCGGAGATGCTGGTGGATGCGTCGAGTGAGGATAGATTCCAGGACCTTGCTGAAGACCGAGGTAAGGCTGATGGGACGGTAGGAGGAGACGGTGGACGGCGGTTTGCCAGGTTGAAGGAACATGAGGATACGGGAGGTTTTCCACAGGTCGGGGTAGTAACCGGTGGACAGGACTACGTTGTAGAGCCTGGCCAGGGTGGAGAGGAAAGAGACAGGAGCTTCACGAAGGTGACGGTAGGTGACACGATCGTGACCAGGAGCGGTGTTGCGTTTTGTGCGGAGTGTAGCAATGAGATCCTGTGTAGTGATAGGGGCATTGAGTTCCGTGTGTGCAATGTTGTCCAAGTACTGGAAACCAGGAGCGAGGGGAGGGGAAGAGGTGTCAGTTCGATCGCGGATATCCGGGAAGATAGCCTGGAGATCTACCGCCACGCTTATATATGCACCCGACAGGATTCAAACTGCGGACAGGGCTCACGCTTTTGCTGTTAGCAACAGTCGCTCAACGACCGAACGGTAACTGCCAGACGCCTTCCCCCCCACGCTCTGTTTGCTCTATGGGCACGTCAGACAGTGAGATACGCCAGTAATGCCCACACTGACTTATCATTACTCACCGGCGTAAGGTGAGGAATGGCTAGTTTGTGCGTATTATTTACTTAATTCTACTTAAAATAATATCAGAGTAATCCTACTTTGTGACGACCCTCCACGCTAGGGTAACTTCCAACATTAAAAATTACCTCGTTCTTCCATGTAGTTCTCGGTGTTGGGCTGTAGTGTTTGCGTAAAGGTGGCATCTCACAATTCATGGACATTGGGATTTGTTGTATCCACGGACCCAACCAACCAACCAACCCGCGCACGCGCGCCCGGACCGTGACATTGCTGGCCACAGTTCCTGTCGCAGCCGTCGGCGTCTCAGGGCGTTACCGCCGACGAAAGAGGTCGCGCCATGGCTGAGCTCGGGCTGCCTTTTGCATATAAGGAGGAGCGCTGTCCCCGAGACGGACAGTCTACTGTCGATTGTCTATTGCTAGCCTTTCGTGGAGTTTATAGCGGAGCCATTGCAGTGTGATATTTGCTATTGTATTCGACTAGGCTCAGTACACGGATTACTCTTGGATATTACTTGGACTTGTATTGCTGGTGCACGTTTCGTCAGAAATAAAGATAAGTTATCTCTTCATTCTAGCTGGCGCAATTCTTGTCATTAGTTATTTTTCGGTCAACAGAAATAGCCACATCCTGGTCACTACACACGCTTTATACAATTTGTGGTGGCTGCCCCAAAAGTACGGCCGAGGACCTTGGGTTTGGTAGCCGTCAGAAAAGGATTGATACTTTAACTAAATATACAGCTCTAAATTTCCTCCCTTAGTATGCGTTTTGGAGTGCGGAGTGACACTTCGCGTAAAAAACTACACGCATGTTGTTTGGTGTTTCTGGATCCACTCCCTTACCCTACCCCTGGTCCTGGGGCCATCCACGTCACAGCACACACAAAATATGTAACTGGGCTAGGAGTTTACAATTGGACTGCTAGTACAATCAAATTTAGATGGAAGATCACATGACTAGACGTGTTGTTGTCATCATGGTTTTTTGCTACTGGTGCAAATATTCATCACTAGCAAAAAGCATTTGCTGTTGTAGACATTCTGATCGTATTGCTACGCTAAAGCACATTCCAGCGTTTGTCCTAACATAGACGAATAATGAGACAGAAATATGTGAGATCTAACCAAGCACTTTCCAAAGAATAAAAGTAAATACATACAGGTTGGCGGTTGACTTAGATAAACAGGACCGATAATAGAATAACGGAAGAAACGCCGCAGCACCAAAAAATAATTAATGCACACTAATGAAATTTCGGGAATATATTTTTATATGTAACACATTTAAGTGATTAACACTGGAATATAACAAGTTAAAGTAAGTGCGAGCTAAGGTATTACAAATGTGAAATACTATTGCATTAATAACCGGTGTAACAGCCAGAATGTTGAATGCAATCTTGCAAATGTGCATACATTGTGTTGTCCACCTGCCGGGAGTCAGTTAGTGGAATGGAGTCCCATGCCTGTTGTACTTGATCGGTCAATACATGGACTTTAAATGCCGTTTGTGGATGAGGCTGGATTTGTCGTCCTATGATGCCCCAAATGTGCTCGATTGGAGACAGATCTGGTGATCGAGCATGTGGAGGCAACAGATTTACACCCTGTAGAGCATGTCGGGTTACAACAGCGGTATGTGGGTGAGGGTTATCTTGGTGGAAAACACTCCCTGAAATGCTGTTCATGCCAATCACCATATTGACGTACAGTTTTGCAGTCAGAGGTCGTGGAATAACCACGAGAGTGATCCTACTGTTTCCAGAATGAGATTTTCACTCTGCAGCGGAGTGTGCGCTGATATGAAACTTCCTGACAGATTAAAACTGTGTGCCCGACCGAGACTCGAACTCGGGACCTTTGCCTTTCGCGGGCAAGTGCTCTACCATCTGAGCAACCGAAGCACGACTCACGCCCGGTCAGAAGAGCTTCTGTAAAGTTTGGAAGGTAGGAGACGAGATACTGGCAGAAGTAAAGCTGTGAGGGCCGGGCGTGAGTCGTGCTTCGGTATCTGAGATGGTAGAGCACTTGCCCGCGAAAGGCAAAGGTCCCGAGTTCGAGTCTCGGTCGGGCACACAGTTTTAATCTGCCAGGAAGTTTCATGATCCTACTGTCTTCCGAAATTGCACCCATGACCATAATTCCAGGTACAGGCCTTTTGCTGGCCTCCAACTAACAAAGACATCATCATCACTGGCACCGAGGCAGAACCAGGTTTCATAAGCACAACGGACCTCCACCCCCTAGAAAGAGCTCTCGCTTGACACCACCTAAGTCGAAAATGGTGGTGTCTTTGGGTCAGTGGAATGCACGCTACAGGGCATCTGGCGCGGAGCTACCCTTAAAGTACACAATTTGAAACAGTTCGTTGTGTCACTGTGGCGCCAACAGCTGAGCAGCTGTACTACGATGCGCCAGAGCCATACGCCAAACACGATGGTCTTCCCTCCCGGTAGTTCCATGTGGCCGTCCAGAGACTGGTCTTCTGGCGGCCGTACATTATCGTGACCACCACTGCTAGCACTTATGTACAGTGGCTTCATTCCTGCCTAGACTTTCTGAAATAACGTAGAAGAAACGTCCAGCTTCTTGTAGCCCCATTACACAACCTCGTTCAAACTCAGTGAGGTGTGGATAGTGGCGTCTTTATCGCTTTAAAGGCGCTCTTGACTTATACCAAATCAGCATGTCTAATCTTCAATAAAATTCTTCAGGGTATCAGACCGCATCGTCATAATTTAAAACGCGCCAACGTTTCGGCCAGCGTTGCAGCTAGCCTTCATCAGGGCCTTACGTTAACTGCTAAATGAACACACTTGGTTCCTTAAATAGCTGCACGAGAAAACCGTGTCGTTACTTGATTGGCTGTAAAAGGAGGAGGAGGAGGAGGAGGGGTGATAGGTATGCTTTATTGGTGTTTCCTTTATTATCTGTCATTGGCTGAAATAGCTATTTTCTATTGGTCTTTATATTAATCCACCCCATTGGAGGAGACGGACGAATAGCGAACAGGTGATGGCTGTGACGTCACACTGTTTCCATGCTGTCCAGAAGCCGGCAGCGGCATGCCATTGCTTTGTGTGCTCGCGACCACTACTGCGGCTCTCCGCGTGTCAGCATGGGCCGCCACGGCTCTGCCGCCGCTCCGTAGCCCTGCTATTGCAGGCAGCCAAGACCTCGGAAGCTTGTACCCGTCCTCTCTATTCATGTTGGCGGGTCTTTTGGCTATTTCTATTGCCTCTCTAATCTTTCTTTTGAAAGTGAGAGGCTGTTTCGCCAGGACGCGGGCTTCTTGAAAAAATATTGGTTTCCCGCACTCGTCTCGCTGTTCCGCCACTGCTGACTCAGTGTGTTGTTTCAGGCGGATATATCCTTAATGTTCCGAGAGCCTTGTGCTAATCGGACGTCCCGTCTCACCTATGTAGACTAATCCACACGCACAACCAATTTCATACACGCCAGCTGTGTGTAGTTTGTCAACTGCATCCTTGGTAGAACCGAGCATGTCTGATACTTTGTTTCTGCTTCGAAAAATTGGTTTGATGTCGGCTTTTCGTAGAATTTTGCCAATACGTTCGGTGACCCCTTGTACATATGGGGTGGATTAATATAAAGACCAATAGAAAACAGCTATTTCAGCCAATGACAGATAATAAAGGAAACACCAATAAAGCATACCTTTCACCCCTCCTCCTCCTCCTCCTTTTACAGCCAATCAAGTAACGACACGGTTTTCTCGTGCAGCTATTTAAGGAACCAAGTGTGTTCATTTAACAGTTAACGTAAGGCCCTGATGAAGGCTAGCTGCAACGCTGGCCGAAACGTTGGCGCATTTTAGATTATGACGATGCGGTCTGATACCCTGAAGAATTTTATTGAAGAAGACAACGGCCGCGGAAGCCTACGCTTCCATTTCACCATGTCTAATCTCAAAGGTAACTAATGGTCACGACCGTCACAACTTGGTACTAGCACCACTGTTATGCGACTGGGGCGAAATTTGGATACACATCCTCTTTCAGATATAGAAACGCGCCTACTAACTTTAATTTATGTCACACAACTTCTTCTTGGTGTTGCAATTTTTTTACTCTCCGTGTAAGAAAACTATGCTCTGAATGCACATACGTATAACAGATTAATGTGTAAATTAATTGCACAGACTACCAAAAAGCTTTGGCGACAGTTCGACTGTGACTATATTTTGGCGCAATTCAATGTTGAGTACTGAATGACTGCCTATTTGTCGCAAGCAAATTGCATTTCATAATCTGTATGGAATGACTACGAATTTTAAAAATGTTGATTTAATATAACGTTTGTTAATGCTTGGATGGGATAGATAAGCGGCTATTCGCTTGCATGAAAATCAACCCGTCAGCTAACTTACAGTGGTCAGATACTTACTGTAGAACGAAGATGAGTAAGATGATGATACTGGGAAACTTGTTTATTATTTAAAGTTAAGCACTCGCAAATATGGATGGCCAACGCTCCACTTTCCCAGAGGTTTTTACTAGTGTTAAAGGGTTCGGAAAAATCTTGCGACAGTTATTGTCTGTGTGATGGCAAATGTCAGAGTGCAAAGAACAGCTACACATCTCTGTACCAATGGAAAGGCCTGCTATAATTACCTATTAGTTCATGTACTGAATGCGGAAAAAGAATTACCAAAGGCGTCGGGCAGAAGGACAGCATCAAACGAAGAGCTTTGAGAATAGGGACTTGCGGTCACAGTTGAATATTCACGGCGCTATGCTAGCGCGAAAACGGGGTCAGTTTGAACATTTGCTATGACGATCGACTAAAACATTTTGTTTACCTATATATTTTCTGTGAATTATATTTTCTTTTGAATAGAGACCCAGTTGTCACATTTCAATTACTTTCCTGTAGTGCCGAATGTATGCAAATGCGACCCATAGTTACTATTCTCAAATTCCTTTGTTTGATGCTTCTTTCTGCTCTACGCCTTTGGTCAATTTGTTTCTCCGTGACCTGTATTTACAATTCTGCAGTTTGTCTACTAGAAAGTAGTACAGCTTATAAGTTGGTCATGTGATGGTGGCGTTGTAAACCTGTCACTATTTAAAAATGCATGCATACGTAGATAATCATAACATTTTCTTATTTTATTTCGGTAGCCGCTTTTGTTCGTAGGTAGCAGGATTAGACAAAACATAATAGGAAGTAACTTGTGGACGGGTCTTGCAGGATAATGTATGATACAATGATCGTAGTGTACCACGGTGTCTACGTCTACATCTTCATCGACTCTCTGCGAACCACTTGGTCGGTTTGCTTACAGAAGGTAAAATCAGCAATGTATTTCTTGTCTGTATTTCTCGTTGGATAGTGCACTGTAGAAATCGGCAAATTTTGGTATAACAGAGTAGCGGTAACTGTTTATAGGAATCTGTTGTTTACTCGGATTTTTTCATAGTTATTAAAGTCTTACAGTGATGGTTAGTTGGTTGCTTGATTAGGGGAGGATGAGGAAGGATGTCGGTTGTGGCCTTTCAACAAAATCATCCCGGCATGTGCCTGAAGCGATTTAGCTAAATCACGGAAAACCCTAATCAAGGTGGCGGGACGGGGGTTTGAACCGTCGTCCTCCCGAATGCGAGTCCAGTGTGTGCTAAACACTGCGCCACATCGCCCGGTGTTACAGTGACGTCACACACTAATAACACTATAGGAACGATGTAGTAAGAGTTCGTTTGTTTAAAAATCGTGTTGTGGGAGGTTAAATATAATTATGTGTCTTTTGACTAACCAATAATAACGTAACTCACGCATAAGCTCTAGTATTTAAAGCTGTGTGTTTGGATGAAGGAGGGGGAACTTATTTGTTATTGGTACAGAGGGAAAGAGGGAGTGCTTGGCTCTTAAACCGCGGTTACAGAATGTTGATATGACATCACACACTAGTGTCTTACATTAATCGTTTTGTTAATATTTATGTAGATTTTGCAGAATATGCTGTGACGTCAGTATTTCTACCAGTAGGAGAACACACCCATTTTGACACACCTTTTCTAATATTATAGGATGACTTATCAAGAGTTTATACAGTCTGAGTCACTAACTACTGCCACCAAAAATGACTCCGAAAGTATGATAGGAGGTTAAAAGTTTTTGAGACAAAAGTTGCATGGGACAACGGGGGCCATAATATGACGTTGGTTTTTTGTTGCTGGGGGGGGGGGGGGTTGCTTCAGAGAGATACGAAGGTCAACTTTGTTTTTTTTTAATTGGATGCTATACTTTGGTACTTACTTTCTGATAGCGGGCTATCGAGACGAATCCAATGATCTGCAACAGTAAGGTCTTTGAAGGTCAACAAAGGTGGCATGAACGTCCATTTACAGAAGGTATTCGAAGTGATGACCATTGGTATCGATGCAGTGCTGCAATCTTCTTATCATAGATTGCGTGGTATTCCTAATAGGGGGATGGGTTCAGAGGGGGCGGGAGTGGTTTCTTGTTATATTAATGTGGTCCCAGTTGTCCGGAGATATAGGTAGAGGTTTGCCACCAATTTTATATCACGTTTCCGACAGCCATGTGACCGTTATCGAACTGTGTTGTGACCTAGAAAATACCTCGCACAATTGCGCTAGGTAGGGCAGGGGCTCCGCAAGCTGAACTTGAGTATTACTCGAACAATTGTCGGTGATTCCCTATGGGGAAGGGATTCAGGAGTGACTTGGAACATAAATAGCGACCAGAAGTCCTTATCAGTGACCGTAAGATAAGATCGCTATATGTCTTAGAAAGAATCCTGCCCTACTACAGTCAGACTCAGCCATGCTATTACCACGGATTCTATAACAAAGAAATAAGAAACAGATATTTTAGTGAAAATTACTGTTTTATTACATTCCACGTTCAGCAACAGTAGCCTTGGCTGGTTGGATAAGGAGAGTGCAGCGTTTTCGTTTCAACGTTCTTCCATGTTGCACTTATTCTGGCTTACGTAAGCTAGTCCAAATTACCCATGTATTTTGTAGATTCAGGCCTCACGCAATCACAAATCGTCCTTCCATAGTAACAGAAAGTATGCATTTTAGATGGTGGGCGTGAAGCCACTTTAACCTTCAATTTCTGGAACATTGTGTGCAGTAAGGCTGTCAGACATCATACCTTCTGAAAACGACTATAACGCGAGCTGCCAGTTCTTCTCGCGCACGCAGACGCAGTCTGACTGGGAATATTGTTCTCAAAAACACTCATCCCACACTCCTCAACCACTGTAGCGTCACCAGTTCTTGAAAGAATACATTCGTGGCTTTGACATCTCACACGCACATGAAAATAAACTATCTGCGAAGTAGTTTTTTTTTATAAATAAGGTCAATTTATTCAAGTCTCTTGACAATATTATTTCAAACGATATGGTGTGACACACACACACCAATATTAATAACAAAAAAAGAGTCGCTATTGCTCGACGTAAATATTCTCCATTTTCGATAACCATTGGCTATTTCTAATAATACTTTTAAATATGAAACATGGCCTTGGAGAATGAAAGAAATTCGTGAAGCGATCGCTAGCTCCGCCTCACACGTGGCTGGTGTGGCTGCCACACAAAAATTTCCGGAATCTAGCACTACTCAAAGACTTTCCTGTTTAGAGACCAAAGACATACTGATGACGCAAAACTTTATGACCTCCAGCGTAATAGGGTGTTGATACACATTTAGAACACAGTGCAGCAACAAATCTGTATGATACGGATTCGAGAAATCCTTGGTAAGTTTCGTGAGGTATGCGGCACCAGATGTCTGCGCGTGGGTTAACCAAAGCCCATAATTATCTTGAGAGTGCGACTCTGACGCCAGATAGTATCCCAGATGTGTTTCATCGCTTTCATATCAGGCGGATTTGGTGGTCAACAAGGCACCTGTGTGAGTTCACTACTCTGCTCTTCAAAACACTGCAGCGCTACTCTAGTCTTGTGACACTGACAAGCATCCTGCGGAAAGTTGCCATCATCACTGGGGAAGAAGGGCGCAGAATGTCCACAGTGATGTTCACGTAGTTCACAGCTGTAATGGTGTCTTCGATTACTACACAGGTCCCTTGTACCTCCAGGTGAATGTCCTCCTTAGCATACTATTGCTCCTACAGCTGTGCGTCTGTGGCGCGGTGCATGTCTCGCATGTTCGTCTGGAAGATGGCGTATCCGAATAAGACCGTCGACTGTTCTAACAAGAAACACCTCACCAGGCGACATACTTCAATTCATCCATGGTGCTCTCTCAATAACCATGACGTATCACACAGCTCACAGTCTGGATCAGTTTACCGTACTCCGTTGGTCAACAAACTCCCCGGATTTAAACCCAACCGAGAATCTGTGGTACCATCTCTATTGGGCTGTTCGTGCAATGAATGCATAAACCAAGATACCTAACGCAGCTGGAGACGGCACTGGAGTCGGAACGACTCCACACCCCTGTCGGTACCTTCCAGAATATCGCTCTCTCTCTTCTTCCACGTCTCGCAGCAACGGTCCGCATTATGAGGGTGGCTATTCGCATTTGACTGGTGGTCGCATCAAAGTGACTGAAGAGTGTATGTAAGTGACATGACAAAGGTTCTACACGAGAAGCGAGAACCTCTGCGAGCTTGTTAAGAAGGAGTTTTCTCTGTGTAAACTGGTAGGAAAATGTTCAGAATTCATCTACCATGGAAGTCAAATAATAGGAATTTAACAAGTGCATCGCACTGAGTATAAAATGTTGAACGACGCAGTGTTAGTACGAACAAGTCTTAAAAGAATTTGCTAATTTTAATTTTGCTTGACTGACAGCCGTCTTCGGGAGGATTGATATTCGACTTGGTGGACTTTCCGACCCGTCCGTCGCCTCTTCGCTGCAGGTACCGTGGCACTTTGACCCACGAGGTCGAGTTCTTCACCATGACTTTTGCCAACCGAGCCTTCCACACTATTGCGCCTTCCTATGATTCGGCTACAAAGATATACACTGTCATTGCTACTCGTTTCACTCGTGGCGTATTAAAAATTTCTGACTATGGCCTCCCGCCCTTTTTTTTGTAACCAAATATATTTATTTAAATAACGATACATTAAAAAAAGACATTTTATTCTATTAACCTATTATAGTGGGAATTAGTGAAGTTCGGTGGCAGGAAGAACAAGACTTCTGGTCAGGTGAATACAGGATTATAAGTACAAAATCGAATATGGGTAATGCAGGAGTAGGTTTAAAAATGAATAAAAAAATAGGAGTGCGGGTAAGCTACTACAAACAGCATAGTGAACGTATTATAGTGGCCAAGATAGACACGAAGCCCATGCCTACTACAGTAGTACAAGTTTATATGCCAACTAGCTCTGCAGGTGACGAAGAAATTGAAGAAATGTATGATGAGATAAAAGAAATTATTCAGGTAGTGAAGGGAGACGATAATTTAATGGTCATGGGTGACTGGAAAAGGGAGAGAAGGAAACATAGTAGGTGAATATGGATTCGGGCTAAGAAATGAAAGAGGAAGCCGTCTGGTAGAATTTTGCACAGAGCATAACTTAATCATAGCTAACACTTGGTTCAAGAATCATAAAAGAACGTAGTATACATGGAAGAATCCTGGAGATACTAAAAGGTATCAGATAGATTATATAATGGTAAGACAGGGATTTAGGAACCAGGTTTTAAATTGTAGGACATTTCCAGGGGCAGATGTGGACTCTGACCACAATCTATTTGTTATGAACTGTAGATTAAAACAGAAGAAATTGCAAAAAGGTGGGAATTTAAGGAGATGGGACCTGGATAATCTGACTAAACCAGAGGTTGTACAGAGTTTCAGGGAAAGCATAAGGGAACAATTGACAGGAATGGGGGAAAGAAATAAAGTAGAAGATGAATGGGTAGCTCTGAGGGATGAACTAGTGAAGGCAGCAGAGGATCAAGTAGGTAAAAAGACGAGGGCTAGTAGAAATCCTTGAGTAACAGAAGAAATATTGAATTTAACTGATGAAAGGAGAAAATATAAAAATGCAGTAAATGAAGCAGGCAAAAAGGAATACAAACGTCTCAAAAATGAGATCGACAGGAAGTGCAAAATGGCTACGCAGGGATGGCTAGAGGACAAATGTAAGGATGTAGAGGCTTATCTCACTAGGGGTAAGATAGATACAGCCTATAAAGATACCTTTGGAGAAAAGAGAGCCACTTGTATGAATATCAAGAGCTCAGATGGAAACCCAGTTCTAAGCAAAGAGGGGAAAGCAGAAAGTAGGAAGGAGTATGTAGAGGGTCTATACAAGGGCGATGTACTTGAGGACAATATTATGGAAATAGAAGAGGATGTAGATGAAGATGAAATGGGACATACGATACTGTGTGAAGAGTTTGACAGAGCACTGAAAGACCTGAATCGAAACAAGGTCCCGAGAGTAGACAACATTCCATTAGAACTACTTACGGCCTTGGGAGAGCCAGTCCCGACAAAACTCTACCATCTGGTGAGCAAGATGAATGAGACAGGTGAAATACCCTCAGACTTCAATATAATAATTCCAATCCCAAAGAAAGCAGATGTTGACAGATGTGAGAATTACCTAACTATCAGTTTAATAAGCCACAGCTGCAAAATACTTACGCGAATTCTTTACAGACCAATGGAAAAACTGGTAGAAGCCGACCTCAGGTAAGATCAGTTTGGATTCCGTAGAAATGTTGGAACATTAGAAGAAAGATTAAGGAAAGGCAAACCTACGTTTCTAGCATTTGTTGACTTAGAGAAAGTTTTTGACAATATTGACTGGAGTACTCTCTTTCAAATTCTAAAGGTGGCAGGGGTAAAATACAGGGAGCGAAAGGCTATTTACAATTTGTACAGAAACCAAATGGCAGTTATAAGAGTCGAGGGGCAAGAAAGGGAAGCAGTGGTTGGCAAGGGCTGAGACAGGGTTGTAGTCTCTCCCCGATGCTATTCAATCTGTATATTGAGCAAGCAGTAAAGGAAACAAAAGAAAAATTCGGAGAAGAAATAAAACCTTTGAGGTTTGCCGATGACATTGTAATTCTGTCAGAGACAGCAAAGGACTTGGAAGAGCAGTTCAACAGAACGGACAGTGTCTTGAAAGGTGGATATAAGATGAACATCAACAAAAGCAAAACGAGGATAATGGAATGTAGTCGAATTAAGTCGGGTGATGCCGAGGGAATTAGATTAGGAAATGAGACACTTAAAGTAGTAAAGGAATTTTGCTATTTGGGGAGCAAATAACTGATAATGGTCGAAGTAGGATATATATAACTAATGAGGAGGTATTGAATAGGATTGGGAAGAAGAGAAGTTTGTGGCACAACTTGACTGGAAGAAGGGATCGGTTGGTAGGACATGTCCTGAGGCATCAAGGGATCACAAATTTAGCATTGGAGGGCAGTGTGGAGGGTAAAAATCGTAGAGGGAGACCAAGAGATGAATACACTAAGCAGATTCAGAAGGATGTAGGTTGCAGTAGGTACTGGGAGATGAAGGAGCTTGCACAGGATAGAGTAACATGGAGAGCTGCATCAAACCAGTCTCAGGACTGAAGACCACAACAACAACAACCTATTATATTCCTTGCGTTGGTTAATATTAGTCATTTTACAGGTTTTCGTTTTTATATTTTTTCCTTTTTCGTTTTTCTCTTATTGTTGTTCCTTCAAGCCTTTTTCATGGGCATTTGTCATATTTTTTTTTGGGTAGACATTGCAGGACAGGCATAATAATTTATATGTAGCAGCGATACATTGATTTTGAGTTCAAATTTCTGTATGTCATGCACTTGTGATGCCACAGGCACATTGTGCATCATGGTTTGATCTCTTCCTCTAGTTCGCACTGTTGGGTTGGACAGTATGAGGTAAACATCACCATGATAGATGGAGCAGAAGTGGAAGAAACATTTTTTACATATACTACAGGTTTTACATAAATGACAGATGTTTGGTGAGAAGCACTTTGTATCACTGATTTCACTAAGAAGAGACACTTTATACTACTATACTTCACTATTTGAGGCGAGAGGAGAAAGCACTTTATCTGTTCTGCTGCACTTATTCACTATCACTGCACACGTTATTCTTGTAGTGAGTGTGGTGAGGTGGCTGGTGGCGGTGCTGAGGGTCACAGGCTGTGGAGGACTCTGGCGATCGCTGTCTGCAGTGTAATCTGCAGGAAGTTTCTGAAGTTCTCGCGGTAGCGCCTGTTCTGCTGGGCCGTTCTTGTTCTTCTTCCAGAGGTCCATCAGGAAGGCCAGGTGGCCGGTCTACATTCGCGCTACGATGGCGTGTACCGTCATGGCGAGGATCCAGAGAGTCGCCAGTCGCTTGGGCGTGGAAATGGGTTGCAGTCTGGGGCAGTGATTGCTTCCACTGTAATGCTTCCCGGAGCTGTTCTGTTGATGTGGGCCACCATCTGCTGGCACGCTTCCCATATGTTGATGGCATTCCCGCAGGTAAATCGGTGCTCGAGGGTGTCGGTCATGGCACATACGTCGCACTTGTAACTTGCGACGAGTTTTATCTCCGCCAGTCTTTGGTTGGTTGGTACCGTTCTGTTAACTATTTTGCACGATGTTTCCTTCGCATGTTTAGGCAACACGTTTTCCGAGACGTTTCCCCATATTTATTCCCAATTGTAATGCGGGAATTTGTGTTAAATTTTGTTTTTTGCCGGCTTCCCCCTGAGGGCCTAGTATATTCTCTTTGCTGTTCTGTGGCTGGGGTTCGCCGTGGTGTCCAGAACGTAACTTTTGTTGGCGAAGTGCAGCCTGATGTGTCGCAGTCCGAAGGGAATGTGCCTCGTGTCGACCGGCACTTCTTCTGATGCGGGCTTGTATCCTCTAATTATCTTGGCTGTGACGCTGTCAGGGTTTTTGTCCTGGATGGCGATCGTTCGTTTTAGTAGAAGGGCTGCACATTTGGTCTTTATATCAACTAGACCTAGTCCCCCTTCTTTCATTGCCAGCGAGCACGTTGCTTGCGCCACTTTGAATATATTTCGACGCCACAACAGGTAGTACACTGCGCTCGTTAGTGCTCGCGCAATTTCTGTCGGGATGCTTAAGATTTGTGCCAGGTACCACGCTTTCGACAGGATCGTCGTGTTTATCAGGTCTTTTTTCTGATGGATTGTTAGTTTCCTGTTCGCGTGCTGTCTGGAGAGACCTCTTATGGTGTGCAGCACGTCCCTCCAGCTTTATGCGGCCATTCTAAGTGGACATGACTGTATAAATATTCCAAGAACTTTATGGCTTTCTGCTATTTTGTACCACTGCCTGTCTGGTTTGAGTCGCTGATTCCCTATCGGCAGTAGCACTGTTTTTCTGGGGTTGGTTTGGGCGCCTGACGCTTTTTGGAATGTGTTCATGATGGTTTCTACTCTCCCAATATCTTCTTGATCTTCAGTAAAGATGCCTAGGTCGTCAGCGTAGACTATACATGCTATTGCCTTGTCTCCTACGGAGAATCCTCTGATGTCATTTCTGAGTTTCCGCAGCAGCGGGTCCAGTGCTATAGCGAATAGGGCCATTGACAATGGACAGCCTTGCCTCACGGATCTGTCCAGTTTTATCTGTTTTGTTTTCCAGCTATTGATTATTATTGTCGATCTCGCAGTACTTACTATCTTCTGGATGATTGTGATGAATTTTTGCCCAAACCCGAGTCTGTTTGGTGCCTCTACGAGATATTTGTGATCGATCCTGTCGAAGGCTTTGTTGAAGTCCACCGAAATTACGGCACCTGCGCTTCTGGTGGTGGCAGCCTGTGCTATTATGTCCCTGTAGGTGCATGTGGCGTCGAATATATTTTTCCCTGGTACCGCACATGTTTGCCACGGACTGATGACTTTCCTCATCGCCGATTTCAGGTTGTTTGCTATGCATTTCGCCATTATTTTATAGTCGGCTTTGAGGAGCGTAATCGGACGAAACTCTTCAATGCGGCGGGCGGCTCTCTTCTTAGGGATGAGGGTTATGGTCCCTTCGGTCAGCCCAGGTGGAATTTCCACCCCATCGAGTATCTCATTCTCCATCTTGCACTCCTAGCACGTCCCAATATGCGAAGCAGAGCTCGAGCGGGATGCCGTCGGCGCCGGTGCTCTTCCTCTGGCGCTGGTCTTCATCGTTTCTTTGATGTCATCCACGTCGACATTTTCTGTCAGCAACGCCCTGTCTGCGTCTGTCAGCACGCTCCTCGTCTGCTGGAGAATGTCAGCAGTTGCCGCGTCGTCTGTCGCTTCTCGAAGCAACATGTCTCGGAAATAGTCCTCGATGTGTTTTGTTAATTCCGTTTTCGTCGTGAGCGTCTTTCCCTGTTTGTCCTGAAGCTCACTTACGCACTTACCTGCGGCTCTCTCCCTTTCCCTATTTAGGTGGTGCATGGTGAGCCGTCGTGTAGACCGTTCGCCGGGTGCAAGTCCTCCGATTTGACGCCACTTCGGCGACTTGCGCGTCGATGGGGATGAAATGATGATGATTAGAACAACACAACACCCAATCCCTGAGCGGAGAAAATCTCCGACCCAGCCGGGAATCGAACCCAGGCCCTTAGGATTGACATTCTGTCGTGCTCACCACTCAGTTATCGCGGACGTAGCGTATTAACGTGGCCTGTTAGGCTTCTACCCAACCACACTTTCGGAAATCGCGGCATTCTCGGAAATAAACAGTTAAATATTTGCGAGAAGCAAGAATATCAATACTATGCCTGTTTGTTTCACGTACAGCATTTTAAGGTGTAGTGCTAGATTCCTATCTAACCGCACACTCAGGAGTCGCAACATATTAGGAAAAACACCAATTTATTGTTCCAACCTAGAATTCGGGTTACACTGAATATAAAAATGTTAAAAAATACATGCCTGAGGTGACAAGAGTGATCAGATACCTCCAAATATCGTGTCGGACTTTCTTTTGCCCGGTGTAGCGCAGCAACTCGACGTAGCGTCGACTCAACAAGTCGTTGGAAGTCCCCTGCAGAAATATGAAGCCTTGCTTGCTCTATTGCCGTCCATAAATGCAAACGTGTTCCGGTGCAGGATCTTGTGCACGAACTGACCTCTCGATTACGTCCAATAAAGGTTTGATGGGATTTCATATCGAGTGATCTGGCTGAGCAAATCATTCGCTCGAATCGTCCAGAATGTGCTTCAAACCAATTGCGTGGTCTAGCGGTTCTAGGCGCGCAGTCCGGAACCGCGCGACTGCTACGGTCGCAGGTTCGAATCCTGCCTCGGGCATGGATGTGTGTGATGTCCTTAGGTTAGTTAGGTTTAAGTATTTCTAAGTTCTAGGGGACTGATGACCTCAGATGTTAAGTCCCATAGTGCTCAGAGCCATTTGAACCATTTGAACCAATTGCGAACAATTGGGGCCCGGTGACATGGCAGATTGTCATCCGTATCGTTATTTAGGAACATGAAATCCACGAATGACTGCAGATAGTCTCCATGTAGCTGAAGATAAGCACTTCCAGTGAATGATCGGTCCAGTTGGAGCAGAGGACCCAGTCCATTCCTCGTAAAAACAGCCATACCATTATGGAGCCACCAGCAGCTTGCGCAGTGCCTTGTTGACACCTTGGGGCCGTGCCTTCGTAGGGTCTGTGCCACACCGGAACCCCACCATCAGCTCTTAAAAACTGAAATCGTGTCTCGTCTGACCAGGCCACTGTTTTCCAGTCGTCTAGGGTCCACCTGATATGGTCACTAGCCCAGGAGACGGGGCGCTACAGGCGATGTCGTCCTGCCATAGCCCATTAACTCCAAATTTCCCCTCACTGTCCTACAGGATACGTCCGACGTACGTCCCACATTGATTACTGCTGTTATTTCACACAGTGTTGCTTGTCTGTTAGTACTGACATTTCTACGAAAACTCCGCCATTCACAGTCATTAAGTGAAGGCCGTGAGCCATTGCATTATCCATGGTGAGAAGTAATGCCTGAAATTTGGTATTCTCTGCACACTCTTGACGTGGTGGATCTCGGAATATTGAATTCCCTAACAATCTCCGAAACAGAATTTTCCATGCGTCTAGCTCCAACTACCATTCCGCGTTCAGAACCTGTTAATTCCCGTCGTGTGGCCATAATCACGTTGGAAAATTTTTCACATGAGTCACCTGAGTACAAGTTACAGCTTCGCCAATTTACTACCCTTTTATACCTAGGGTACACGATACTAACGCCATATGTACATGTGTATATGGCTATCCCATGTCTCAGTGTATTTACGCAGGTAGTCCCAAGTCAGGATAAAATATGATGGGATGTTGGCCCAAAAGTGTCAGGAAAACCACAGCTAACATCATCCTCTTTTGCAGCGTGATATTTCCGACCAGAGGCTCTCCCATTGTTGTAAATTCCTCCTATGGTTGGAAAAGCGACAGCTGTAATAGGGGCAAATGTGTGCTCGGAAACACCATGTTTACGCCACGGATCGCATAGTCCACGCTCAGAAAGTAAGCGCGACCTGACATTCGGGATCTTAACTCTGTAACCATCTCTTTTACATGGGAATAAGGTGTGTTAGTCCGAAAAGCAATGTCTTTGACTGGCCGAGGTTTGTTCCAGAACACACCATAACCTACGGTGTACATCTAGTTATCTCATGTCCCTATCCTTGTAGTAACACTTGCAGGCGAACAAGGAAGCTTACAAAATAGTATAACAATAAAACTTTTTGAGGAGCGTAGCCATAAGGAGATGGTTTACCTACTGATTGGCCATAACGAGAAGTATGAGGGTTGCTATTGATCAGACTGTTGTCCTACGAGTCGGCCGGAGTGGTTGATCGGTTCTAGGCGCTACGGTCGCAGGTTCGCAGGTTCGAATCCTACCTCGGGCATGGATGTGTGTGATGTCCTTAGGTTAGTTAGGTTTAAGTAGTTCTAAGTTCTAGGGGACTGATGACCTCAGAAATTAAGTCCCATAGTGCTCAGAGCCATTTTTTTTGTTGTCCTGCGACTTTGACCTGATGTCTTCCCTGTGCTTAGTCTTTCAAACTTGCTGCGGATTCCAGGTTTGTGGCGGCTGGCTGATACTATGAATTCTGCGATGAACCAGCCATCTGAACGCCATCCTCTATTTTTATGAATATAATATATGACTACGGTATGATTAGATATACTGCAGATATCACGTGAAATCTTTTAATCTCGTTTCAACAAGGGTAACTACTCATATACCAGTACCTCGATCTTGAAAAACGGCTCTGATGACTACGCTGTTTAGAGTCCAATAATTTTTAATCCATTCATCTATTTTTAGAGAGAACAGAAAGTAAACTAGATACAGGAAACGTATTCGCAACTGCGAATACCAACCACCACGGGGAGTATATTAGGATGACGACAGTGAAAATGTGTGCCAGACCGGTACTCGAACCAGGATTTCCCGCCTTAACAACTTTGGCTACCCGTGCACAAATCGCGGGCAGACACAAACTTCCACACGACGTCGTCCACGTGTCACATGCCCCACTCTTAAAGTTAAGTACCGGGTGATCAAAAAGTCAGTAAAAATTTGAAAACTTAATAAACCACGGAATGATGTAGATAGAGAGGTAAAAATTGATACACATGCTTGGAATGGAATGGGGTTTTATTAGAACCACAAAAAAACAAAGTTCACAAAATTTCCGACAGATGGCGCTGGACAGCAAAACTGCTACCATGACTGGTGAGAGGTACGCCGATATGTTACAAAATGGTTCAAATGGCTCTGAGCACTATGGGACTTAACATCTGAGGTCATCAGTCCCCTAGAACTTAGAACTACTTAAACCTAACCAACCTAAGGACATCACACACATCCATGCCCGAGGCAGGATTCGAACCTGCTACCGTAGCGGTCTCGCGGTTCCAGACTGTAGCGCCTAGAACCACTCGCCACTTCGACCGGCTATGTGTTACAGAATAGCATCATCCCCGGCCTTGCTGTAACGTACGATGTTTATGCAGGATGGCACTTCACCCCATATTGGTAGACGCGTGAAAGATCTCTTGCGCGCGTCGTTTGGTGATGATCGTATGCTCACCGCCACATTCGTCATGCTAGGCCTCCCAGGTCCACAGACCTCAGTCAGTGCGAGTATTGGCTTTGGGGTTACCTGAAGTCGTGACCGACCGACATCTCTAGGAATGCTGAAAGACAACATCCGACGCCAAGGCCTCACCATAACTCCGGACATGCTTGACAGTGCGGTTCACAACATCATTCCTCGACTACAGCTGTTGTTGAGGAATGGTGGTGGAAATATTGAGAATTTCCTGTAAAGAACATCATATTTGCTTTGTCTTACTTTGTTATGCTAATTATTGCTATTCTGATCGGACGAAGCGCCATCTGTTCAAATGGTTCAAATGGCTCTGAGCACTATGGGACTCAACTGCTGTGGTCATAAGTCCCCTAGAACTTAGAACTACTTAAACCTAACTAACCTAAGGACATCACACACATCCATGCCCGAGGCAGGATTCGAACATGCGACCGTAGCGGTCGTGCGGTTCCAGACTGTAGCGCCTTTAACCACTCGGCCACTACGGCCGGCCAGCGCCATCTGTCGGACATTTTTTGAACTTTTGTATTTTTTTTTTGGTTCTAATAAAGCCCTGTGTCATTCCAAGCATGTGTGTCAATTTGTACCTCTCTATCTACATTATTCCGTGATTTATTCAGTTTTCAAATTTATACTGATCCGGTATATTCCCGTCCATGAAGGACAAACTTATTGAGAGTTGACGGATTGGTATTGGTGAATAAATACGAAATAATAGTGCCTGTGTTATTAACAACTACTATGCAACGTTCCTTCAGACATGCATACATGTATTTCTTAATACTATTTCTTAATAATATAGGCACTGCTATTTCGTACTAAATTATTTCATTTAGCGACTTACTGGCTTCACATATCATTGGCATTTCACAGACGCACGCGCACACCACGCGTGCACGCACACGCGCACACACACACACACACACACACACACACACACACACACACACACACACACAATAGACTGTCTCTTCGAACCTACAGAAAAGATACTAAGTAAACAGTATTAAGAAGAAAGTATGCAGTCCTTAAAGACAGATGAATATTTTTATTCTTTTTTTTTTTTTCAAGAGAAAAGGGCTTCTCTAGAGAGCCAAACTTTTAAATGTAAGATATTACGCCGCACACGGTATGAAATATTTCCGATGCTTAAGGGCCGAAAGGAAATTAAATTCTCACTCACGCCTCGTAATCGGAGAGACGTATAAAACGCTAATGCATTCTCCTTCATTTGCAAAGTTAAAATACGGAAATCGGAGCGGGGACCGCGGAAACGGCAAATGCGCTCTGCCGGCCATTCTGTGCGCAAATGCGGAGACGGCAGCAGCAGCGGCGGCGGCGGCAGCGGCGGCGGTGGCGGGTTATTGGTCAAATCACGATTACGTGCCGTGCGCCGGACTCTTCTTAAACACAGCCCGGCCGGATTAATATTCCGCACAGGAAATAAATCAGTGAATATCACTTTTGTATTCCGGGCATTATCTGCCCGCATCAATACTAACCTCCCTTAATGGGTTTTTAAATTAATAATTAGTAAAAATTCTCTTCGAGTGTCCGGTTGATTACTTTTTTTTCTGCCTCCGAAATCGGGCCCTTCAGTAATACAGGAATAAAATTTAATCAAGGCGAAATAAAGGTAAACAGAGTAAAATAAGAATCGAAGGGAAAATAAATGCATATAAATTTAAATGAAACTGTTGGTTCTGAATAAGTGAGGGACAAAACACAGCGGCGGCTGCGGTGGCCGACCGCAGGAGGCAGGCGGGCAGTCGTCGGTAATCACCGGCTGGTCGGCGGTCTCAGTGGGGGAGGTCGTCGGCACACACGAGCAGACCGCGCGCGCCTCTCGCTCATCCGGTCCGAACACACTGCCCAGATGTGCACCCAAGGCTACTGTGCTCGCATAAATCGTAGAGAGACACAATTTTACAAATTGGATTGGGCAGTGGCCAATAATGATTTGATAAAATTTTTCATAATTACAATAACAAAGATATCAAATTCACACACTTATTGATACAATGTTGGTCAAAAGCTAAAATTTTCTCACAGTCTATAAAGACAGTCCTGATTCATCACAGTAAAATAGCAGTGTTTTTCTCAAAGTCTGAGCAGTGAAAGAAAATGCACACAGAAGTAGTGGATTTCCATGCTGACTTGAAGAAGTAGTGTTGTCCTTCCAATGGAAAGACAGTGCTGACTCTTGACATGCAGACAAGTAATGGGCCACAACAGAGCAAACCCACAGCAGAGTCAGACGAGGTTTTGAAGAATATTGGTAGGTAGGTCATCACAGAGTAGACCCACTGTAGTCCTGGTAGAGATTACGGTACTGGTGGGCCACCAGAGGTGCAGACCCACTGCATTCCTTGTAGAAATAATGGTACTGGTGAGTCAGCAAAGGTGTAGACCCACTGTAGTCCTTGTAGAAATAATGGTATTCGTGGGTCATCAAAGATGCAGACCCACTGTAGTCCTTGTAGAGATGGCCAGCAGCCATATGTTGTGACCTTGCAGGTGCACAATCACCATTGAATAGTCTTGCGGATAATATAGCAAGTCCATAATCACCACTTGTGCACTCACAAAGGTTTTGGAATTGTCCTTAGAACCAGCAATGCTGTTATCCAGTCCCTTGCTGAATTATTAACACACGTGCAAACACTAACAGTCCCTACTTCTCACATATTGTCCATATACTATGACCAACAGAAACGTGTGCAGTGAAATGTAACTTACAAGTTAATAATATGATGAACTGGTGTCATTTACAATTTTATAACATAAGAATACAATTACAAAGGTACAAAATACATCATTAAAGAACATAACAATACAGATAACATTTGTAGTACAGGCTTTACAACAGAATAGAAATAAACATATACATCAATGTTACAGGAATTATGACATAAGTACATACATAAAAGATCAGAAAAACTTTTGAAACATCAATTTCACACATGAGCATTAAAACAAAACAGAATTAATAATGTCTAAACATCTTTACAAAGAAAATAACATATTATCAGAAAAATTCTACAACATAAATCTTATTAGCTAAACACATAAAGACAGGAAAAAGACAAATACACAAGAGTACACAAACATATAGCGGAATAATACAAAAGGAAATGACAGGGTTTGTTGTACTGCAGTATTTTGCAAACAAAACTTTCTTTACTTCTTGGAGATCTCCATTCATTCATCATTATTCCCAAAAAGTCCTATCTATACCTCTTTTCTGTATTCTAACCATATTTCTTTCAAAATAATTATGGCTCATTGTACAATACTCATTTTGGCCCAAATCGTTTTCATATAACTTCTCAATGCATTCTTTCCCTATTCTCCATAGTTAGGTTCTTATATAGTCTACCCCTCTTAAGCTAACTTAAATCTACTGAGCTCAGATGCTAAACTAAGGAACGAGGCAATGCAGCAGCACAAAACAATTAACACAAACAGCAATCATAAAAAATACAAAACGCAAAGCAAGCAGCATAAATTACAACTAATATAAGGCAATGAGCAGCAAACAAGAAAAATAAATGCGTAGTAAAACTGGCTTAACAGCGTAATGTATAGTGAAATTTAGTAGCACTATGACTGGTAGACAATAGCAGAAAATGCTATAACTAATACCTAAGCATGGCAAAGATCAAGCAGAAAAAATATTACACTAAAGACAACAATGCAGACAAGGGAAATGTCTATTCACATCTTAATGTCTAAGTAATTAAAGTGGTGCACCACAACAACTTATTGTAAAAAAAATATTACCATGTACTTGAAAAGAAAATTGTGTGTGCAGTTACTGTTACTAGTCCCTTCTTATTGTTCTTTCCTTTCCAAGAGCTCCTCTTTCGAAGAATGTGGATCATAAAGTAATTATTTAAAAGATCTGTTGACAAAAAGTGTTCACATTAGCAAATGCATTTAATTTTATTTTATGAAACCAATGCTGCAAGACAGCTGGAAACCAGATATCAAATGAAATAAGCAATTACGCAAACCAAAGCATAAAAATATCATTCAATAGTCATGTGACATTTCATAAGTTAGTAGAAACTCTCTCAACTCTCGTAGAAAGACGCTTGTCATAATCAGGTGTGCAGATGTAAAAATATTTCTCGTCATTTCATTAGGCATTTCTGTAAATATCATAAATTAAGAGCTCCACAGTGTAATCATATGTTTTCAAGTTCGACCGTATCGTTTTTGCGATGCTTTCTACAAAGGAATGTCAGAAGCGAGGTTAATGGCCTCTTTTTTTCTCCACCTAATGGCTTTTTTCTCCGGGCGGCTGGCCCAGCTGGGCGCCACAACGCATTACATCAAGGTCACTTAGCTTTCTTACCGAAATATTTACGACAGCAGTTTCCGCTACAGTGACAGTCTCATATAAAAATTTCACAGGTCGAAAATTTGCGTTACAAATGTGTAGAAACAAAATCCCGTAAATATAACAGCGTCCAAAAAATTTTCGCCAGCACTGTGATACATTCACGCATATACACACATTTCATAACTCTTAAAGTACGATTCTTGGTTTCCAACAACCTTTCTCACAAATCAGCGTCCCTAACCACTACTCATTATTCCTTACCTTATTCGTCGGCACTTCTACAATATTTTATCTTAATAGATACGTAGCATAATCAAATAACTCATATAGCATCAGCTTATTCATCATAAACATACCGCAACAGCATAATACACGTAGTCATCGTAATAATAACATCATAGCACCTCAGTCAAGTCTCAAAATCGTCGTAGCTTTCTCCAATGATTTCAAAACCTAAAAAAAATTCTCTGCTCATGTCAAAAGTGTCATCTGCCTCAAACGCACTTCAAAAATCATGATCCCATACCAAATACATCATTCAAAGCTCTTATAGTATCACAATGGCTCCAAAAAAATATGAACAGTTCACAAAGTACAGACAAAATACAATTTTGTAAGTGTGAAGTTACCCAACTGTGTAACTGCGTAAACATGTGTCACTGATGTAGTAAAAAAAATGTTTATCTCTAAGTTAAATGATCAGATAGCTGTGTAATTTGTGTGTTAGAGAAATATGGTACCGATGTGTAAAGTTGTATAAGCAAATACCATATTAGCTAGGGCTCCTTGTGCTTGCCAAACACATGGTACACAAAGTAAGCGTGTACCCCCTGAGGATTAATGTAATTATACCCTCAGGTGTTACAGAGTACAGCAATGGAATGAAATGTATCCCGAAAATCCTTTGTACCATTGTACTTAAAATATCTTTAAAAATGCATGTTTTAAGTGCGAAATTGATCACTCAAATACGTGTCCTGTAGCGCTAAATGTGTGTCTTGCTGTAAGATGATCTCTGTGGAAGTGTCGTAGTTATCGTCCTCCAAAAGCTAAGTTCTGCAGAAGTCAATGTACTTACCTCATGATAAACAAAAGTGAAATGCTTTGCGTATAGATATCTTAGTTATTACGCTTATTGCCATGATGAAGAAAGTACTGTGCTGTAACGTATTGTTGTGCTACGGAAAAGGCAGTCTCATTGTAGCTATACCACAAAAGTTACTACTAAAACATGTTTTACTTTGCAGAATAATGCAGAAAAACTGTGCAGATATAAAACAGAAACACTGCAAAAGCAACATTGTAAATTGTCACTCATTAGTAGCGTCGTGATAAGATCGTGTAGCTGTCACATAAACTAAACACTGTGTCATCTGGTATCTCACAGAAAGTACTTTAAATCCAGAATGTATTTTCAAGTAAACCAAAATGTTGCATTAAAATCTCATTAGCAGTACTGGTAAATGTTCTAAGTATGTAAGCCTTATAGTCGTTCCATAATCGTGCAACTAACAAGCAAGGATGTACACACACAATAACACTGTGACGTCTGTTCACTATAACAATGCATTCGTCATTTCTGTTTAAATAAGTTCTCTTGGTTCTTGATTGGATATTTAACTTCAAACATTGTTGTATGTTAACAGATTCTAAGTCTGACAAAGCATATTAGTAATGTGAAGCGAAAAATTTTATGGCAAAGACTAAGTTAAGAAGCAGATTATCTTTCAATAAACGGTTTTACATGTGAAATGTGGTGTAAACCTTTACTCTTCCTAGTACGCAGAGTTTCAACTTCAACGCAATTATCATGTGGTATACGTCGGATTCTGTAAGGTCCATTGTAAACTAGAAAGAATTTGTGACTCAAGTGTTTCTTCTTATGTGACAATGAATGAGCTTTAATGAGAACTTTCTGACCAATATACAACTTCTTTGCATTTGCTTTACCGTGTAGTTTTCTCCTTTTGTCTGCTGCAGATTTTATATTTTTAAGAGCCAAATGCTTAAACTGACATACAATATTTTTAGCGCAACGCAATCTGACTTCCAATAACCCTAAAAAAGAATGGCCCTGACTAACATTAACCTATGCGTTTCACAAATCGCTTACCTCACAAAAATCTTAGTTACTCGAACTACTGCAATACAGCAGGCGCCACTACTGCCAGCTAAATAAAAGATTCAAACTATGGAAGGAACTAACTACTGATAGGGATAGTTAGCAAATGAAAGATCTTAATAGAGAACAAACACTGTATGTACCTTAATAATCATAATATATATAGCAGTTCATGACAAATTACAAAACTCCGCCATCTCTATCCCCACATTCACCACTGCTGGCGGCTCACCTCCAACTGCGCAACGCTATGCGCTGTTCACAGCCAGCTGCCTAACACTACAATGGCGAGTATTACAACAATGCAAAGCAGCCACAGACTGCACACAGCACAGCCAGTGATTTTCATACAGATGTGGCGTTACCAATAAGGAAACCTAAACAGCCTACTTACAGTTGTTGTTGTCTTCATTGTTAAGACTACTTTGATGCAACTCTTCATGCTAGTCTATCCTGTGCAAGCCACTTCATCTCCCACTATCTGATCAAAAGTACGCGGACACCCCTAACTAATGCGGACTTGACCACTAGATGTCACGAGAGGCGGAGCCACCATCATCACTATCTGATCAAAAGTATACGGACACCCCTAACTAATGCGGACTTGACCACAAGTTGTCTTGATTGTGAAGACTACTTTGATGCAACTCTTTACGCTAGTCTACCCTGTGCAAGCCACTTCATCTCCCACTATCTCATCAAAATTATACGGACGCTCCTAACTAATGCGGACTTGACCACTAGTTGTCTTGATTGTGAAGACTACTTTGATGCAACTCTTCATGCTAGTCTATCCTGTGCAAGCCACTTCATCTCCTGCTATCTGATCAAAAGTATACGGACGCCCCTAAATAATGCGGACTTGACCACTAGTTGTCTTGATTGTGAAGACTACTTTGATGCAACTCTTCATGCTAGTCTATCCTGTGCAAGCCACTTCATCTCCCGCTATCTGATCAAAAGTATACGGACGCCCCTAACAAATGCGGACTTGACCACTAGTTGTCTTGATTGTGAAGACTACTTTGATGCAACTCTTCATGCTAGTCTATCCTGTGCAAGCCACTTCATCTCCCACTATCTGATCAAATGTATACGGACGCCCCTAACTAATGCGGACTTGACCACTAGTTGTCTTGATTGTGAAGACTACTTTGATGCAACTCTTCATGCTAGTCTATCCTGTGCAAGACACTTCATCTCCCACTATCTGATCAAAAGTATACGGACGCCCCTAACTAATGCGGACTTGACCATTAGTTGTCTTGATTGTGAAGACTACTTTGATGCAACTCTTCATGCTAGTCTGGCCTGTGCAAGCCACTTCATCTCCCACTATCTGATCAAAAGTACACGGACACCCCTAACTAATGCGGACTTGACCACTAGATGTCACGAGAGGCGGTGCCACCATCATCACTATCTGATCAAAAGTATACGGACACCCCTAACTAATGCGGACTTGACTACTAGTTGTGTTGTGGCGTAACAAGCCTGCTACGCCACACTGGGAAGGGAGCCGAAAGAAAGGCACGCGTACACACATGCCGACTGGCGTGAATTCTGGAACAGGATAGTATTGAATGGTAGCAAGAAAAGTACGTAGCTGCTTTATATTTAACTTTTAATCTTGGTTTGTTTACAACGTTCTTCGTGAGACACTTATACGATAACTCTCAAACTAGGTAAGGCTACTGGCGCCTTGCTAGGTCGTAGCCATGGACTCAGCAGAAGGCTATTCTAACTGACTCTCGGCAAATGAGAGGAAGGCTTTGTCCGTATTGTCGCTAGCAATGTCGTCCGTACAACTGGGGCGAGTGCTATATCGTATCTCGAGACCTGCCTTGTGGTGGCGCCAGGTCTGCGATCACACAGTGGCGACACGCGGGTCCGACATGTACTAAATGGACCGCGTCCGATTTAAGCTACCACCTAGCAAGTGTGGTGTCTGGCGGTGACACCACAAGTTGTCTTGATTGTGAAGACTACTTTGATGCAACTCTTCATGCTAGTCTATCCTGTGCAAGACACTTCATCTCCCGCTATCTGATCAAAATTATACGGACGACGCTCCTAACTAATGCGGACTTGACCACTAGTTGTCTTGATTGTGAAGACTACTTTGATGCAACTCTTCATGCTAGTCTATCCTGTGCAAGCCAGTTCATCTCCCGCTATCTGATCAAAAGTATATGGACGCCCCTAACTAATGCGGACTTGACCACTAGTTGTCTTGATTGTGAAGACTACTTTGATGCAACTCTTCATTATAGTCTATCCTGTATAAGACACTTCATCTCCCACTATCTGATCAAAAGTATACAGACACCCCTAACTAACGCGGACTTGACCACTAGATGTCACGAGAGGCGGAGCCACCATCATAAAAGTTTGGCGAGGAGTATCATCTTGTAGTAAAGAAGCAATAACAGCAAAAAAGGTCGGTCAGGAGAGCTAAGTGATCTCAGACGTGGGCTGGATGTCACCTGAGGTAAAAATGCGTCAGAGACATTTCCGCCCCTCCGAATTTAGCCAAATCGACTGTTGCTGATTGTCGATAGGAAACCGCGAATGAACAACAATAGCAAACTCAAGGCCAGGTAGACCTCAAGTACCGATGGACAGTGTCAGTCGAGCATTGTGGAGTGGGTGGGGGAGGGAGGCTGTAAAACATCAGTGGAAGGAGTCACTCGTCACTTCTTAAGAGCTACATGCATTCTAGCTAACTCAGTGACTATGAGTAGGGAATTGTAAACATTGAGTCCACAGCTCGTGGTCTTGCGGTAGAGTTCTCGCTTCCCGCGCACGGGGTCCCGGGTTCGATTCCCGGCGGGGTCGGGGATTTTCTCTGCCTCGTGATGACGGGGTATTGTGTGTCTTTCATCATCATTTCATCATCATTGACTCGCAAGTCGCCGAAGTGGCTTCAACAAAGAAGGACTTGCAATACGGCGGCCGAACGAACCTCGCCTCCCGGCCAACAATGCATACGATCATTCATTCATTGTAAAGATTGAAGTACAGTGGTTGAGCAGCTCCTCATAAGCCCCATGTTTCTGTAGTCAGTCCTACGTGATGCTTCGGATACTGTATAGACTGACGCCACTGGGCAGCGGATGACTAGAAAAGAGTGATTTGGATCACGCTATGCCCTTTGGGAATCCGAAGGAAGGGATTGGGCTTAGCAACCTCCAGAGAACTTTACCCGCCATCGTACATGGGGTCGACGGGAATGTACGGAGGAAGACACTAAATGCGGTCAGATAAGAACATATTTTTTAGCATTGTCTACAGTGTGCAGTTGAGGAACTATTCGGAGATGATGACACGGTGCCTTGTCATAAAGTAACATCTGTGAGACCATGGTTTCCGAACCACCACATTTCTCAAATGGATTGGCCTCTCAGTGTTCCGATCTGAAACCGATGGATCATTTTTGGGATCAGTTGGAACGTTGACTTCATTAAGACCCTTTCCAGTACCCTCGTCACAGAAAGCAGCCACCTGTGCTTTCCGTCCATTCTCTACGCTGGTCTTTCTTTCGTTGTTTGTGCCAAAATGTTGTCTTCGTAGCCAGCGTTTCATTTGAGCAGACGTGAACAGCAGAGGGAGCCAATAAAGGGCTGTATTGTGGGCGATTAAACACCTCCCATTGAAAACGCTGCAGGAGAATCTTCATTGTCCCTGCAAAGTACGGCTGAAAATTCTCTTTAAGAAAGAAATGCATGGCATTTATGTTATGTGGGCTGCATAGCTTCAGGCGAAATCTCTCACCAGATCCACATACTTGGCGGGAGACACTGTTTTTTTACGCATTTCGACGTGATCACTCTGCTCTCTGAACTGGAAAGAGTGACGTGAAGCGATCGACAGGCACACTAAAGACACTGCCCAACACATCTGTGCAAAGTTCCATCATATTTTCACAGTGGTTTCCATTTCGCACCTAATCGGACATTACTTTCCGAATGTTGTTGTCGTTGTGGCTCTTCAGTCCAGAGACTGGTTTGATGCAGCTCTCTGTTCTACTTTATCCTGTGCAAGCGTCTTCATCTCCCAGTACCTACTGCAACCTACATCCTTCTGAATCTCTTGGTCTCCTTCTACAATTTTTACCCTCCACCCTGCCCTCTGATACTAAATCGGTTATCCCTTGATGCTTCAGAACATGTCCTACCAACCGATTCCTTCTTCTAGTCAAGTTGTGCCACAAATTTCCCTTCTCCCTTTCTGTTCAATACCTCCTCATTAGTAATGTGATCTACCCATCTAATATTCAGCATTCTTCTGTTGCACCACATTTCTAAATCTCCTATTCTCTTCTTGTCCAAGCTATTTATCGTCCATGTTTCACTTCCATACATGGCTACACTCCATACAAATACTTTCAGAAACGACTTACTGACACTTAAATCTACACTCGATATTAACAAATTTCTCTTCTTCAGAAACGCTTTGCCGTTGCCAGTCTACATTTTATATCCTCTCTACTTCAACCATCATCAGTTATTTTGCTCCCCAAATAGCAAAACTCATCTACTACTTTAAGTATCTAATTTCCTAATCTAATTCCCTTAGCATCACCTGATTTAATTCGACAAAATCCCATTATTTTCGTTTTGCTTTTGTTGATGTTCCTCTTACATCCTCCTTTCAAGACAGTGTCTATTCCGTACAACTGCTCTTCCAGGTCCTTTGTTGTCTCTGACAGAATTACAATGTCGTCGGCAAACCTCAAAGATTTTACTTCTTCTCCAAATTTTTCTTTTGTTTTCTTTACAGCTTACTCAATATACAGATGGAGTACCATCGGTAATAGGCTACAACACTGTCTCACTCCCTTCCCAACCATTGCTTCCCTTTCATGCCCCTCGACTCTTATAACTGCCATCTCGTTTCCGTACAAACTGTAAATAGCCTTTCGTTCCCTGTATGTGACCCCTACCACCTTCAGAATTTGAAAGAGAGTATTCCAATCAACATTGTCGAAAGCTTTCTCTAAGTCTACAAATGATAGAAACGTAGGTTTGCCTTTACTTAAACTATCTTCTAAGATAAGTCGTAGGGCCAGTATTGCCTCATGTGTCCCAGCATTTCTACGCAATCTAAACTGAACTTCGCCAAGGTCGACTTCTACCAGTTTTTCCATTCGTCTGTAAATAATTCGTGTTAGTGTTTTGCAATCGTGACTTATTAAACTGATAGTTCGGCAATTTTCACACCTGTCAACACTTCCTTTCTTTGGGACCGGAATTATTGTATTCTTCTTGAAGTCTGAAGGTATTTCGCTTGTCTCATGCGTCATGCTCACCAGATGGTAGAGTTTTGTCAGGGCTGGCTCTCCCAAGCCTATCAGTTCTTATGGAATGTTGTCTACTCTCGGGGCCTTGTTTCGACTTAGGTCTTTCAGTGCTCTGTCAAATTCTTCACGAAGTATCATATCTCCCATTTCATCTTCTTCTATGTCCTCTTCCATTTCCATAATATTCCCTCAAGTACATCTCCCTTGTATTCCCTTCTTTGCTTAAAACTAGTTTTAAATCTGAGCTCTTGATACTCATACAAGTGGTTCTCTTTTCTCCAAAGCTCTCTTTAATTTTCCAGTACGCAGTATCTATCTTACCCCTAGTGATATATGCCTCTACATCCTTACATTTGTCCTCTAGCCATCCCTGCTCAGGCATTTTGCACTTGCTGTCGATCTCATTTTTGAGACGTTTGTAATCCCTTTTACCTGCTTCATTTGCTCCATTTTTATATAGTCTCCTTTCACCAATTAAATTCCATATCTGTTCTGTTACTCAAGGATTTCTCCTAGCTGTCGTCTTTTTACCTACTTGATCCTCTGCTGCCTTCACTATTTAATCTCTCAAAGCTACCCATTCTTCTTTTACTGGATTTCTTTGCCCCATTCCTGTCAATCGTTCCGTAACGGTCTCCCTAAAACTGTCTACAACCTCTGGTTCTGTCAGTTTAGCCAGGTCCCATCTCCTTAAATTCCCACCTTTTTGAAGTGTCTTCAGTTTTAATCTACAGTTCAAAACCAATAGATTGTAGTTAGAGTTCACATCTCTCCCTGGAAATGTCTTACAATTTAAAACCTGTTTCCTAAATCTCTGTCTTACCATTATATAATCTATCTGATACCTTCTAGTATCTCGAGGCTTCTTCCATGTATACAGCCTTCTTTCATGATTCTTGAACCAAGTGTTAGCTACGATTAAGTTGTGCTCTGTGCAAAATTCCACCAGGCTGGTTCCTCTTCCATTTCTTACCCCCATTACATATTCACCTACTACGTTCCTTCCCTTCCTTTTACTACTATCAAATTCCAGTCACCCATGACCATTAAATTTTCGTCTCCCTTCACTATCTGAATAATTTCTTTTACCTCATGATACATATCATCAATCTCTTCGTCATCTGCGGAGCTAGTTTGCATACAAACTTGTACTACTGTGGTAGGCGTGGGCTTCGTGTCTGTCTTGGCCACAATAATGTGTTATTGTTATTAGTAGCTTACCCGCACTCCTATTTTTTATTTATTATTAAAGCTACTCTTTCGTTGCCCCTATTTGATTTTGTATTTAGAATCCTGTATTCACCTGACCAGAAGTCTTGTTCCTCCTGCCACCGAACTTCGCTAATTCCTACTATATCCAACTTCAACCTATCCCTTTTTAAATTTTCTAACCTACCTGCCCGATTAAGGAATCTGACATTCCACGCTCCGATCCATAGAAAGCCAGTTTTCTTTCTCCTGATAACGACGTCCTCCTGAGTAGTCCCCTCCCGGAGATCCGAATGGGGGACTATTTTACCTTCGGAATATTTTACCCAAGAGGACGGCATCATCATTTAACCATATAGTGAAGCTGCATGCCCTCGGGAAAAATTACTGCTGTAGTTTCCTCTTGCTTTCAGCCGTTCGCAGTACCAGCACAGCATGGCCGTTTTGGTTAATGTTACAATGCCAGATCACTCAAACATCCAGATTGTTGCCCCTGCAATTTCTGAAGAGGCTGCTGCCCCTCTTCAGGAACCACACGTTTGTCTGGCCTCTCAACAGATACCCCATCGTTGTGATTGCACATGAGGTACGGCTGTCTGTATCGCTGTGGCACGCAAGCCTCTCCAACAACGGCAAGGTCCATGGTTCATGGGAGGGGACTTTCGGAGGAGGGGGACCAAAGCAAATGAAGAGGAAGGAATTATTGTTATCAGCTGCATCAGGGCTTTGTGTGACATCTGAGGCGACGAGTGCAAATGTGTGCGGGGCCGGGTTTCGAACCCAGGATCTCCTGCTTGCTAGGCAGTTGCGTTAACCACTGCGCTACCCAGACACAGTGTTTATCACAGCTGCGCGGACCACCTCGGCACGCATCTAGGCCGACCTGATTTCTTACCTATCACCACCTATACGCAATTCCTGTCCACCTCGCTCGCTACTTAGAGATTCCAACAGGAGGATTTCCGAAAGAACACACACCTCAATTTCATAAAATTGACTATTCCTTGATGCACCAGGTTATGTTCCAACAAATGTTTTTTGAGAGTCACATCGCAGAATAAACTTAGCGGCACAACCATACTTGCAAGAGTCTTGCCGTCAGCAGAGATCCACTCTGCAACTCCCTCTTGGGATAAATTAGGGTAACACGACCACGTGTTGAATGGTGTCCACGTCGGTAAGCTTCCAGCTATTTCTGTTTTGTGTATTGTTTGGGTCACCTTTTATTGTCTGACCGCGGAAACATGATCCTGTAGTGTGAAGGAGAGAGATCAGCAGTATCACTGGTGCCAAAGAACCATTTTTAACCATATTCTAAGAGCCAAATCATTGTGACGACTTACTCACAGCGTGATTGAATTCCTCCTGGTGAAGCTGCCGGCACGTGATGCGATAAGGACAGTTACAAGCAGAGGAGAGACAAATGAGAAATCGTTCTAGAGGCAATGTGGTGAGCAACTTGGGACATCCTGCGGCATAAGCGGCTTTGGCAAACGGGAGATTTTTATGGCCCAGCACCTCGGATGAGCATCTCGGAAACGGCGAACTGTTCACGTGCTACTATCGTGAGTGTCTATGCAAAGTGGTTACGGACGGTGAAATCTCGAGTAGCGACAAAGTGTTGAACACCCACCTCTCATATCAGTTAGCGAGGGTGTGCCCGAATGTACAGGAGGATAGGCAACTATCTGTGGCACGTCTGACGGCAAAGTGCAATGATGGTGCAGGCACAAGTGTTTCGCAGCTCACCGTTCAGCGAACGTCGTTGAACATGAGGCTCCGAGAAGCAGACAGTCCCTATGTGTTCCCTTGTTGATCAAACGACATAGTTAGTTACGACTAGTGCTGCCATCTTCCGTCTGTGATTATTATTGCACGTTGACGTCGAACAGAGACGGTGGTCACATTTATGTGACTGGACTGAGTATTTTCCTATGTGAACGTCTAAATTAGTAAACACATAAAGTTTACAGTGCTTTTGCGCTGTCACCGACTGAAACTCCTGCGGTAGTAACATCGTGTCATTATTTCCGATAGCAAAGCGGTACAACAGCAATCTTTGCAGCCCAAGCTTCATGGACGTACGAGGCAATGTCTACAAAAGACGCAGTATAGGATGTACACAACCAGTACGTGTGAGCACAGTTAATTCCAAACTTAAAAATGATTCAAATGACTCTGAGCTTTATGGGATTTAACATCTGAGGTCATCAGTCCGCTAGGCCTAGAACTACTTAAACTTAACTAACCTAAGGACATCACACACATCCATGCCCGACGCAGGATTCGAACCTGCGACCGTAGCAACAGCGCGGTTCCGGACTGAAGCGCCTAGAACCGCTCGGTCACCACTGCCGGCTCCAAACGTAACTATGAAGTTTCACATCAGTGGAATCTCATAATCAACATCTGGACCAGTGACAGATTTTTGAACGTCCACTTCTTGCCGACGAGATTGCATGGGTGAATTACGAATGTTTCTGGCTCAAGATTACTTGGTGACGAACCATTAGCTGTTCGTCGAGGAATATTCGAAGGTTAGTCACAAAATTTTATCACCTTGAAAAAAAAGTCTATCTGCCTACATGAAAATTAGTTTTCATTCTTCACATATATTCACACTTTAATGGGACACATTTTTCTAGCGAGAGTTGACTTGACTTAGCGTAGAACAGATGTCTGCACTTTGGATGTTCCTCAAAAATCACCTGCTCTTCACTCTGGGAATGCCAGTTAGGCAAAGGTTTCTTTATCTGAGGAAAGAGGAGGAAGTCACGTATTACCATTTGGGCGGGGGGGGGGGGGGGGGGGGTTGGAAAAAAATTTGACACACCAAAGAACAAAGAAAAAGCGTGTGAGATAGCTGACAATAGCACTCCCTTCCTAAAAAGTGATTACTGAAGGTTTGATATAGTCCATTCCCTGCATCGTCTTGTTGAAATCGTGATATCAATTTCCGTTGTGCGACTGATATAATTTAATTGGATTCAATTATTTAACGACTTCAAACGACATTGCATTCAGTGGAATCAGGATATAGCGAGCCTTTCCCTACAAAGAATAGGTGCACACCTTTTACTATCAACAAGTCAGAATACAACTCCGTTGCACGAGTTAGATCATACTACATCATAACAAATATTTGTGCAGACGCTGACTGACTAGTTGAGTAGCCGCTGTATCTCTGTACTATTTGTCGGTGGAAGCCAAGTGAATTCTATTCCAGACAAACGACAGAACACAGTAATTTCTTGTATTTTTGGATGTAGAGATGCTCGCTCCTATTTGAAACAGGAGTAAAAGCACCGTAAGAAAATTCTTGGCAAACCTAGCTATAAAATAACAAGCCCTTGACAACTTTTAATTAGTCGTCGGAAGGCTACACCCCGGGAGTTTCTTGCCTCCAAGAAATCCAATTCATGGTTTCTGAGCGTATTGCTAACCCAAGAAGTAATTAAGCGGATAATTTAGAGTGGTTTACTCGCAAAGGGAGACTGATGGCCCCTCTTCCAGTCATTCTTGAATTATTTCTGCATAAATCAGGCCAAGTTGACTACAGCCAGAACTGGCGACCAGCCCGCTTACTCTCACGTTTTCGTACTTTTTAAAATCACATACTCCGTAGCGTTTTATGCTACTGAGACTCACACGCATTAGAATTTCGCAGTGAAGGACGAGAACAATGATTTTAATCCAGACGTCTCATAGCAGAATGAAAATGTAGCAACGTCCAAAGGTAACTACAGTCGCGTACAAGACGTAAAAGAGAAGAGAAAAATGAAGGATTGAGGAAATCATGCCACGAATGCGAACTCAGGAAGCTTTTTGACTACACGTAGCACTTATCACTGAATTCAAGGTGGAGAGGCAATGAACAGCGTCATCAGGTGATCGGTAGTACTGGCCAATACATCCAAGGAGTACGTCTGGGTGTATTTCTACGCTATTTTTTTTAGCATACAAGGCAAATGAAATTTAATATTCTTCTTCTGCACTTCAAGTATTAGGCCGCCGACGGTACTCATCTCTTCCTTGGCTTCCCGATTATGTTTTGTGTCGTTATTAGGTAGTCTGACTCTATTCATGCTGTCGAGAAGTTCACTCAGTTTTGTTTTGTTGGCAGTTTTGTTTCTTACGTTGAATGTGTTTAACTCTTTACTACATTCAAGGGTAATCTACTATCCTACGCGTCACTCGTTTGTTTAGAAATCCGTTCCTAATACAACGCTGCCACTCCGCTCCTATGTAGTGGTAGTACCGGCTATGTTTTTGCGTTGTGGGGGCACGAGCTAACCAGCGACCATTATTTCTATAAATACTTACCAGTAGAAGTCGAAAGATAGCCCACAAAGTTATAAATGTTACTTTTTTATTTGTCATCACAAATTGTTTTTAATCGTTTTAGACATAATGCACCTGTGTTTGAACGATGATCAAATTTTGGAGTTATTGTTAGCTAGTGTAGACTCCTGACTCACTGAGTACATCAGAGTCTTTTCAAGATGCTGTCGAGTATAGTGACAATGAAACAGAAATATCTGATTATCAAGCTCACAGTGAAATAGACGACGATAAAGAGGCAGAAGAAGTGATTGTCTCCGGGGGAAATCAAGGAATAGTAGAAAAATCTGCCTATTTTTATGGAAAAAAAACCGTTGTAAAGAAGAATAGCAAGATGGCACATAAAGATTTTAGAAAACAGTTCGGCATAGCATTGATAAAAGCTAATATCAAAGAGAGAAAAATGAATCCCAGACATTTTTCTAGGTATTTGCTGACTGCAACGGACGAAATTCATTGTAAAAATTCTCAAATTACAGAAGTCTCGACGAATGTGTATTGCAAGTCAAAGTAGGACCGAGTCAGCCAAAAATGTCAAAGGTGCCACAATACCACATATGTTCACTACTTAAGACACAAAAACCACCAAAACCTGGTCCAAATGTGAAAACTACGTGTGCAAATTGCATTTCATTGATGGGAAGATATGTCTTGACTGTGATAAATAAAAATAAGTGCTTCGCAGATTTGTTCATGTACCTACTGTCATACCTTTTATTGAAAGTCATTGTTTAGTTTTTTCCTTTGTAATTTACTTAACTATTTGAGCTCAAAACACGTTTCTGAACATTGTTCAAGCAGGTTTTCTTTGTTTTATTAACTTAATCCCAAAAATTCAGTTTAAGAGGCCGTGTTATGTTGTTATTGTTAATATTGGTAACATAATGTTTCTTTTTTCATTAAGATTGCTTTTTCTTAAATACAAGCTTTTTTTGTAGAATTTTTAATAACACTGAAATAAATAAGCTCAAGTGGTATTCGTTTTAGGGTTCGAAAAATACGTACAAAGATACTAACATCATTCTAAACAGCGACTGTATTTAAGTGTTAATTTCTTCGTAATGTTGCTATTCCTTAATCAGCATACTCTAGTAAAGCCTTCTGCAGTCCTAAGGGATGTCATTCCAGCTGCCTGACTCTTTCTTTCTTGTCGCTTGTAAATGATCCACTACTACGAATGGTATTGTGGGTCGGTCAAAACTTTATAAAACTTCATTGATGTTATTTTTTCTGTTTTGTTCTTAACGTACCTGTTTATTGTTCAACAAAAGTTTCCAAATATTGCTACTTTCTTGCCCCTATCTTTTTCATACTCTTATGTGATATAACATGAACATTAATAAATCCGCTAATTACATGGCGATATACTCGTCTGAGAGGGATGGGAGAACAGGACGCTGATGAAACGCCGACCACTGATGATCATACTTGTTGAACGTTTAGGCCTATTATCTGCACTAATACAACTGGAAATCAAGTGTGCGGTGAGGCTGAGGGAGGGGATAGTTGTAGTTGTGGTCTTCAGTGTCCAGTCTGGTTTGATGCTGCTCTACACTACAATCTGTCCAGTGGAAGAAGCTTCATCTCTGCATAACTACTGCAACCTACGTCCTTTTTAATCTACTTACTGCGTGCAAGCTTTGGTCTCCCTCCACAATTTTTACTCTCATTACAAAACTGGCGATTCCTTAATGTCTCAGGATGTCTCCTATCAACCGATCCTTTCTTTTATTCAATTTGTGCTGTAAATTCCTTTTCTCTGCACTTCGATTTTGTACCTCCACACTCGTAATCCGATATACTCGTTTAACCTCAGCATTCTCCGGTAGGACCATATTCCAAAATCTTCTATTCTCTTCCTGCTTGAATTGTATTAACGGCGTTGGTAGATCTGCGAAAACAATACCAGTATCAAAAGTACAGAGAGATTTCGTCTAATGAAATGATTCGTTGCCTGAACTGGGAATGTCTTTTTTTTTTCTTAATCTGCGGTTAACTACGCTGTCATTTTAGAAACTGAAGGATTTTCCGGAAGAAAGGCTGATAGGACAAAATGATTCTCCTAGACATTACATTTTATGTACGTGAAGCTGATTCTAATATGATATATTCTAATATACAAGCACATTTTAATAGGATATGTACTACTATTAAGTAAATCTTTCCATGATACTAGATATTTTAACCTAGGTTTGTAATGTAAAAATAATATTTCTGATAAACATTTATAGACAAACATTCGTTTCACCAAATGTTATTTTAACCCTCAGAATGCATCAAAACACATGAGTGAAATTATTCTTCATTATACCTACGATGAGTGAAACCTCAGAAATGTACAAAAGTAAAATAACAGTAAGCTGATAACAAAATAGAACCTGCGGCCCGTACACTGTGATGTACAGTTTCTCTGGTATAGTTTCTAGTTACTGAAGGACCTTTTGTTTCTCTTCTTCTTCTTCTCTTTCTTTTTCCTGTACTGCATGGATGTCTGTTTTCTGAACAGCGTCTGGTAGCTGGTGACGGTCTTGAAGCATACTGTGTAGACACAAATTACTTTGATCGTCCATGTACTTAAATAAATCCCTGACATCCTTTTCTTTTTCTGGCTTCACAGGATTAAACGCCACTGTTGATAGTCTCAGTATTTTCAGTTGTCCATTGCATTATTTCTGTTCCTGAAGTCTGAATGATGTACACGTATGTATGTTAGTGAGTCTAGTACTGAACCATCTGCTTTCATTTCAGAACCAAATAATTCTCAATTATAAAGACAGTTCTCTTGGCTATACGTTTCTTGATGCTTCCCTACAAATAGACACTCGCTACATTAAACTTAACGGGAATCGCTGCGCGCGCATGCATCAAGAAAATGCTGCTCTGACCTCTAGCATTGAGATAACGAAACAAAATCGTGGTAGAATATTATACATGATCCGCTGATTAACTTTAAGTGATTTCACGAAAAAGGGCACATTGACCTATAGATCTTATTTCCGGAAAATTCGACAGTTGTTGATGCGATTTATTTACTATGAACGTGAGAGCAAGATGGTCGCGTGAAACATGCATTATAAGAATTAGTAAAAACAGAGTCATGTGAAATATATCTTCATCGTGATACAAAACAAATTAAATTGAATAAAATGCTATGTCTTCAACCACCGCAAGATGCACTACAGTAGCAGCAGGGGGCCAGTTATGCAGGCTGGCTCCTTACTCTGAGCGCGAGCTCCCATATGAAAAGACTCATCACGCAACTGTGCAGCAGCGTACACTATACAGTCTACGCAATGTAGCTTTGGGGAGTTTTAAGCAGTGAAAGTATTGCTCAGATCACCAGCACGCTTCTTCAGTCACATAGTGTCTCATTGCGTGCATAGTGTGCGTTACAGACCGGTAACTTCATCTTCCGATATGATCACCTTAATGCTACATTGCGGAGGGGCACCACTTAGTCACGAGGTCAGCTGACAGACACCATCCCCGTCAGCACTGTTGTGTCGGCTCTGTGGGAGACAGCGCCAACACAAACAAGCAAGGAGAGTAGTCTCGATGGCCGATGGCAGGAATACAAAATCACGTGCACAACACTTGAACATTAAATGAACACTTTATTTCAAAAAAGGAAATAAACTTAACTTCTCTGTATTCCTGTGTTTCCTGTGCCTCCTATAGGCATGTACTTTACTTGCTATTACAACTCGCAAAACGCGGGCTTAGTGACTTCTTCCTATTACTCAGTACTGATGCTATCGATGTCTGCGACCGAATTGCGGCCGACATGCGATTAGCGGCTGTTTTAAGTCGGCTTTGACAGGGGGCGCTGAACTCTGTCTTCCTGGCGCTGCCTGCTCTTTCCATTGGGGCGCGGGTCAGCGCCTTCTTGAGGCCGTTTCGCGGCGCCGCGCTGGTCGGTGCGCACTCGATGCTTCAGGACGGCGCAAGTATGGTACAAGACATTGGAAGAGGATGTAAGTACTGCTACCGCATGGACAATACACTTCGCTCAACCACAGCTAATATGGTGCGGTAACAATGGAACAATAGAGGATGAACCTGAAATGCACCGCCGGCCGCGGTGGTCTAGTGGTTCTAAGCGCGCAGTCCGGAACCGCGGGACTGCTACGGTAGCAGGTTCGAATCCTGCCTCGGGCATGGATGTGTGTGATGTCCTTAGGTTGGTTAGGTTTAAGTAGTTCTAAGTTCTAGGGGACTGATGACCACAGAAGTTAAGTCCCATAGTGCTCAGAGCCATTGCCATTGAAATGCAACAGCAAACTTTCAGATGAGGTACTCGGGATCAAAACAAGAAAAAATGTTTAGGAAACACAGGCTCTAAAAGGCCCAGTTTAAGAGTTATGGGCAGTTGTTCAGGAGAAGAGATGTGTTTCACAGTAGCGAAGATAGACAAGTTGAGATATGGTCCACACTATTACCTCTGAAAGCAAGTCGGTGGAGTGTTGGTTCATCCTGTACACCGGAAGTGTATGGAAAGGGGCGGGTGTTGTAATTGCCTATGTCGGTGCGAGAGAAACAGCGAGCTGCCATCGAATTCCAAGAGTTCGTCCAAATATGCCCACACTCCCCTTCAGCATGAGAATGTCAGACCACACACTAGCACTGCTACATCTGTAACAATCGGATGCCTTGGGTTGACTGTCATCGATCATCCTCCATAGAGTTCCGATTTGGTTCCATCCGATGTTTGTCTGTTTCCAGACTTAAAGAACACGTTCGAGGACAACACTTTGATGGTGATTAAGCAGTGCAAGTAGAAGTGAGGTTGTGACTGCATCACCAAACACTCTACAGTGACAGTATCAACAAACAGGTCTCTTTGGGAGGAATGTGTTTGTCGCCAAGCTAACTATCTTAAGAAAAAATATGTGTAGATGAAGAATAAGGATGTAGAACGTTAATAATGTTTGTTTTATTTAAAAACCTTCAATAGTTTTCACGTAAAAAGTTCGGAGCTTTAGTTTACAGCACGCACTCGTGTCTAGGGGATAGTGATAAGTTACTTGCCTCTTCTTGGAACGTACGCTATCAGATCTTTTACAGTAAACCACACCATGGCCTTCATCTTTGTTGCACATGCCACTGGAAGGGTAGGAGCATTTTTTAAAGGCTTTCGCGCTTATTTAACAAATCTGCGACTATACGCACCACTTTTCTGCGAATCTTCTCTATCTCCACTCTTAATCCTTTGTCGTAAGTGTCTCAGACCAAGGAGCAATACCCGACAATCAGTCGAACGGGAATTATTTAACCCGCTTCCTTCGTGGGTGAATAACATTTTCTTATTTTGGCATGACTGTCCATAGTGGAGCAGTTTGGTTTGTTGAAATAAAGACAGAAAACGACGGTAAGATACCAAATGGATAGTGTTTGGTGACAATACGTACTCGTGTATGTAGATTTCTGCGTGAAATATTTCATATGTGCTGAGGGACAATGTTTTGCACTTGAAATTTGTTTCCAAAGCCGAAATTATAGATCTTGACACAATAACTATAATTACAGCCTAATGGCGAGAGTGTTCACATTTATAAACGTTCCCTTATGTTTCTTTCAATAAATTGAATCTGGCAACTACTTTCCTAGCTAGTTTTTTGTAGTCGTTTCACTTTAAACTGCTTCGAACACTTACAACTGGATATTTAATGGTAGTGAATGTTCATAGCTATTGATCCCCAGTCACGTAATCAAACAAGAACACGGCTTCCAGCGTATTTATGTGTCTTGCGTTAGTTCGTTTGTATCAATAGCCAACTGTTAGTCTCTGCAGCAGGCGTCGATCCTCAGTTGTTCAATATTTCAAATCTTATCAAACCCGCAGGGCTGTGTAGTTGCGAAACATGGAGTGTGCGGAGAAAAAAACTAATCTTCTCATTTTCGATCGTAAAGTCTTAAGGAAGATCTATGGTACTGTACAAGACGAGATCATTTGGAATTACAGGATCCGGAATAATTGTTTGTTGGATCAGAGCTACAACAGGCCAGATATCGTAGGTTGTATAGCACGTGCTGGATGCTGGCAAAGTTTCGCTGTCACAGTGTAAATGCATACAGATTGTGTAAATGTTTGTGAAGTGAAATACCAACCGGCCATCAAAATGAAAGCAGACAGATGGACGCTGACGGAAAAGAGCCGCCCATACCGTCCAGTATTATGCTGGAAATAGTGATGTAACTTTCAGAAAACCATCTTAAGATGAACCTGAAAAGTTTCGAAAACCGGTTCATGGAATAATAAATAACTATTAAAAATGACTGGCTGATGTTTCCGGTATTTACATATTATTAACAGTCACGGGTTCTAAAACATCCGTAATGGATAACCTTGACCTATTGTAGGTCCGTCGAGAACCAAGCGGCTTGTATGGTCAGGTCACGTCGCTCGAATGGATAAACATCGATGTCTTTGGATTAACGGATTGTTCTCCCTGCAGAAGAAGACCACTACCCAGACTGAAGAAAAGCCGGCCGCGGTGGCCGAGCGGTTCTAGGCGCTTCAGTCGGGAACCGCGCCGGAATAATAAATAACTATTAAAAATGACTGGCTGATGTTTCCTGTATTTACATATTATTAACAGTCACGGGTTCTAAAACATCCGTAATGGATAACCTTGACCTATTGTAGGTCCGTCGAGAACCAAGCGGCTTGTATGGTCAGGTCACGTCGCTCGAATGGATAAACATCGATGTCTTTGGATTAACGGATTGTTCTCCCTGCAGAAGAAGACCACTACCCAGACTAAAGAAAAGCCGGCCGCGGTGGCCGAGCGGTTCTAGGCGCTTCAGTCGGGAACCGCGCGACCGCTACGGTCGCAGGTTCGAATCCTGCCTCGGGCATGGATGTGTGTGATGTCCTTAGGTTAGTTAGGTTTAAGTAGTTCTGAGATCTAGGTGACTGATGACCTCAGATGTTAAGTCCCATAGTACTTAGAGCCATTTGAACCATTTTGAACTAAAGAAAAGATGGAGACGTGGAATCGGTGTGGACTTGCTGGGAATCAACATAGAGAATGACTGGTGGCAAAAGACAGGAAACGGTATCCAGTGGGAGAGGGGCCTTGTAGGATGGAGATAATAGGTATCCAGACAAATTCCAAAGTATGTGTGTGCTGCAATGTTCGTAAAGAGATATGCGCGTCGTAACGAGTCGGTATGATTTGTAACGCAAGTGAGTAAAAATGTCGCTCAAAGACCACGTTTTAATATTTTTTAAATGTGTGTGAACGTTTAGCCTGGAGTCAAGAGCTTGCACCTGAATCTCTGCAGTACTGTAATTGTTTGGAAACGAATACACTGCCACCGAAAATGTTTATGCCCAGCTACGCATTTGCAAAGTCGTGAAAGAAAGCGGAAATTCTAGAATTTTGCTTCGCCATATCCGAGCTTTTCACACTTGCTTTATACCAAAGGAGAAATAATTAAATAAAATACATTTTTGATCGCATAATGTAATTACATCGGCGCTGGCGGAAACGGCGGACAATTCCGCTGATGTAAATGCGGGAATAAAAGCGCCGCCAGGACACGCAGGGGAGGGAAAAAAAAGAAGAGAGAAGAATTATAAAAAAGGCTAAAATCCAATAATCTTACGCTAACAACAAAAATGAAATAAAATAGCGAAAATACGCGTACATATCGACACAAATTGTTAATCAGCTTTGCGAAAGGTGACGAAGCCCCCCGGCCGGGTCGCAAAAGCCCAAAAACGGGACCGAGAGACTCCTGATGACCAAATAAATAAATTACCGGCTAAAATGTATAAATAAACGTGGGTAAATATATTAATGAACGGGGCACGAGTAGAGATCTGGCGATAAATAAATGAGTGGCCAGGTAAATGATTGAGCAGGTAGGGGCGGGAATAATTGAAGGAATTAATGAGGTGACGGGCGATGAACAAGAGGCAGTCGGCGCCGGCGTCGGCCCCGCGAGGCACCTGGGGGCGCAGTGCGGGGGCGGGGGCGGGGGCGGGCGCTGACGGCGCTATCCGCTTACCAGATTAAAATCTGCTCCTCCATCTGCGGCCGCCAAGGACAAGGCTCCTGCCCCCGACCCCCGACTATTTGTAATTGAAATGAGCGCAGACGCCGCCAACGCCGGCGCCGCCCCCGCAGCGCGCCTGTACACGCTTTGAAAGTATTATCGCCCGTGTTACCCCTCGCCCCCCCCCCCTCCCTCATAGCGCTGGAGGCGCCGTTGCTCCTTCCAACCCAGGCCGTTTTTAACGGGCGTCTCGTCTCGTCAAATGTTTGCACGCTGCTTCCCCCAGCACAACTTCCGACGCGTCGTATCAATTTCTCGCCCTGTTGGGGGAGGATTAGAAAAAAAATATCCTCTGTTACACCACCCGACTAGCAACTGTCGGTGGGAAACCTACTTCACGCGCTTTGGCCTTCACGTCAGAAGACACATTGAGAGAACAGAAATCTTCAGCTTTTCTATACAACTATTGTAATATCTGTGTATCAAAAATATCCTTAAGAAAATGGGAAGTGTTATTGTTTCATATTTCACATTTTATTTATAAAGGACATTCTCTTGTACCACACGCTCTGCATTTCAGTATTCCGGGGTTTCAAAAGATGGCTGCGTGAAAACTACAAGTCGTACAGGAAAATGAGACATATCAGCAGACAGAAGATCTCCGTAAGCTTCAACTCAAAATACGAGCTTCCTTTTCTAAATTTGTGTCCATGTAAAGCCATATGGCCCGTTGAAGGGCACTTGTACGTAACATATATATTCATTTTATGCACAGTGTACACATGCTTATCCGGTACTTATACAATCTGCGACTCTTACAAAGTCATTATTCATTCCCTCGATTGTAATAAATCAAGATTTACGGCGACTTTATGAGTTAACTAAAGTTTACGGTATTACCTTTTCTTCAGTAATGTTTCGGCTAGAAATTATGAGATTTATATTTCTCAAACAGTTAATCTGTACATTTGTGCACTTCCGAAATATTATATCTTTCCAAATTTATCCACGCTGTAATAATATTTTTACATGTTTCTATGAGATAACGTTATCCTACGAAAATTATTTATCGTACAGATGTAGCTTTGTAATGACGTGAATCCAAATTAGAGTACGCACGTGTTCAAAACGTCGTCTGATGTTTGTCTTTTGTTGATATCATTCCAAAAAAAAAGGCTTCACATTTCGAACATTTTTCCAAATGCAATTTGCGCAATTTTTCATGAAGTTTCATCACTAAATAGAAAACTAATGTTATATTATGAAAATACACTCAGTGTTTTTACAAGTAATTGTGTATTCTATAAAAGCTAAATACTCATAGTCTTATACACGTGGTATATTCCATAACTTCAAAAATTATATTTCATAATTATTTAAAACATTGTTTGTTACTATTTTTATCTTTATAGTTTTATAAAGATCAAATGATAGAGTGCTGTTTAAATTGCCCACTTACGTGAAACAAGAAGTTTGTATTACTATTAATTTGATCAATTAACGCTTGTAAAACATGCCAGAAGCTCTTTCTCTAATATACAGCTTTGAATTCGCGCCAAAGCATCACTTCAGTTCGAGACTTCAGATCCTCAAGTCAATGCAGACACATCTTGTGAGCTGTTTGTCAGCCTGTGAGTATATTGCACAGTTAGTCTTCGTTCTATGACTACGAAAAGGTGTGTGAATTGAAGTTCTCCTTAGCAGAAAAAGGAAGACTGGTGTTAATTTGTAGTGTCACGACATATCAGAATGTGTAATAAAACTTCGTGTTGTGATAGCGTAAAGAAGCGTCATTACTAAGTAATTTCCCTATAGGTTAACTATTTTTCTCATAATTTCGAACATCTTACAACATTTTACATGGTCGAGTGCTTTTTCCAGGTCTACAAATGCTTTGAACTTGTCCTTATTTTCCATCAGTCTCGCTTCCATTATCAACCGCAACGCCATAACGCTGTGGTACCTTTACCTTTAGTAAAGCGAAGCTGAGTGTCATCTTACATACCCTCAGGTTTCTTCTCCGTTCATCTGTATATTATTCTTGTCAGCAACTTGGATGCGTGAGCTGTTAAGATGACTGCGCGATAATTCTCGCCTTTGTTGGCTCTTGCCACTTTATGGATCGCGTGGATGATGTTTTTCCGAAGGTCTGATGCTATTTCGCCAGTCTCAAACATTCTACACACCAACGTGAATAGTGGTTTTGTTGCCACTTTCTCCAATGATTTTAGAAATTCGGATGGAATGTTATCTACCCCATGGGATTATTTGATCTTAAGTCGTCCGAAGCACTTTTAAATTCCGATTCTAGCACTGGATCCCCTCTTTCTTCACTTTCGACTTATGCTTCCTCTTCCGTCCTTTCATTACGCATCAGACACCAGACAATCCCACCCCCTCATTGATGCCTTCAGTGTACTCTTTCCATCTATCCGCTCTTTCCTCTGCATTTAGGAGTGGCATTCCCACTGCACATTTAATGTTACCTCTCTTACTCTTAATTTCACTAAAAATTGTTTTGACTTTTCTGTATGCTGAGCCACTCTTCCGACGAGCATTTTTCTACGATTTCTTCATGTTTTTCGTGCACCCATTTCGCCTTAGCTCTTCTGTGCTTCCTATTTATTTCATTCTTAAGTGACTTGCTTATCTGTATTCCTGAATTTCCCTGAACATTTTTGTACTTCCTTCTTTCGTGGATCAACTGAAGTATTTCTTCTGATACCCAAGGTTTCTTCCCATTTTCGTTCCTTGCACCTACGGTTTTGCTTCCAGCTTCTCTTATTGCCCTGTATAGAAATGTCCATTCTTTGCAACTCAATTTTCCACTACGCTATTCCTTATCGCAGTTTCTGTAACCTCAGAGAACTTCAAGCCGGTCTCTCCATTCCTTAGTACTTACATTGAAAACAATATAGCCAACTTAACGCTATTCTTTGCATTGTGTAAGCACTCAGATATTGACAGTAACAATTTGAGAGCGAAACATGGGGGCGCGATTTCAAGCATTGTTGTGAGACTGGTAACAATCTGAGGGCGGAACAGGGGAACGCGATTCTAAGTAGTGTCAGTCGAGAACTCTGAGATAGAAGACGTGTCATGCTGCCCTCACGTCGGTGATGGCAGATCTTACGACACTCAAGGCCTGATTTCATTTATATAGCTAAGAGAGATATAGATGGCCTAACTGCACTTCAAGATGGAATTCTAGGTAAAATTCGCAAGCATAGTGCAAAAGCAATTGCAGGGTTAGGCTCATGATTGTTAATTCGAGTTTGCGATAATCCCATGTTTTGTTTGTACTTAAAGAAGCCTCCAAATAATAATAATTATTATCCACATCCAATTAATAAATATGCTGTGGTTATTAAATGTTAATGTAACTTTGAAATTGAAATAATTTGTTAATCTGGCACTCAGCCATTATTGATACTTAGTAGTTGTCATTGTCTATTATTGGTCATTATGATTTCTGAAGTCTCCTTCAAGTTCATCGTTGAATAATTCTTTCAGCTTTTTTTATTACTATTACAGGGGGGAGCCAGTCCTTTGGCCGAAAACGCTGGGCTACGGTTCTGGCTCCCAAGACCACGAATGAAATGAAGCTGTATATGAAAGAATTTTATGAAGCAGTTTCACATGCACGAATCGCATCTGAACGTTCGTTTGTTAGATCGCGTTGTGCCTCTTGTAAGAAAGAGAGACGACGACCAGCAAGTGTTCTTGCGTGCCGGTACAGGAGATTATTGTTCCGCGATATTGCTACTCCCGTCTGTCGGTATTCCTTGATTGTAACTCCAATGAGACCACGTAATTGAGCAGCTTATTATGAATTTTGCAATCAGTTCTAAAAATTAAATAAAAACTGTCTCTATCGCGTTTTCAGATTTTTATTCGTTAGCAACCGGTTTGGGACCGTTCCTCAGACAATCTCCAGGCTTTTCCCCGCTGCAATGGTGTAATAATACATATTCAGTATAGAGGGATGAAAATATGGCTAAAAACGTCTAAAATATAAGCTACAATAATTAAAAGGTACGATTTTATACCTATTATGGCTGCTCATCGAGGTAAAAGGAGCGATATCCGTGGAAGTGAGGATATCAGTGCTGAATAAGGTAGCTTTAGTCGAGAGTACCTACTGTATGTTCCGGGCATTACATCATTGACAACCAGTCATGCGTGGGATGCTGAAAATTAAATAAAAACAGTCTCGATCCCGTTTTCAGATTTTTGTTCGTTAACAGCCGGTTTCAACCCTTTCCTCAGACTATCTTCAGGCTTTTCCCCGCTGCAGTACACCAATAATACACATTTAGTATAGAGGGATGAAAATATGGCTGGACAATGTATAATGCGATGGACGCTGTTTTTATTTAATTTTTAGCGTTTTATATCGATCGTTGCTTTGCTCCAACTACAGAATACTTTCTAAACTTTTTGTACTGAGTTTTTTGACATCGCAATGGGCTACTATTACAGTGTTTTTGAATAGTGTCATAAGATTTTGCTGTTGTACGTTGGATGTTATTTTATTAGTTTATACGATGTGGGCGAAACATGATGAAGTTTGAAATACAGTAATATGAGACAGCACGTACACCAGAGCAAAGGCATCATCATTCGTTGCTGAATCGTCAGAAGACTATGATGACCGCCTGCTGGATGAAATCTCAAGGAAAAAATAAGAAGAGTCGTCAGAAGGCAGCTCAACTGTCATAGCTTAAGAAAATCGTGATTTCACCACGAAAAAGAAATGCAAGAAACGCCACTAGCAAGTAACGAAAAATTTTATGATTAAAATTCTTGTGAATGCTGTACTGCGCCACTGTATGGAATGCTTAAAAAAATGTAAACAACTGAAGTTTGCCTCAGGACAAGACTGGTTTTATAGGTTATTAGGTGCTCCTATTTACTACAAACTATCGATGTCAATACAACATAGTTGTGGAACTTTATTGGCCCCAGAATATAATAGGGTAGTGTTGACGAGAGCAAAGGGTACAAATGCGTATGTCTTCAACGTTGTGCTTGGCTTCTGGCGGGAATTTTTTCTTCCTGGTTTGCATAGAAATTCAGTGGCAGCTCCTCTATAGCTGATTGAATAGAATGTCACATTCGTACCTGGTGACACTTCTGCCGTGCAACTGCTCGCCGCCGGTTGGACTGGTATAGCCGGAAGTTGATGTTATCAGACTTCTTAAAAACATCAAATGTTTCTTATTTTTGCCTCGGGCATGGCTGTGTGTGATGTCCGTAGGTTAGTTAGGTTTAAGTAGTTCTAAGTTGTAGGGGCCATTTGAACCATTTGTGTGTTAGTTTGCGGTGGCGTCCTAAAGCCAGTACACGGGATTCCTGGAACATGACGGGCTTTACAAAATAACGGTCATGCTCCCCTATCTAATCGCTAGTAGCACTCGTGTTCTACCACGTGTGTACTGACAATCACCACCACCTCCTCTCTGTAGGCAACTCCGCACTGGCAACGTGGATTAGATAGTCCTCGGTATTAAGCTTATTCACTGCTTCTTTGATGGCGCATACCATGTCGAGGATACTCTGGCTGCTGTGGAAAATCAGTTTGAAATCTCGTCGGCGGAGAACGTTGCCTAACCAGTGAGCAGACGCGTGGTAAGAATATGAACGCTACAAGCAATTAGGATAGCACTATAAATCGGTGATAGTGGAACATAACTGTGATTGTGAACAATCTATCATGTTCCAGGGAGCCCTTGTACTATATATATTTATTTATCTGCGCCCAGCAGATCACATACCTAAATCGCAAACGACGAGACAAGAAGGCACTGCGGGCTGCCGCGAGCCGTGCAGCCGCCACACCCGATTACGAAGACGTCATCTCCTCAATGGAGGACTACCCGATCTTCGACGACCCCATGAAGATTTACCACCACCACAAAACGTAGAAGAACAAGAATCCCAACTCGTTGTCCTACGAAAACGTGAATAACTCTCAGTCTATGGAAGATCTTCTACAACGACAGACGCCCTTGCTGACATCCAACAGATTTGAGACAATTCAAGTTGATACCATGCAGATGGACACGTCGCCGCACCCAGACCAAGTCGGTAGGGAGGTACCCAGAAATTCTGAACAATCATGAGCACCCCCGAGGGCGCCCACTTTGCGGTCAGTAGAAGTCAAATCGATCACCATGCAATATACCTGGCATTCAACGCCGAACTGAAACAACATATCTCAGGATCCATCAGGAAGATATAGCAAGGAGATGCCACAAAATACCACTTCGAGACACTCAACGACCGACAGCAGGCATTCGTTTCTTCCGGGCAAAACAAATCCCGTTTTCCATTCGCCAAACGCAGAGTGACAGGTAACTTCGGTTAGTGATCAAATACGTGCCAACCGAAATCAAAGAGGAGGAAGTTGAGCGAGAATTACATGCACTGAACTTTCAGCAGGCCAAAGCCCATAATTCAACACTCGATGAGAAGAGCAACAGACTCATTCGTCAACCAATCTACACGCTGCCAACTGGCACAGAGAGCTACTCCATCTACGACATCAAAGACTTGTTGGATGCGAAAATGACAGCTGAAACATATGGTCCCAAGTACGGCTTGCCGCAGTGCAAATGATTTCACCGATTTTTTCAGTCTTCCAGCTACAGTCACTTGCCAGCATGGATTGTGAAATTCATGGAGCTCCATCCCTCCAATAACTGCACCAAAACACTGTTGCAAAAATCTCTGTGGATCAACTGCAACGGCGAAAATCCCACCACTTGTAGAGGCCGCCCGACATTTCAACAGGCTCTGCGGACATAGGCTTCACAGGGACAGTCGGTGCAGGCACGCCTTCAACCATCACCTACAACCCCACCAACGCAGGCAACTGCTGACCAACGCACGTTTCCAGCACTACAAAAGAGATCGACACCTGCCTGGACATCAGTGGGTACCAACACCAATGTCGCAGGAAATCAATAAACCTGCCCAGTTCAAACACAACATCCTGTCTTCCACTTCTCCGAGTGATCGTCCCTACTCTCCTACGTCTACGACTTATTTTGAACATTCCGAGAGCGGAACATTTTCGCTACCATCGAGGACACCCACCGGAAATTCCGTAACTCACCAGAGCTTTTCTCCAAACTACTAGTCTTCTTCGAGGAGCAATGCAACTGTTTGTACTTCACAATGGTCCTTAGGCACACAGGGGTGGCAGGCATCCCATTCCATATCTTCTTCGCTGGTGATGTCTACAGCAACAAACCCGAACTAAAAGATTTCCTCACTCATTTCATGATAGATATTCTATTCCTCACAGAGATACACCTTCGTCCCACACAACACTAGCTCAGAAATACGACAGGTTATAGGGCGGACCGAGTCATTGGGAGAGGCAGAGAAATGGCCATTTCATTTGTAATTCCATCACAAACGCATCCGTCGTCCTCCCGCAACTATCCACCCTCAAGGCCACTGAAATCACCATTTCCAAATCACACGGAGTCATCATGTTGGCGGCAGCCTGCTTAAGCCCACAGCGCCATTTAGATGACGACGACCTTTCAGCTATCTTCAAGCATGAAGACAACATTCTCCTCTGCGGCGACCTGAATACCAAGCACTACGCGTGGCACTCTAGGAGCAACAATCCACGTGGGAATCACCTACACGACCTAGGAGAATGGCTCGGCATCATCATCTTCGGATCAGAGGAAAGCACTTACACTCCTGAGCCACATGCCTGATGTCCTGAATTTGACAATATTGAAGAATCTTCATCTCGACCTTCCCCTTCAGATTCCTATTGATCTCTCCTGACCACCGCTCAGTCAGCGGGATTATTGCTGTGAGTCTCAATCGTATCAGCCGCCCCACAACCAACGTAACCAACTGAGACAAGTATACCGGATGCCTGGACAACGTTCCTCTCCACCAAGGCGAGCGGGAAATATTCTCTCCACAGCTGCAAGACTTGAAGGCCGTTATAAACAATGTCCGTCGAAGACGGCAGCGTTCCCACTACCCAGAAGACCATATAGCACTCAGACTTCTTTCTCAGGAACTACACCACCGTGCTGTCGACCACCAAACGTAGATGTAGGAGGACAAAATGGGCTTCCTCATTCTCTAATACAGGAGGAATTTGATAAGGGCTTTACCGAATCCCCACCCACTGAAACAATCACTCAAGGGAATAGTCGGACTTATCTATCGATCCTCTAGGGAAAGCAGAACTCTGCCAAAGCCCATGAAGCTCAAAATTCACTGCTAGACTTCGGAGACATGAAGGCGCGGCCAAAGTAAATCATACACTCCATGGACTCCGAAGCGGAGGTTCACAAGATGAACCACTCCTATAACCTCCAGCACAACTCAGGCATCTCATCAACCTCCTTGGCCGCCTCTCTGCTCCAGATCCATTCGGTGTACCGACATCCAACTGAAGCACCTCCCAGGAAAGCCGCTCCTTGGTACAAAAAGGTATTTAAACGTTTGCACAGCCTATTTGTCCGTCCCGATAGCTGAGTGGTCAACGCGGTGGTCTGTCACGCCAAGGGCCCCGGGTTCGATTCCCGGCTGGGTCGGAGATTTTCGCCGCTCGGGGACTGGGTGCAGTGTTGTCCTCGTTGTCATATCATCATCATCATTGGAAGGCAACGGGAAACCACCACTGGAATCACTTCCCTAGACGCTCATGTAGTGGACCTCCCTGACAAGACCTGCCTTAAGGCAGAATTTTATAGTATATTTTGTATAGTCTAACTCTGAAGAATGACTGCGTCTCAACGCGGCAACGCAGATCTTAAAAGAGCAAACTGCGCTCGGTTACTCCTATGCTGGTAACCCCATTCAGCATTGTAAAAACACTCCTCACTAGCTCTAACGTAGGAAGGACGGAATAAACATCTCTGTTAGGTTTCCTAATAAGATAGATTTCTGCACAAGTCCTGTTTATGAAATAATCTTCGTCGTCTTGTGTGAGTCTGAACATAATTGTGGAACCTTCACTTCCTATTCCAAAAGGTTGCCTTTGAACAAAATCGCCACGCACATGCCCAGGAGCATGTGCACGCCATGCTCTTCTTTTCTGATGAGAATTCTCTTTGCCACACATCTCTATTGTCTCCCATACTCAAGTCGTTGACTGTTTTAAGCTATGGGCAATGCATATTGAATTAAATAGTAATCTGTATGCACATGTAAATCCGCTTATTTACATCTTGATTACGGAATTACTCCAAGGAATTTTGCTATAAATACGTAATGTTAACACATTAGTACGCTTCTGGCTGTGAGGTACAAGAGATAAAGTTGTTATTAACACGAAGATTAGTCTCAACACTGTGGTTCTTTGCTAGGTATGGTACTATGAGAGATGGTGTGGCGGTGTCTTCCTCTGACCGTTGAACTGGCTTACGCAGTCACTTATAAGGGGACCTACAGTTTAATAACGATTGTAAACTAAGGGCAACTCTTCATTTTTCACGTGGTAACGAGTCAAAATACTTTTTTCACTACACAGTTCTCCTCACAATGAAATCGAAAAATCGCGACTTTACCCGACGATATTCCGCTCCCGTCCCACCACTCATACATTCATCATTCCACCCAGACAACCTACTCCTTCGTAATGAATCCCACAGATACTATTGATCCTTCTTCAGTGCTAGATACCGATTCAGTCTCTCACGCCACTGCCGGCCGCTGTGGCCGAGCAGGTTCTAGCCGCTTCAGTCCGGAACCGCGCTGCTGCTACGGTCGGAGGTTCGAATCCTGCCTCGGGCATGGATGTGTGTGATGCCCTTAGGTTAATTAGGTTTAAGTAATTCTAAGTATAGGGGACTGATGACCTCAGATTTTAAGTCCCATAGTGTTTCAAGCCATCTGAAATCTCACGCCACTGGCAACTACGGTGACACGTGCGCAGTGGGAAATCTGTTACAGGCAGAGAAATGCCGGAACTGAGCACTGGTACGTACAAACTCAACACCTCAATACTTGTACAAGCAACAAGATGCTGGAAAGTGTTAGACCGCTTCCCTGGCACCAGTCCTCCAATCCACCATCGTCTCGTCCTCAACTATCAACAAATCTGTGGCAACATTAACAAACTTTCTCGCAGATGAAAACTATGTAATGCAACGCACCTCGAACCCAGAATATTGCCCTTCACGGCCAATATAACTCACAATCCGCTGAAAAGTTAATACTGGTTACAATGCCTTAGGCTGTGGCAAATCTAGTTATGTGCAGATGTCTTTCTAGTTCATGAAGGTGTGCAGGGGAGTCGAAACGATGGTAGAGAACAGTTTGATTAGGACGTGAAGCCAGTTCTCTGCAGATATGTTTATAGTTCATGAAGGTACGCTGAAGGCAATGTGCTGGTGAATTTAACCAACAGAAAACAAAAATTTTTTGCAAAACAAATTTTTTTCAACAATTTCTAAATTCCTGTTCACAGCGTCAGCAGTTAGAAGTAAGGTTACTCATAATCACAGCTATCTTTAGAAAATACAGCACTGCAGAAATGTGTTTTTATAGTATGCGTAATATATCATAACGTTTACTGAATACTTTCCCAGTTACCACCAATAAAAACATTAAACAGTTAAAACCTAATGAAAATATTAAATATTTAACATTATAAACAATAGCTTTCTTTCAAATACCACAAAAAGAGAGTTGGCCAGACCATATCCTAATATTATACAATTAACTAATTAGACAATTTCGCACCCTGTCATCGTGCCTTTTAAGCACCATGAACTTCCGGATTTCACTTTTGACAACTTACGTCATTCGCCAGGAACTTAAACGCTGTAAAATAAAAGAAATTATCCGAGAATGTGCTCCACTGCCCAAGAAAGTCTAAAATTGACCATACACTGATCACAAAACAATTCGATCAGTAGCTCTTAAAGCAACCAGAAGCAACAGGTCTTACCCATCAACAATATACAAAGAGCTCCGACGTGTATTATCCTGTCAAGCACAATTCCGGCAGCTAACCACAGAAACCTAGATCACGATCAGTCCACTGCATCTGATTTCAAACAATTTCCGCTATACGAACGAAGCTCAGTTAATTCAGCAATAATCCGAAAATAGCGCAAGGCTGGATCATGAAACGTTTTAGTAACACGCGTACCGTGATGTTCGCAGCTGTAATAGATGTGGCATAAGCTCTCGCCCGCGTCAAAATACTTGCACCTCCACCCCATACAGTCACGCAGTAGCGACAGACGTGGGATGTGTCGCATCGCCGTACACACACAACTTCGGCCACTTAGGCTACGGAAACAAACCATGAGTTCTTCCTGACGTACAGCGCTGACGCTGGGAATAGGTAAAATTTACCGCTGACTTTCTGGTATTAGCGTCGTTTCCACGGTTACCGATTACTGAGCTGTTGTAGCACGCTTGGCCATCGCAGACTAAGCTTGTTCACCTCCGTGTCACACTCAACGGTCTTCCATGCGACGAATCTTTTTTGGAGCTATACAGGGTGAACAATGATAAAACCAACAAACTGCAGAGATGGATTCCTGACTGGAAATGCGTCGTTGCCACGGCAGATGGCGCTGAAAGTCAAAGTTCCTCTGGCCGTGTGCCGTGAGTTCCTTGCATGCTGCAGGTTGTGTGATTAACGCAGCGTGCTAGAAGCAGCAGAATGTCCGGTATTCACGTCGGGAACAAGCCAAGATGGCAAGTGTGTACGGCCAAACAATCGTACTTTGGTTTACACCATGTGGGCGGGCCACTTGCGTGGAGCTTTTACTAGGGTTTGCATCAATATCCTACAGAACCCGGCCCTCCAAATCCGATGTATGCACAGTCTGTCGCCTTCCTGCACGTTCGTCTGTCTGAAAAGACCCGTGATCACACAGACGACCAAAAAGGGCCTGAAATGTTGTGTGATGTGGCCAGTGTGTATGAGGGTACTCGTTTTGGTATAGCCGTGTTGCCTATCGCTCGTTTCCATCTGCTAGGCCGTACACAAACACCGTCTCTGCTTTTTACCGACATAAATACCGGACCATTCGGTTGCTTATAGTACACTGCGTCAATCTCACAGTATGCAACACACGAGGAACGCTTGGCACGTGGGCAGAGGAACTTTCATTCGTCAGTGCCATCTACCGTGGCAATGACGCATTTCCGGATAAAGGACCTTTTTTCCTCCATTTCCAGTCAGGAATCCATCCCTGCAGTTTTTTGGTTTTATTAATGTTCATCCTGTATGTACTTCTCCTGACATGTACGCAGTTCGCAACACCTACATGCTGTTCCTTCTACTCGTTGTGAACTGCATCAGCTATGATTGTCTCCTGATATTATCCAGTCTGTCTTGAGTCAGAGTCGGCTACTGCGACCATCTTGTATGGTCGAGACGTTGAATTTTTCTGCCTAGTGCCTGAATTTTCCTGTTGTGCGAACACTGCGTTTTCGCGTGGACGTGGGACCTCAGCCATTTCATGCAGATCAGCTGTCGGAAAGATCTTTGGCAAGTGCAGAGACAAACGCAGCGCACTGTTCTCCACCCTTTGTAGCTTCTATACGTGCGCTTCGGCGGCTTGATTCCACACAATGGTAACGTTTACCGGTACGGGGCGGAGCGGCCTCACTGTACAGTGTGACACCAGGCTGTGGCGGTAGCTTGGAAGGCGAATTCTCCATTGGGTACAGTTTGCTGACCGACCGATGGTTTTGCTCCTGATCCCTCTGATGTGTTGGCGTCACCTTAGACAGCGATCTAGCGTGACGCCGAGATATCGTACCGTGTCACTTCGCCGAACAGGTCTGCCTGCCCTTTTGCTGGGGTCCGCAGCTCGTGGTCTCGCGGTTACGTTCTCGCTTGCCGAGCACGGTGTCCTGGGTTCGATTCCCGGTGGGGACAGGAATTTTCACCTGCCTCGAGATCACTGGGTGTTTCTGTTGTCGTCATCATTTCATCATCATCCAGGAAAGTGGCGAAATTGGGATGAGCAAAGGTTGGAAATTGTGCGGGCACTGATAACCGCGCGGTTGAGTGCCCCCACAAACCAAACATCATCATCATCCTTTTGATGGGTGACGCCGCTGAAGGGTGGCTCGGCGAGCAACTAACAAGAACTGAGTTTAAGACGCCGCTAGACGGCCGACGTGTAAAGGTTGTCAGTGACGAGCTGCAGTTGACGTTGGAGAGTGTTGGCATTCACAATGCGGCTGGAGATCTCTGTATCATCAGCGTGCGGCGGTGATGAGAGTTACAGACAGCATCAGATCTGTAGCACGTTAGCACAGGTAGACTCACTGTGGACACTCCGGCTTCATCTCGCTTGTCCCACCGTCGAGTTAGGAGCGGATAAGGCGGTCATGTTACACTGGCTTCGCATGATGAAGTAACTGGAACAACAAGCCCATGCCAAACACTGTCGAACGCTCTGGAAACGTCTAAGAGCACCGCCCTGAAGTACTCGTCACGCTGCAGGGGATCCATGGCCTCCGCTAATAGCAGGATCTCATGCTCGGTTGAATGACTCTTCTGTAACCCGAATAGCTTCTCGGGAGCACACTGGACTCGCATTCAGGAGGCCGATGGTTCAATCCCGCGTCCGGCCATCTTCATTTACGTTTTTCGTGATAGGTCTACAATTCAGCCCATGTCACACATCTTTGCCAATAATTGGCATCAATAATTTCGGCATGTTTTCACGGTAAGGGATATTGACAGTTCCGGAAAAGCGCGTTGAACATGCTGACCAGATGTGCAGCAGCAGTTGGTGGGATCCACTTTGTAGGGGATTATTGACGTCGTCGGCACCACCTCATTTCTTCGTGTTGAGGTTGTGGGGCACCGACGTTACTTCTTCAGCTGACTGGAATGACGAACACACATCGCACGCCGCGTTCGCAGTATAGAAACTTTTATTGTTCCAAGATGACCGCTTTCAGAGCTCTCATTCTGCCATCATCTGATTTAAGGGGAGAATATGAACATATAAAATGTAAAATTTGAAATACCTTATGCAACTTGTTATAAAAGTGTCATGTTACATTTCATGAAATCAAAGCACAAAAGGCACTCCACACAATACATATCTCGATAAAAAACACAAAATTAAAAAATACAAACTAATAATGACATCTTCATACCATCCGTGCACATGGCCGTTGGTAGTAACTCTCCCAAGCTTGTCGCAATGCACTGTGCTGCAGACTGAGCGTTAATGTAGAGATCACAGATACACTAAAATGTTACCTATTTCGCCGCCTTTGACTAGCAAAAGTAGTAAAAAATAAATGAAAGTATGTGGTTGCTAGCAATAAATAGCGGTGCACCAGAAACCGATACCTTATACATGTATATACTCTGAAGAGCCAAAGAAAGTGGTACACCTGCGTAATATCGCGTGGAGCTCCCGTGAGCATGCAGAAGTGCCGTAACACGACGTCGCATGGACTAGACTAGTCTGAAGTACTGCTGAAGGGAACTGACCCCACGAATCCTGCAGGGCTGCCCATAAATCTGTAAGAATACGTGGGGGTGGAGATCTCTTCCCCTGTTGCAAGGCACCCCATATGTGCTCACTAATGTTCATATGTGGTGAGTTTGGTGGTCAGCGGAATTGTTTAACTCAGGAGTGTGTTCCTGGAGCCATCCTATAGCAATTCTGGACGTGTGGGGTGCCGCATTGTTCTGCTGGAACTGTCCAAGTCCGTCGGAATGCACACTGGACATGAATGGATTCAGGTGATCAAGTAGGATGCTTACGTACGTGTCACCTGTCACAGTCGGATCTAGACGTATCAGACACCATTACAGAGCCTCCATCGGCTTGAACAGTCCCCTGTTGACATGCAGTGTCCATGGATTCATGAGGTTGTCTGCATTCCCGTATACGCCCATCCACTCTATTCAATTTGAAACGAGACTCGTCCGACCAGGCAACATGTTTCCAGTCATCGACAGTCCAATGTTAGTATTGGCGGGCCCAGACGAGGTGTAAAGCTTTGTGTTATGCTGTCATCAAGGGTACACGACTGGGCCTTCAGCTCCGAAAGCCCATATCGATGATGTTTCGTTGAATCGTTCGCACGCTGACACTTGCTGATGGCCCAGCAATGAAATCTGCAGCAATTTGTGCAAGGGTTGCACTTCTGTCACGTTGAACGATTCTCTTCAGTCGTCGTTGGTCCAGTTCGCGCAGGATTTTTTCCGGCCGCAGCAATGTCGGAGATTTAATGTTTTACCGAATTCCTAATATTCATGGTAACACTCGTGAAATGGTAGTAGGGGAAAATGCCCTCTTAATCGCTACCTCGGAGATGCTGTGTCCCATCGCTCGCGCGCCTATTTAACACAAAAAAAGTTCAGATGTCTCTGAGCACTATGGGACTTAACATCTGAGGTCATCAGTCCCCTAGAGCTTAGAACTACTCAAACCTAACTAACCTAAGGACATCACACACATCCATGCCCGAGGCAGGATTCAAACCTGCCACCGTAGCGGTTGCGCGGTTCCAGACTGAAGCGCCTAGAACCGCTTGGCCACACCGGCCGGTGCTTGTTTACATATCTCTGTATTTGAATACCCATGCCTATACCCGTTTCTTTGGGGCTTCGGCATATATTTTGGACATAGATACAGGTAAAGGCTACTTCGACTCAGACCACCACCTACTACAGATCAAGATTCGTCTTTTGCCCAAGAAAAAGCTCCAGAAGAACAGAATTGTTAGACCACATCCAAAATACCTTACTTTAAACCAGACACAAATATTAGACAAAATTAAAATGAAGAAAACGACAGACTTGATACAACTTTCAGGAAGAATCCGAGAGGCCATGAAACTAGCACAAGCACCACGCACAAGGAAACATCGTTAATGGAACCACACATGTGTCCAAGCTATTGACCAACGAATCAGTGCATGGAAAAAATTTAGTGGCCATAAATCCCAAGAGAATTGGATGAACTTCCTGAAAACACAGAAACAATCAAGCAAAATCATTCACAATGAAAAACGACAGTATGATAAACGGCGACTGACGGAGATCGAATCGGACTTCATGAAGAACAATACAAGAATCTTCTACAGAACGTTCAGAGAAAATATGACTTGATATCAACCAGCCATCTTGTGCTTTAGAAGACCGGATGGAACCCTAGAAACCAATACCAAAAACAATTGTGACATTCTGGCAAAGTACTTTGAAATACTGCTCAACACAGACCCCCCTATGGAAGAAATGGTGACAGAAACGAGCACGTACAATCCAGATAGTGAACCTCCAACTCTAGAAGAAGTTAAAGAAATAATAAAGTCACTCAAGAATCGTAGATCACCAGGAGAAGAAGGCATCATCGCGGAAATCTGGAAGTTAGAAGACCCAGAACTCACAGGATTTTGGAAGATGTCTCGAAGACCATGAAAATTCCTGACGACCGGAAAACTGCCCTGATACACCCACTACACAAAAAATGGTGACAAGACTGACCCGAACAACTACAGAGGAATATCCCTACTACCAGTCACATACAAGATCCTGCCTAAAGCTTTACTAAACAGACTAGAATGCCAGACCGACCACTTGACTAGGGAATACCAAGCAGGCATCCGTAAAGGCGGTCTTGTGCGGAACAAATTTGGAACCTGAAAATGATTTTACGACACAAACAGAACGTGATCATTACCTTTGTCGACTTCAAAAAGGCATACGACTCTATCGACCGGAAAACACTCTTCAAAATTCTAGCAGAATACAAAGTAGACAACAAAACACAGACTATCATAGAGCAAACCTTGACCAACACGACCTCCGAAGTAAAGTTCTGTGGGGAACTACCAGAGCCCTTTGAAATTCACACAGGTGTCCGACAAGGCGATGGCCTCTCACCTCTCCTTTTCAATCTAGTGTTAGGTAAGGTAATAAAAGAATGGGAAACATCATAACAGGGGATAACCTTAGGAAACCTACAGATTAAATGCCTAGCTTTTGCAGATGATTTGGCGATTGTCACGAAAGGTATAAACGAAAAAAAAGACGCTATTGAAAAACTACACGAAATCGCTTCCAAAACTAGATTACAGATCTCTTACGAAAAGACACAGTTTATTAGCACAAAGAAACTCTCATCTCTGAACACAAAGTACGGCACGATTTACAAAACGGCAAACTCCAAATACCTCGGTGAAACACTACAAATGAGCGGACATAACAGAGACTCAAACGAAGAAAGATAAACTAAACTGGACAAGGCACACAATGTAGTGTGGAATCATTCAAACAAGAAGTCTATCTCACAAAATGCCAAATTACGCCACTACGACACGGTGGTGTTCCACGAGGCACTATATGCAGCAAAGACCACACTAATCGTAGGACATATACGTATCAGACAACTAGAAAAAGTAGAACGGAAAATACTTAGAAAAATATTTGGCGCAACTAACAACAATGGAATATGGATCAAGAAACCTACAGAGGAATTATACAAACATACGGAGACAATCACAGAAAAAATTGGAAAACGCAGACTACAATTCTATGGACAACTATAGAGAAACCATCACACAGACTGACCAAACAGATCTTTGATTGGGTAACCACTAGAAACAACAAATGGGTGGCAGAGGTGAAAAACGACCTGAACCAACTCAACATAACAGCAGACACAATAAACAACAGAATAAAATTCAGAAACATCCTTAAGAAAAGTAAACTATATGAGATACACTACGACAAACGAACAGGCGTAAAATGGACCGAAGAACGCAAGCAAGATCACAGCCGGAAGATGAAAGAAATCTGAGCAACCAAAAAGGCAATCAAGATGAAGCCGAAGACACGAAGCAGACAAGAAGCATGGGCAGAGGACCGGAAACAGAAACACAGCGAGAGAATGAGGGAAGCTTGGGCAGCAAGGAAGGCAGCAAAAGGAACTGGCCATGTAGTTTAGTCCAACTGTGCTCTTTAAGGGCAAGTAACCAGGCTGGGTTGTAACAATTTACGTATGATGTCAACACACACGGCTAGCACGAAAATACGCGTGGTTTTTCTAAAACTGCAGTAGGTAATACCCCATAAATAAATATTGTTCCAACAATCATCAATGTTTCTACGTAGACAGATAATTCTGAGTAAAGTTACTTGGCTGGGTTGTAACAATTTACGTATGCTGTCAACACACACGGCTAGCTCGAAAATACGCGTGGTTTTTCTAAAACTGCAGAAGGTAATGCCCCATAAAGAAATATTGTTCCAGAGAGAGACACGATATAATCACCTATGTATCTGTAATATTATTCTCAATGTTACGTAAATTCTTTGTTAATCACTGACTTTTCATACTGTTAATTATGATACGGCAGTGGAAACAAGACGTTTACTAGTTAGCGATTTCCTCATGAGTAAGCCTCACCCTCATATTATTACTATATTTATTATCTTTGTGTTCGACGTGTATATTCAATGAAAACTTTTCTGCAGAAAATATTTTCTTTCTCTGCTGGCAAAATATTTATAGCTTTTTTTTTGTTATCTTGTGGGCGAATCCCGAAAATCATGTGATTAATTATATTTCATGTAATGGGAGCCAGTGCGCCATTACGACAAAAGACGGGCAAATGGCCAGTGATAACACTTGAATTCTAGCGATAATTAATTATTTGTACTTAATTATATTCACATGGAGGGAGAGGTATGAAATTAGATTAAGAGGATAAATACTGTTTATTCATATACAGTGAAAAGAGTTACGTACAATTAACAAAATCGTGCGTTCAGAAGCAACCTCGTACAAAAGCATCTAATAGATTCGAGAGCTGACACCTGTGTCATCATTTTATTCATTCAAGTTTTTATCCCACAATTATGTAGCAATTCCATGCCATGATATAATCTTTGCTATTGTATTTGTAACACAGAAATTTTACGAGGGCAGTTCAATAAGTAATGCAACAAATTTTTTTTCTGAAAGAGGGGTTGTTTTATTCAGCATTGAAATACACCAGGTTATTCCCCAATCTTTTAGCTACACAACACTATTTTTCAACGTAATCTCCATTCAATGCTACAGCCTTACGCCACCTTGAAACGAGGGCCTGTATGCCTGCACGGTACCATTCCACTGGTCGATGTCGGAGCCAACGTCGTACTGCATCAATAACTTCTTCATCATCCGCGTAGTGCCTCCCACGGATTGCGTCCTTCATTGGGCCAAACATGTGGAAATCCGACGGTGCGAGATCGGGGCTGTAGGGTGCATGAGGAAGAACAGTCCACTGAAGTTTTGTGAGCTCCTCTCGGGTGCGAAGACTTGTGTGAGGTCTTGCGTTGTCATGAAGAAGGAGAAGTTCGTTCAGATTTTTGTGCCTACGAACACGCTGAAGTAGTTTCTTCAATTTCTGAAGAGTAGCACAATACACTTCAGAGTTGATCGTTTGACCATGGGGAAGGACATCGAACAGAATAACCCCTTCAGCGTCCCAGAAGACTGTAACCATGACTTTACCGGCTGAGGGTATGGCTTTAAACTTTTTCTTGGTAGGGGAGTGGGTGTGGCGCCACTCCATTGATTGCCGTTTTGTTTCAGGTTCGAAGTGATGAACCCATGTTTCATCGCCTGTAACAATCTTTGACAAGAAATTGTCGCCCTCAGCCACATGACGAGCAAGCAATTCCGCACAGATGGTTCTCCTTTGTTCTTTATGGTGTTCGGTTAGACAACGAGGGACCCAGCGGGAACAAACCTTTGAATATCCCAACTGGTGAACAATTGTGACAGCACTACCAACAGAGATGTCAAGTTGAGCACTGAGTTGTTTGATGGTGATCCGTCGATCATCTCGAACGAGTGTGTTCGCACGCTCCGCCATTGCAGGAGTCACAGCTGTGCACGGCCGGCCCACACGCGGGAGATCAGACAGTCTTGCTTGACCTTGTGGCGATGATGACACACGCTTTGCCCAACGACTCACCATGCTTTTGTACACTGCCAGATCACCGTAGACATTCTGCAAGCGCCTATGAATATCTGAGATGCCCTGGTTTTCCGCCAAAAGAAACTCGATCACTGCCCGTTGTTTGCAACGCACATCCGTTACAGACGCCATTTTAACAGCTCCGTACAGCGCTGCCACCTGTCGGAAGTCAATGAAACTATGCGAGACGAAGCGGGAATGTTTGAAAATATTCCGCAAGAAATTCCGGTTTTTTCAACCAAAATTGGCCGAGAAAAAAAGTGTTGCATTACTTATTGAACTGCCCTCGTGTTATTAAACTTTTATGTTCAAAACTCGTAAAGGTGGAAAGATTTCTCGTTCCAAAAAAAAAAAAAAATTCATGATTGATAGCACATTTACGTACTCAAACACACATGGTTTTGTTCGTTGCTGTTGCAGTGCTCTTGTGGTTATCGTAACATTTTATTATGGTTTATAGAAGGCTTTCCGGAAGACAGCACAGACGGATTTTTCAAAATGCCACTTATAACTTTTAGGAATGCCAACTGACCATGCATTTAAAATTACCAATGTCTAACGCTCCATATAAAACCAACAGTCATCATTCTGCTTATTGTACAGCGAGGAAATTACAGTAATAGTCAAATATATATATTTAAAAATAGCCCATTTCTTTAATCAACAGAGCAATTCCACATTAAGAGAAAGCCACACTGGTGCGAGCGCGAATACTAAGCCGGCCCCACCTGAAAACGTTACTCCAAGTATCACTCATGGAAAGGGTTAGCGTAAGCCAAAACCACAAGGAGCTTAAATTACTTCAGGAGTCATCTACTCGTAATTCAGATAAAAGCCTTATTGGGTGCGAGGTGTCTCTTGTAGAGTAAAATGGAACTTTACACTATAAAAAACAATGTAGACAGCTACAATAAAATCAGAGGTTGAATGGGACGCAACGGTGCGTTCGTAATTAGGTCATGGAAAGTATGGAAACATATTCCATCCTGTGCGTCTTGAAAATCGGCTGATGTTTCTTCTACATTGAAAGAAAAAAATCGCAACGCCAAAAAATAATTAATGTAACCTAATGAATTTTGTGCACTACATTTCTCTTGGTAACGTATTTAAATGGTGAACATTGCAAGATCGCACGTTAACACAAGCACGAGATAAGCCACAGAAAATGTGAAATGCTGGTACGTTGTTGAATGAAAGCATGGAAACGTGCATGCAGTGTGTTGTACAGGTGCCGCATGGCAGTTGCACTTGGTCAGTCAATACAGTTACGGTTAAGGGTGTTTGTGGACGACTCTGGAGTTGTCGTGCGATGATGCCCCACATGTGCTCGATTGGAGACAGATCTGGTGATCGAATAGGCCAAGGCAACATGTCCTCACTCTCTAGGGTTGGAGCAGCAGTATGCGGGGGAGCGTCATCCTGTTCGAAAACAATCCCTGGAATGTTGTTCGTGACTGGCAGGACGAATCACCAGACTGACTAAGAGAGCAGTCAGGTTGTGTGAGATAACCACACAGTACTCCTACTGTCATAAGAAATCGCATCCCGGACCATTACTCCAGGTGTAGGTCCAGTGTGTCTAGCACGCAGACAGGTTGATCGCAGACCCTCGACTGGCCTCCTTCTATCCAACACACGGTCTTCAGTGACACAGAGGCGGAACCAACCCTCGTCAGATAACACAGCAGACCTCCACCCTGCACTCGAATGAGCTCTCGTTTCACACTACTGAAGACGCAAAAGGCAGTGGCCTGGGGTCAGTGGAATACACGCTACAGAGCGTCTGGCTCGGCGCTGTCCTTGTTGTAACCCATTTGTAACAGTTCGTTGTGTCACTGTGGTACCGACTGCTGCTCAAATTGCTCCTGCAGATGCAGTACGCTGCACCACAGCCACACGCCCAACACGATGGTCTTCCCTCTAGGTACTGCCACGTGGCCGCCCGCAGCCCGGTCTCCTTGCGGCTGTACTTTCTCGTCACCACCGCTGCCCGTGATCACGTACGGTGGCTACGTTCCGCCAAGTCTTTTTGCTTGTCGACAAGGGATCTCAGATCTATTCCATATTCCTAGATTTCCAGAAGGCTATTGAAACCGTTCCTCACAAGCGACTATTAATCAAATTGCGTGCATATGGAACACGTCCCAGTTGTGTGACTGGATTCGTGATTTCCCCTCGGAGAGGTCCCAGTTCGTAGTGATAGACGGTAAATCATCGAATAGAACAGAAGTGATATCTGGAGTTCCGCAAGGTGGTGTCATAGGCTCTCTGCTGTTCCTGATTTGCATAAATGATCTAGGTGATAATCTGAGCAGCCCCCTTAGATTGTTTGCAGATGACGCTGTAATTTACATTCTAGTAAAATCATCAGACGATAAATTCCAATTACAAAATGATCTAGAGAGAATTTCTGTATGGCGTGAAAAGTGGCAACTGGCACTAAACCAAGAAAAGTGCGAGGTCATCCACATGGATACTAAAGGAAATCCGATAAATTTAGGATATACGATAAATCGCACAAATCTAATGGCTGTCAATTCGAGTAAATACTTAGGAATTACAATTACGAGCAACTTAAATTGGAAAGACCACATAGATAATATTGTGGGGAAGTCGAAACAAAGACTACGCTTTGCTGGCAGAACACCTAGAAGATACGACAAACCCACCAAAGAGACAGCCTACGATACACTTGTCCGTCCTCTGCTGCGCGGTATGGGATCCTTACCAGGCAGGATTGACGGAGGACTTTGAAAAAGTGCAAAGAAGGGCAACTCGTTTCGTGTTATCGCGCAATAGGGGTGAGAGTGTCGCTGATATGATACGCGAGTTGGGGTGGCAGTCAAAGAAACAAAGGCGGTTTTCTTTGCAGCGAGATTTATTTACGAAATTTCAATCACCAACTTTCTCTTCCGAATGTGAAAATATTTTGACACCCACGTAGGGAGTTATGATCATCATAATACAATAAGAGAAAGCAGAGCTCGAACGGAAAGATTTAGGTGTTCCTTTTTCCCACGCGCCATTCGAGAGTGGAATGGTAGAAAAGTAGTATGAAAATGGTTCGATGAACCCTGTCTGTACCAGGCACTTAAGTGTGAATTGCAAAGTAACCATGTAGATGTAGATGCAGATGTAGAATATCGCAAAATGAACATCCAGCTTCTCGTAGCCCTATTACAAAACCTCGTTCAGACTCAGTGAGCTGTTGATAATGGCATCATCTTTGTCGCTTTAAAGGCATTCTTGAGTAACAGCAACTCACCACGTCCAGTCTCATACGTAACTACCGTTTACGACCGCTACAGCGTGTATTTAAAGCAAAACTAATTTGCTGTAGCCGCGCGGTCTAGGACGCCTTGTCACGGTCCGCCCGTCGGAGGCTCTAGTCCTCCCCTCGGGCATGTGTGTGTGTGTGTATGTGTGTGTGTGTGTGTGTGTGTGTGTGTGTGTAACTTAGAGGAAGTTACTTTAAGTTGTTTTAGGTACTGTGTAAGCTTAGGGACCGATGACCTCAGCAGTTTGGTCCCACAGACTTTACCATAAATTTCAAATTCTTTAGGAACACGCCTCCCAATTTTCGTTTATGTTGCACAGCTCCTCCGTGGTGTTAGGATTTTTTTCTGTCTGTGTGTCTCAGTATGTACAACTCTCGCCAAACTTCCCGCTCTGGGAATGTGCTTTACATTCAGTTGTGGCAGGCAGAGTCAAGAAAACCATAGACAGCACTTTGACAGCACACTCTGGCGGATGCGATTACTTGAGCCATCGAAAGTCACGACTCAATTCCTTCTGCAGAGGTTTAAAGTAGGAGAGAAGTACGGGCAGAAGTGAAGCGTTAATGGTGGGTCGTTAATCCTGAACAGACAGCTCAGTGGGTGGGAGCGCAGCCCACGAGAGGCAACGTTCTGGAAATTTTTTTTTGGAAATTTGTGGTAAGGGCTTATGGGATCAAACTGCTGAGGTCATCGGTCCCTAAGCCCACACACTACTTAATCTAACTTAAACTAACTTACGCTGTGGACAACACACACACCCATGCCCGAGGGAGGACTCGAATCTCCGACGGGAGGAGCCGCACGGACCGTTACAAGGAGCCCTAGACCGTGCGGCGTCCCCGCGCGGCCCGGCAACGTTCTGGGTTCGAGTTCCGGGCCGAGACACGTAGTCAGTCATATCCAAAACAACATAAGCTACTCTGCAGAATGAAATTCATTCTGGAAACGAACTGAATGAAGTCAGTTTCCTCGCTTTGTGTCATCATCCCTGATTGTACCAATTTCTTTTTTAGCGAGCTTCCACGTATTCTGCCAAGTTTTTGCTTCCAATTTATGCACAACATTTTGGCGACCGTACTAGCCGTCTTCTTCAGGTGCTGCCAGTTTATGTGTACTCGCTGCCTGGGTTTCAGCCAGACTGTGCACGATACTATTTATAGTTAAATTCGGTTCCCTGCGACCATTACCTCGTTTGCTAGTCTGCAAAGAAGCCGAATCAGTGCTCAGTATACAGTATTTATTATTAATTTTTTCACTAAAGGCATGAAAGGTAAAGGAAAAGGACAATTTGGAGTTGCAAATAAATTTCAAGGAAGGGATTGTAAGAAGTACATGCGAACTTCGTATTTAAAGTTAGATTCTTTTATTACTTTGCCGTTGACGATATAGACGTGCTGATGCGAAATTCATCGTAAATGCAGAGGAACGTATTGTTCGCTTGCAGCTGTCGAGAGCTGCTCGGAGGTCAAAATCAAACTAGTGGAACGCAGAGTCCTATACTCTTGTTATTACAATCCCTTCCTGGAAAGTTATTTGCCGAGTTCTCGTCGACGCTGTAATATAATCCTTCCTTGGAAGTTATTTGCAATCCAAAAGTTTCTTTTGCCTTTTGTTTTCATGATTTTTATGAAGATAATAAGAAATAAATATTATTGAGTATTATTTCTGTTTATTTGCAGTGTAAGTGACGTAAAAACTGAAAATAAAAAATAAAAAAAGTTTTCTTGTGGGGATTAGACCCCACTGCGCAACCAGCTGTCTGAGATCTATGCTAACATACACTGATCAGCCAGAATACTATGACCATCAACCAAATAGCCGGAGTGTCCACCTTCGGCACGGATAACAGTGGCGACCCGTCGTGGCATGGAAGCAATGAGGCCTCGGTAGGTCGCTGCAAGGAGATGGCACCACATCTGGACACACAAGTCACCTGATTCCCGTAAATTCCTGGGAGTGGAGCATTGGGCTTTGACGCCACAATCGAATGTATTCGACGGGCTTCAGATCTCGCGAGATGGGGGGCGAGCAGATCAATTGGAACTCGCGTCTGTGTTCCTCGAACCATTCCATCGCACTCCTGGCCTTGTAACTTGGCGCATTATATTGCTCAAAAATGTCACTGCTGTCGGGAAACATGATCGTTATGAAGGGGTGTACGTGGTCCGCAAGTTGTGTACGATACTCCTTAGCCGTCATAGTGCCTTGCACGAGCTCCTCTGGACCCATAAATGCTCAAGTCAGTGTTCTTCAGAGCATCATGTAGCCGCCGCCTGATTATCTCCGTACCACAGTATAGCTGTCAAGGAGCTGTTCCCCTGGAATACAACGAATTCGTGCCATCCCATCGGCATGATAAAGGTGTTGTGCTTCATCAGACCAAGCAACGTTCTGCCACTGCGCCAACGTCCAATGGCGATGGTAACGTGCCCATTTGCCATAGTTGCCGATGACGTGGTGTTATCACTGGCACATGCAGAAGCGTTCGGTGCACTGCGTGTTCAGGTACACTCGGACTCTGCCCAGTATTACAGCCTGATGTTAAGTCCCACTACAGTTCGCCGCTTGTCCTGTTTTACCACTTTGCCCAGCCTACCACAACCGATACCTGTAACGATGCGTGGCCCTCCAACCACATTTGGTTTCACCACGTCTTGAAGGCACTTACCACCAGCAGTCCTCGAAATTCCAACAAGTCCTGCGGTTTCCGAAATGCTCGTGCAGAGCCACCTATCCATCACAATCTGCCGTCGGTCAGACTGAGATACAGCACGCGCTTTCCCCATTCGATGCACGGACAGCACTGCACCGTGCGAATGTCTGACTACCAGTCATTCCTTGCCAGGTGACGCTGCTATCGCCTCGAGGGTTTATATCGATAGTAGCTCGATGGTCATAATGTTCTGTCTGATCAGTGTATGTGCCTCATGCCTCACTCCTCAATGGTATCAAAAGTGCTACTTTATTCGCTGAACGCTCGGCTATCAGCAACCCCCACGCCTGTCAGTTTCTTTTCAAGACCTGCATATATCGTAAGTCGGACGAAATAGATGGTGACAAGTAGGCGCAGCCCGAGCGCTACTTAAATGCAAATCGTAGTTCGTTTATTAGTTTTTCTGGAATATTTATTTCGATAGACTCCTTAATTATGCTGTCCCAGAAACTTGTCGTTTGTACCACTATACAGGTCTCATCGTATTTCATTTCATGACTGTATTCGAGCAATGCTCGGTGACAGCTGATTTCCTTGGTTAGTTAGTCGGGATCGACTGTTCTGACGGTCTCCCCCGTTAAGATATGCTATGTTTGGAATTCCGATATACACCCAGCTTTCGGAGATATAGATTGGCTTTAACATTACAAAGAGCACTTTCGGTTTTAATTGAAGGGAACGAAATTTAGTGCACACAATGCTTCCGTACAAACCTAGCGATCTTCCCGCATATTTAACGAGTAAGTGATTTTTGGTTTCTCTTCCACGGTATCAGTGTCATCCTCTTTTTCAAATGTTCTTGATTTTGAATGCATCGCTCATTTAATTTGGTTATCTGAGTACCCACTCCTTAGAAAGATGTTCGTAGGTGCTGTACATCAGTGGCGAGGCTCTTCATGTCTGAAAATATTTGAGTTGTGTGGACCGGAGTCTCTAGCACCGAATTTCTTTGTGACAGATGGTGTTGGCTCGAGGCGTAGAGATAGAGCAAGTACTTTTGACACCCAGGGATCCATGCGAATGGGGTATGTCTTACGCGAGGCAGGGTACCACAACGGTCGACGACAGTTGCAAGGGTCATCAAAGACATTCCCGACTAAAAGAGCCAAGCAAATCTGCTGTCGCCAGGCACTAATTCGAATATAATCATGAAACGTAATATGAGGAGACCACTAACGTGGTGAAAATTAAAGCTTGTGGACCAGCTTAATAAAGGAGTCCGTCGAAATTAAAGTGTAAGAAAACTTAATAAACAAGGACGGCGGTTTCAATTTATTAAAATCTCGTCAGCCATCACATGCACCAGAGCTGGAAAAGGCTGGGAAAATTGTCCTATCACGGAATATCAGTGGAGAGCTCTGAAAAATAAACGGGCATCGGGAATCGAACTCGGCTATAAAAAGCGGCGTGAGACCAAAGATGGTTTAGTTGGAGTGCACGAAGTAGCAAATCTCGCAGCACTTGAAGTAAACTACTAGGTCGGAAGTCGAGATATTGTGCGTGAAATGGAAACCGCAACTCGGCGGAACACCGGGAATCACACTATTGCGACAAGAAAGCCTGACAGATCACAATACCAACTTGATCACGTCTTGATCCCTACATTAATCAGTCTACTGAACCAAGTATCCCACTATCGCCCCTGCTTCCAGTACTTATACAACATACAAGAAATAAACACATCCTGTACTTGCTCGGGAACATAGTTCAGTATCTGGTAACAACTGCACTATTTATCACCATGGAAAATAATGAAGACAGCCACTCTGAAATCCTTTACCACTTAATATACGGTGTCCAAACATAACTTCCTAGATTTTTAAATGCATTTAAAAAAACTAAGAGAAGGTTTGTGGCGTCATGTAAAGCAACTCAAAAAAGTTTTGTCCAAATATTTTTCGAAACGAATCCTTTTGTTTTCTTTCAGGTTCTAAATTATTACCAGCAATTACTACACTTCAGGATGGAGCACAATTTGCGCGGAAACTAAATCACCCATTACTGTCCTAAGAATTTTCCGACATGAATTCGATAGGAAGTCAACAGATGTTAATACCCTAGATCACTAAATAGTCGTAAAATTTACTATTGCAGTAGGGCACAAAACAAGACATTTTGTACTTATTTTGGTATGTAACATACCATCGGAAACCTAATAACTGTAATTAACAAATGCATAACCAACAAATTATAACTTTGGAATAAAATGTGGAGCAGCAAGCTCTACGATGATATAATAGCAATGCAACATTTACCCCCGTTTTAGTGTTCTAGGATGAAGGATCGGTATGAAAAGTTCATAGCCAATGGGAGTGTAAAGAGAAAATCAGGTTCTGGCAGAAAATATGCGTCTAATGAAACGGTAGGAGAGATCAGAGAGACGTTCCAAAGAAGCCCATCAAAATCGGTACGCCTAGCATCACACAAGCTAAATATCTCTCGCTCAACATTTCACACGGCACTGCAGAAACGATTTCGTTCGCCGGCTTATAAAGTTCAAATTTTGCAACCATTGAAGCGAAACGACTTGCAGCTTCACCACGAATTTGCTACTGAGTTGTTGGATCGGGTCAGGAAAAACCTCAACTATCTAGGAAGTTTCATTTTCTGCGTCAGAGCAACATTAGAAACATGTTTTGGGATTAATCATCCAACGTTCGTATCTGAGGTTCGGAAAACACTTCCAGTTCTCGGAACATGTCAGAGACAGTGAGAAAGTAAATGTGTGGTGCGTACTGATGAAAGATAGCACAGCCGGACCATTGTTCTTTATCGAGCAAACAGTAGCAGAACCTTTTATCTGGACAAGCTCGAACAATCTGCCGCCCCTCAGTTTCTTACCTTTCAGCCATTCCATCACAATAGTGGAATACAGCAATTAAGTTTATGTGGTAGTGCTTCCTGGACCGAACATTTCCACAGATGAGAATAGCACGCGATAGACCAATCAGGTGGCCACGGCGATCCTCGAACATAATTCCAAACCATCCCCTCCCCCCCCCCCCCCCCATCGGACCTCTTTCTGTGAGGTGAAAGACATTTCGTATGTCTATCCTGTACGTGACCTAGGCGATCTCTGGAGAAGAACTGTGGATGCAAGAGATCCCGCACTCATATGGAATATCGCCTAGACATTTTACGAGCTACGGACGGAGATCACGAAACCGTGTACTAATTTTTTGTACGAAACTTTTTGAGTTACTTCACAAGATAACACAAATCGCCCGTATCTGTGCCTCAGTTTTTTAAAAACTGCATTTTCCCAAAAAGGGTTCAAATGGCTCTAAGCACTATGGGACTTAACATCTGAGGTCATCAGTCCCCTTGAACTTAGAACTACTTAAACCTAGCTAACCTAAGGACATCACACACATCCATGCCCGAGATATGATTCGAACCTGCGACCGCAGCAGCCGCGTGGTTCCAGACTTGACGCGCCTAGAACCGCTCGGCTACAGCTGCCGGCTGCATTTTCCACTGAAAGCCGGAAAACTCTTTTTATTCCAGAAACAAAATAAACCTGATAATGAAAATTATCATCATCAGTGCAACTGTTAACGACGATTCCGAACTTCGATGTCACTTGATATATTGGCACATGATGCTGCTAGTGATGAGACGTCCGTTGGATTGGGTAGTTATGATCGGCGGTCCTCATGTTGCTACGCGACTGAAGTAGGCTGTGTTCTGGAATCCTCCGTTTCATTACAATCTTAAACATATCAATGCAAGCAAGACACCGTACTGCACACACACGCATCATAGTCATAGACAAGTTACAAAAACACGATTGATGCTTCATAACAGCTTGGAAGAAGGCAACAGCAAACAAAGTAGTACCTTGCCGGGGACAGCACTAATTGGTTATCACTGTAACAGTCCTAGCCGTTTGAATATACGATAAGCCATATTTTTCTTTTGACATGCGTTTGCATTTCCAGTAATTATTGCTCTAGATGCCAGTCTTATTTTATACAGAATAATCTTCTTCTACAAATCGACATTTCCTGTTAGTACGGCAATGTGTCGCTGGAAATGGAAATGAGCGTTTGGCGTCATTGGCCGGGAGGCCCCTCGCGGGGCAGGTCCGGCCGCCATATCGCAGGTCTTATTACATTCGGCGCCACATTGGGCGACCTGCACGCCGGATGGGGATGAAATGATGATGAACACAACACAACACCCAGTCCCTGAGCGGAGAAAATCTCCGACCCAGCCGGGAATCGAACCCGGGCCCAGAGGACGGCAATCCGTCACGCTGACCACTCAGCTACTGGGGCGGACAATGTGTCGCTTACAGATTGACATACACCTGATGTATCCAGAGCTTCCTCTGTTGTTCCGAACATTCGTCATACGAGTGTAGCTTTGATGCAATTATCCGTCCTTGTCATTTGCCGTCTGTTCTCTTCATTTCCACACACAGCTGCCGAATCTCATATCGATGGTCTGCCTCACATATCTAGACACGCTCCTGGAATTCTTTCCTTCAACTGTCCTTTCAGTTATAGTTCTCCACAACAATTCGTGTACTCATATGTGCTTAGCTACTTTTTTCGATTCATTGTTTATTCGATTTATTTCTCTGTAGGACGTTTTTCTTGTTGCATCGTTGTAGGATCTTCGACGTCTCCTGCGACACCATATGTCAGGCTTTTGATGGTGTTGTCTCCTCCTCACACATGTCTCGCAATCATATAGAGCTATGTTACGAACGCAGCTATTTATTACTCTTTCACAAGTTTTGTATTATAACTGCCATTCCTTTTACAACTACACAAGAGTGTTCATACAAGATTATGAACAGTCTATGCCCTGAAATACATCCCCAAAGAGTGAATATGAGCCACTGATAACGCGATCTGACTTTATAATGTTAATTGTTCATGAAAGCTATCCCAAGCGCAACGAAACAGGGGAAAGTTACTCGTATGTAACACAACTGAATATTGTACTCGTCCTTGAACTGCAAAACCTGATCCTACAAACCACAAAGTATAGTACTCGTAAATGGCAACATATAGATCCGATTTGTGGGAGGGAAAATGTTTTGTCGCTAAGAACCGAAAATATGGAGCACGTTGAGTGGCGAATGCGATGAAATGCAGCTAAATCGTCCCAGCGGTAGGACACCTCTGAGGACTCTGAGGACTCTATCAGCATCAAGTTATCTGGTTTTACTGAAAATCTCTCACAAAACAATAAATGTTACTTGGATCACACAAGTGCATTGTAACCCCTAATCAAATGCAACATAAGTGCAAGAAACACTCTTCCCCATGAAAGTAGGCTTGAAGATTCAAACTTGGAGGCAAATAAACATGATGTAATTCATAGTTCCAGGAAAGTGACGTCAGTTAACGGATTCGCTAAGTTGAAATGCATCAGAGAACCAAGATAATTTACAAGCGGGTAATTGTACAGTTCCGCCATGGTGACTATGAGAAAACATCTAACCGGGGGTATTTAACATTTCTTCCAAACAACATCTCAGAACCAAAAAAAAAATTACAAATTGCTTGAAAAAGTAGTCGCGAGTGGAAAAACCTGCTTGTAAATCATTTGAATATACAGATATCTAGCAGAGTGGCATACTCAGATTGCCACTTATTATGAAGCAACTGCAAATATGAACAGAGACCCAGAAATCTGTCCGCAAAATCTGCATATAAAAGGCAACATGAAAAGACACCATTTTACCTAACTTACTTTACCTAACTTCAGTAATGACATGCAACCTAATGATATGAATGCAAATGCAAAGTTTTCAGCTTGGTGCATCTCACCATTGCACAAAAGGTTGCTGGTCGAATGTATCCATATTAAACTCAAGACAAATATCTGAATTTCTATTCGCTTCGGCGTGCCTCACAGGCCAGAAGAGAGGCAGAAGTGCATTTTGCTTCAAAGAATGCCGGAACCGAATAGAATTTTATCGCCTAGCGTTGTCACTGGCCAGCTCCAATCAAAGCTTTTGGCCTTGCGGGAAGATAAACCAACCTTTAAGGTGAGTTCCTTAAGCGGTCAGAAGCAGCTCATGAGAGGCTGTCTGATCAACAAGTAACTGATACTGAGTGTGGTGAACTTCTGGGGTGCATGAAAAGCGTTCGTTCCCAAATGGCAGCCTTTCAGGATTTTTGGAGATTAGCAGGTATTTTCTTCATGATAAAGTTCTTTTGCCTTGTGCCTGGATTTCTTGCATCTTCCTTTTCTTGTTTCCTTATTCAAAAGATTATTGTCATAACATTTAGTCATCCAGCATGCCCACCTGCTTCGCACACCATTTCCTTAGTTTTTGTTTTGTTTGCGTGCTTATTACAACCATCAGCCAAAACACATTATATTTTATTAGACGCTGAGTTAAGTCACCAGTGAACTGTTCACTTCACTGTTCATTGACAAACAACTTTTTCATCGAGATCAACTTTCGTTGCCTCTTGAAGATACAATGAATACATCAGTATTTCTTTGTTTAATTATCAACACAAACAAATATAAAACGGAAGAGATCATTAATTGTCTTAATATTATTAAGTCACGGTGGCGTAATCATAAGATGTAAACAAAGTGAGCTTGGCATCATCAAAGCTAGCTTTGTTTACTTCTTATGATACTGTGTACACCTTCTCACACAGAACACAGTGAAAGCTACAAGGGGCACAACAAACCATGCAGTCTCGAGCCTTACCACAAAGAGGGCACTCACAACGCGAACCTACTTACCCTTCTCCCGCAATACTTTCAGAGAGTTCACGCTGTTGTTGTTGTTGTTGTCTTCAGTCCTGAGACTGGTTTGATGCAGCTCTCCATGCTACTCTATCCTCTGCAAGCTTCTTCATCTCCCAGTACTTACTGCAACCTACATCCTTCTGAATCTGCTTAGTGTATACGTCTCTTGGTCTCCCTCTACGATTTTTACCCTCCACGCTGCCCTCCAATGCTAAATTTGTGATTCCCTGATGCCTCAGAACATGTCCTACAACTGGTCCCTTCTTCTTGTCAAGTTGTGCCACAAACTCCTCTTCTCCCCAATTCTATTCAATACCTCCTCATTAGTTATGTGATCTCCCCATCTAATCTTCAGCATTCTTCTGTAGCACCACATTTCGAAAGCTTCTATTCTCTTCTTGTCCAAACTACTTATCGTCTATGTTTCACTTGCATACGTGGCTACACTCCATACAAATACTTTCAGAAACGACTTCCTGACACTGAAATCTATAGTCGATGTTAACAAATTTCTCTTCTTCAGAAACGCTTTCCTTGCCATTGCCAGTCTTCATTTTATATCCTCTCTACTTCGACCATCACCAGTTATTTTGCTCCCCAATTAGCAAAACTCATTTACTACTGTAAGCGTCTGATTTCCTAATATAATTCCCTTAGCATCACCAGACTTAATTGGACTACATTCGATTATCCTCGTTTTGCTTTTGTTGATGTTCATCTTATATCCTACTTTCAAGACACTGTCCATTCCGTTCAACTGCTCTTATAAGTCCTTTGCTGTCTCTGACAGAATTACAATGTCATCGGCGAACCTCAAAGTTTTTATTTCTTCTCCATAGATTTTAATATCTACACCAAATTTTTCATTTGTTTCCTTTACTGCTTGCTCAATATACAGATTGAATAACATCGGGGAGTGGCTATAACCCTGCCTCCCTCCCTCCCCAACCACTGCTTCCCTTTCATGCCCCTCGACTCTTATAATTGCTATCTGGTTTCTGTACAAATTGTAAATAGCCTTTCGCTCCCTGTATTCTACCTCTGCCACCTTTAGAAATTGAAACAGAGTATTCCAGTCAACATTGTCAAAAGCTTTCTCTAAGTCTACAAATGCTAGAAACGTAGGTTTGCCTTTCCTTAATCTTTCTTCTAAGATAAGTCGTAAGGTCAGTATTGCCTCACGTGTTCCAACATTTCTACGGAATCCAAACTGATCTTCCCCGAGGTCGGCTTCTACCAGTTTTTCCATTCGTCTGTGAAGAATTCGCGTTAGTATTTTGCAGCTGTGACTTATTAAACTGATAGTTAGGTAATTTTCACATCTGTCAGTACCTACTTTCTTTGGGATTGGAATTATTATATTTTTCTTGATATCTGAGGGTATTTCGCCTGTCTCATACATTTTGCTCACCACATGGTAGAGTTTTGTCAGGACTGGCTCTCCGAAGGCCCGTCAGTAGTTCTAACGGAATTTTGTCTACTCCCGGGGCCTTGTTTCAACTCAGGTCTTTCAGTGCTCTGTCAAACTCTTCACGCAGTATCGCATCTCCCATTTCATCTTCATCTACATCCTCTTCCATTTCTATAATATTGTCCTCAAGTACATCGCCCTTGTATAGACCCTCTATATACTCCTTCCACCTTTCTGCTTTCCCTTCTTTGCTTAGAACTGGGTTTCCATCTGAGCTCTTTATATTCATACAAGTAGCTCTCTTTTCTCCAAAGGTATCTTTAATTTTTCTGTAGGCAGTATCTATCTTGCCCCTACTGAGATAAGCCTTTACATCCTTGCATTTGTCCTCTAGCCATCCCTGCATAGCCATTTTGCACTTCCTGTTGATTTCATTTTTGAGACGTTTGTATTTTTTTTGCCTGTTTCATTTACTGCATTTTTATATTTTCTCCTTTCATCAATTAAATTCAATATTTCTTCTGTTACCCAAGGATTTGTACTAGCCCTCGTCTTTTTACCTACTTGATCCTCTGCTGCCTTCACTAATTCATCCCTCAGAGCTACCCATTATTCTTCTACCGTATTTCTTTCCCCCATTCCTGTCAATTGTTCCCTTATGCTCTCCCTGAAACTCAGTACAACCTCTGGTTTAGTCAGTTTATCCAGGTCCCATCTCCTTAAATTGCTACCTTTTTGCAGTTTCTTCAGTTTTAATCTACAGTTCATAACCATTAGATTGTGGTCAGAGTCCACATCTGCCCCTGGAAATTTCTTACAATTTAAAACCTGGTTCCTAAATCGCTATCTTACCATTATATAGTCTATCTGATACCTACTATTATCTCAAGGATGCTTCCATGTATACAATCTTCTTTTATGATTCTTGACCAAGTGTTAGCTATGGTTAAGTTATGCTCTGTGCAAAATTCTACCAGGCGGCCTCCTCTTTCATTTATTCCCCCTAATCCATATTCACCTACTACGTTTCCTTCTCTTCCTATTCCTACTATCGAATTCCAGTCACCCATGACTATTAAATTTTCGTCTCCCTTCACTATCTGAATAATTTCTTTTATCTCATCATACATTTCATCAATTTCTTCATCCTATGCAGAGCTAGTTAGCATATAAACTTGTACTACTGTAGTAGGCAAGGGCTTCGTGTCTATCTTAGTCACAATAACGCGTTCACTATGCTGTTTGTAGTAGCTTACCCGCACTCCTGTTTTTTTATTCATTATTAAACCTACTGCTGCTTTACCTCTATTTGATTTTGTATTTATAACCCTGTATTCACCCGACCAGAAGTCTTGTTCCTCCTGCCACCGAACTTCACCAATTCCCACTATATCTAACTTTAACCTATCCATTTCCCTTTTTAAATTTTCTAACCTACCTGCCCGATTAAGGGATCTAACATTCCACGCTCCGATCCGTAGAACGCCAGTTTTCTTTCTCCTGATAATGACGTCCTCTTGACGAGATCCGAATGGGGGACTACTTTACCTCCGGAACATTTTACCCAAGAAGACGCCATCATCATTTAACCATACAGTAAAGCTGCAAGCCCTCGGGAAAAATTACGGCTGTAGTTTCCCCTTGCTTTCAGCCGTTCGCAGCACCAGTACAGCAAGGCCGTTTTGGTTAGTGTTACAAGGCCAGATCAGTAAATCATCCAGACTGTTGCCCCTGCAACTATTGAAAAGGCTGCTGCCACTCTTCAGGAACCACACGTTTGTCTGGCCTCTCAACAGATACCCCTCCGTTGTGGTTGCACCTACGGTACGGCCATCTGTATCGCTGAGGCACGCAAGCCTCCCCACCAACGGCAAGGCCCATGGTTCATGGGGGGGAGGGGAGTACCAATAATTATGTCAGTCGTCTGAGAGGGCGCTCCCTAGACCCGCAAATTATATCACAGACGGAAATCTTTCCGCTCTTCGCTTATGAAAGCCGGTGCACAGTCACACTCAACCGGCTCGTCACCAGCAGCAGTTACTGACCAGCTGCCACATTTATAGCCAGCCTCCATCAAGGGGTGGTCGTCGGACGGTAAATGCCGAGGGTCGATGTGTTATTTCTGATTGCAGCCTGAACCGCACTGAAAAGCCAGAAACACTAGTACACCTGTCAAATATCCTGTAGGTTGCCCGCGTGCACGCAGAAGTGCCGCTACACAGCATGGCGTGGACTCGACGTAATGCTAGAGGCAACTGACACGATGAATCCTGCAGTGCTGTTCATAAATCCATAAGAGTACGAGGGGGTGGAGATCTCTTCTCAACAGCACATTGCAAGGCATCCCAGATGTGCTAAATAATGTTAATGCTTGAGGAGTTTGGTGGCCAGTGAAAGTGTTTAAACTCTGAAGAGTGTCCTGGAGCCATTCTGTAACAATTTTGGACATGTGGGGAATCGCATTGTATTGCTGGAATGGCCCAAGTCCGTCGGAATGCACAATCGACATGAATGGATGCAACTGATCAGACAGGATGCTTACGTACGTGTTACCTGACAGGATCGTATCTAGACGTATCAGGGGTCCCATATCACTCCAACTGCACACGCCCCACACCATTACAGAGCCTCTACCAGCTTGAGCAGTCCCCTGCTGACATGTGGGCTCCATGTATTCATGAGGTTGTCTCCATACCCGTACACGTCCATCCGCTCGATACAAATTGAAACGAGATTCGTCCGACCAGGCAACATGTTTCAAATCATCAACAGTCCATTGTCGGTGTTGACTGTCCCAGGCGAGGCGTAAAGCTCTTTGTCGTGGAGTCATCAAAGGTACACGAGTGGGCCTTAGGCTCCGAAATCCCATATCAATGAAGTTTCGTTGAATGATTCGCACGGTCACACTTGTTGATAGCCCAGCATTGAAATATGCAACAATTTGCGGAAGGGTTGCACTTCTGTCACGTTCAACGACTCTCTTGGGTCGTCGTTGGTCCCGTTCTTGCAGGATCCTTTTCCGACTGCAGCGATGTCGGAGATTGAATTCTTTTGCCGGGTTCCTGGGAAAAATCCCCGCTTCATCGCTACCTCGAAGATGTGTCCCATCGCTCGTGCACTGACTATAATACCACGTTCAAACTCACGTAAATCTTGATAACTTGCCATTGTAGTAGCAGTATCCGATTTAAGATCTGCGCCAGATACTTGTTGTCTCATATATAGGTTGCCGACCACAGCGCCATATTCTGCCTGCTTACTTATCTCTGTATTTGAATACGCATGCCTATACTAGTTTCTTTGGCGCTTCAGTGTCCACACTGGACTCCTAGGGTCTGGATAGTCCTCCTTCACTGTGTTTGGTTAGCTTAGTCTGTACGGTTTTAACTACAGAGAGATGCTTAATACACCAAACCAGTTGCTACCGACCGAGCAAGTCATCTCGTAGTACAACTACCTTCTGTGGTTGTGTGTTCTCTTCCTGATACCTTTTATGCTGAGTGCCAGACTTGTTTTGATGGATACAACAAGTGACGATATCACAATACAGGTTGTCCCAGAAGGAGTAGTCAGTACACAGGGGTATGACAGGAACACTCATTTGAAGCAAGAAATTTCATATGAACAAATACTCTAGTCCGAATAGTTTCTGAGACAGAACACATTTAATGCACATTTCTTTTGGGGCCAGTGGCGTGCAAGTTTGTATGTGTCTTAACCAACCAGTCTCGTTGATATTTTGTTGTAGCATGACATGCCTCATTGGCTTCAACCGCTTTGTTCAGGAGGTCTTTCTGCCGTTAGACTAGGCCGTTGAACGCGCAATTGCCCATGGTGTGTTGTGAGCGAAGTAGTGAGGTAGATTGTGAGTATACCAGAGAGAATCGTTGGTTGACTGTCTGCGCACTCCGTGATTAAAATGTCACACATATACACTAATGAACAGTACGCAGATATGATGTACGTTTCCTGTTTACGCGATGGTAGTTCTCTTGCGCCTGCCGAATTACACCGTTGGTGATTTTCTACGCATCGAATTTTTGTGATTTTCTACTCATAGAATTCCTGTTCGTAGACTGTTTACCGCAGTTTTCAGCACACTGATTTTGTATGGTCTTCGGTATAAAGGTGCTTCGTTTCCTGTTGGAATCCTGTGTTGTGTTACTGCCATGGCAGGCAGCAGATTCTCAATTCCAGCAACGTATCCTGCAATTGTGCTCTTTATGCTCCTTTCAGATGCTTCAGCTTCTCACTAAATGCAGTCATAACACCGTCTTGTGCCCTCTTATAGTTCACACCTTCTATATGGCAATCTTCCTCATCTGGAATCTCTAGTGTAGGTCATAATGTTCCCTTCAACAACTTTACATCTTCGGCGCCAAAGTTATCCACACTGATGGGTACCACTTTTCCTCCGTCTCTCTCCTGTATGCGTAAAAAACTACGTTTCGCCAAACAACACACTGTGTCTAGTACTTCACTACCCTCCAATGGTTCTATTACACATATCACACCTACCAGTAAGATCGGTTCCGGTGCCTTTCGACATACAGTCATGAGAATCAAGTCTTAATGCTATTTCTCGCTGTTTAACTGGACCACCTCGTGTACTTGACACTCCTCGTGGCAGATTAACATTGACAACAGTTTCCCGTAGTCGCAATGTCTTCCAACTCAGTTCCAGTGTATGTTGTCGAAGATCAATTATGGCATGATGTTGACGCAGAAAATGTAGTCCTGGGATCATGCTGTACACCTCGCTTACACGAGACACCACTTCCGCATACTATCTAAACTTGGCTGTCTCAACCGAATAATCCACCACTACTGACAACAATGGTCGTATATCATTATCCTCTATCCCATGTAAATCATATCGTGGTGTTCTCCATTGTCTCTCATCCACTAATTCTGTCGAGGCCGATGACACACATGACCTGTGTCCAACAATACTTCATACTCTTTTCCATCCACGACAATCATTATAGAACATTCCGTCTCTGCATTCGTTCTGACGGAATGTATTACCATCGGGAACTCCTGTAAGCGGCTCCGCGGCTCGCTTTTAAGTTTAACAGACCCTTCCTATGTCCTAGACTACCTATACCATTATTCCTAGAACCTTACCGTTGCCCAAAACCTCCTCTGCTGCCAGTTCTACCAAAAAATGGTTCAAATGGCTCTGAGCACTACGGGACGTAACAGCTGAAGAACTTAGAACTACTTAAATCTACCTAACCTAAGGACAAAAAATGGTTCAAATGGCTCTGAGCACTATGGGACTTAACGACTGCGGTCATCAGTCCCCTAGAACTTAGAACTAATTAAACCTAGCTAACCTAAGGACATCACATACATCCATGCCCGAGGCAGGATTCGAACCTGCGACCGTAGCATTCGCGCGGTTCCTGACTGAACGCTTAGAATCGCGGCCGGCACCTGAGGACATCACACACATCCATGCTCGAGGCAGGATTCGAACCTGCGACCGTAGTGGTCGCGCGGTTCCGGACTGAAGCGTCTAGAGCTGCTTGGCCACTCCGGCCGGCCAGTTCTACCAAATTGTTGACTGCTGTTACTCCAGTTAGGCTGTGGATTCCGTAATGGGTAACACTGTCTTTGTACATGTCCCGTTCGACAGCAATTAGAAAGCTTAATATTAAATGTAAATACCTATTTCCGCTCTCTTACCTCCATCGAGCTATCGATTTCTTCGTACTCCAAAGCTTAAATAACTCCTTCATGAAGATCCATAGGCGCCACCTTGCACTCTCTCGTACACATTTCTGGTGTCAAACGCCTCAAGAAAGCATTGACCCCTCATTCCTTGGCCTCTTGTAGCATCACTTTAGTACCTCCTGTTTATGAGAAGTCGTACGTTTTAACGTTCATTTTCCTAATTCTATCCTCGTTAGTCTCCTAGAAACCATCCCCAATTGTTCGCGAAAAATCCGTGCACTATTATGTTGACCGTATGGTTGTTCCAACCCCTGTCGGAACTAGTCAAACGTTTCTGCATTTCACACTGCTTCTGTGCACCTTGCGATGAATCTTGCTTCTCCTGACAAACGTAGCTTTGCGATCTGCAACAACTGTTTATCTGACCAACCCCCATGTCGGCCGATGACTTAAGAGCCTTTATAAATGCCAACACATCCTCGGACGCTTTACCAGAGAACGGAGAAACAATATTCGCCTTAGTCGGATCCACTCCTAGAGATTGCGACTCAAACGCTTCTGTCTCGCCATTCTTTGCTACTAGTTCATTAAACATAACCACATTGCCAGCTCTCAAATGAGCCAGCTGATCCACTGCAAGCACCACTTCTTCACTTGTGACATCTGGCGTCTCTGATTTTGCCTCTGTGTCCATTACACACGATAGAAATTACACTACAACAAAACACTGGGCACGGAACAGTTAGTCCTGAAGTGTTCTACCTAGTTATTTCTTCTGTCTAATCACGAGCCACCTGGACTCTCTGCATTGTCTGGCCATGTGCCCAAAACGGTTACAAGTAAAGCAGTTCTGATACTGACTCAGCATAAGGCGCAGAACGTCCGAGAGCATTACACTGAGTGCAACGTACAGAAACTAACCATTTATCATTTCCATTATTCCTAAATTGCGACAGATTCCACTGGTTTCGTAAATGTAAGTTTCGTAAAATCACCTTCTCTAAATTTCGACCCCATGATAACCACCGCACCAGAACAAAACAGTCTTACTCACCTCAGTGACGACAGTGCGGTCTGTGGCTCGAACAACGTGCTGTTGGTGTGGCAATCCCGTCGCTGTTGACTGCTGCAACGTCGGCCCTTCCACCACCACTGTGTATGGACCACTCTGTAGTTGCAGTTCTGCAGTGGGTGTTGCGTGTGTGGTGATGGCGTAGGTGGTGGCAAATGAGTAGAAACGCTGTGGACAATTTAATAATATACACTTAATGTATCCTTAATCTCACATGACTCCTCGTGAGCTCTGGACGGCGCAGCCGGCGTCGGCTGCTAGGATGGCACCTGGCGATACTGCGTCAGGACTCTGGCCTTTGCGGCGAAGGCAACGTCACGGCTAGTTTTGACAGCGGCGCTTCCCAGCGGAGCGGCTTGCCAGGTGACGGCCCCACAGCTCAATGGTTTCGGAACCAGTTGTGCGCGGGTCTCAAATCGCGCCCTTCGGACAGGCAGCGAACGGTGGCTGGCGTTGTGACGCCGAGTCCCTTCCCTGGAACTCAACTTCGTCGGCCGCAGGCACGGGCAGCAGGCCGGTGGGTCTTGAGAACGACGTAGAATGGTAGCAGCTGCAGCACGGTCTCGAAACGGAGACTGCGGCTGGCACTGCCCTTTCGTTTCGCAATCTGCCGGTGCTCCGGCGTCGTGGTGCGGCTACTCAGCAATGACCAAGTCTGTGAATCGAATGACAGACACCCTGTCCTCAAATTCAGCCTCATTTATACTCCATTACTGTCCATTTGTTTCTCTAAAACCTGGTGTCTAGTTACGCTGCCCATAACAAAGAGACTCGCTCGAGTGTGGTGGCAATGACCCGCTTACTATATTGTTCTTTGCTGCGTGACCCAGTTTACCTTTGCACTCAGCTATAGGCGTTTTGCAACTCACTTGCGGATTAGTTACTGTGCTCCAAATGTCGACATAACGTGGCTGACAGCCAGCGCTGTTACCGCAATACTCCACAGTCGCCTCCATGCTACACAAAAGATTTAATACTTTTACCTAATATATTGGGTAATGCCACTACAGCAACATCTCTGTGACGCTCTCCCATGAGTAAGAAAAAGAAGTGACCATTCGTGCTGCCTTTAGCTTTTTACATTCAGTTTCTCATGTTTGTCCCACTCAACAGTATTCTAAAATGGGCCACACGAGTGATTTCTAAGAAGTCTCGTAAGTAGAGTGCTTGGATTTCCCCAGTATTCTAACCATAAACAGGAGTCGGCCACCTGCTGCATACACGATTCATCCGATGTCATCATCTACTTCATACCCCTATAAAGGGTTACGAACACGTATTTATATGATTTGACCGATTGGCGGATTACAACTGAGTCTCATTGATATTATACTCTTAAGACACTACTTTTTTGTTTTCTGCAGTACACAATTTTACATTTTTCAAAATTTTAAGCAAGTTGCCTAACTTTGCATCACTTTGAAAGTTTATCTAGATGGAAGTGAATTTTATGCAGCTTCTTTCAGACAGTACTTCATTATATACTGAAGAGCCAAAGAAACTGGTAGACCTGTATAATTTCGTTTAAGGCCAACGCGATCACGCAAAAGTGTCGCAACACGTGCCATGGACTCGATTAACGTCTGAAGTAGTGTTGGAGAGAACTGACAACATGAAATCTACAGGGCTGTCCATAAATCCGTAAGAGTACGAGGGGATGGAGATCTCATCTGATCAGTACGTCGCAAGGCTTCCCAGATATGCTCAATGACGTTCACGTCTGGGAAGTTTAGTGGCCAGCGGCAGTGCTTAAGCTCAGAAGAGTATACGTAGAGCCACTCTGTAGCAATTCTGAATGTGGGGGGTGTCGTATTGTCCTGTTGGAATTGCCCATCGGAACGCACAATGCACATGAATGGATGGAGGTGATCAGACAGGATGCTAACGTACGTGTCACCTGTCAGAGTCGTATCTAGACGTATCAGGGGTCCCACACCACCCCAAATGCACACGCCCCATACCATTATAGAGCCTCCACCAGTTTGAACAGTCCCCTGCTGACATGTAGGCCCCATGGATTCATGAGGTTGTCTTCATACCCGTACACGTCCATCCGCTCGATACAATTTGAAACGAGGCTCTTCCGACCAGGTAAATTGTTTCCAGTCATCAACAGTCCAATTTCAGTGTTGACGGGCCCGGGCGAGGCGTAGACTAAAGCTTTGTGTCGTGCCGTCATCAAGGGTACATGAATGGGCTTTCGGCTCTGAAAGCCCATATCGATGATGTTTCGTTGAATGGTTCACACGCTGACACTTGTTGATGGACCAGCATTGACATCTGCTACGATTTGCGGAAGGGTTGCAGTTTTGTCTCCTTGAACGCTTCTATTCTGTCGTTGTAGGTCCCGTTCTTGCAGGATCTTTTTTTGGCCGCAGCGATGTCGGAGGTTTAATGTTTCCCAGATTCCTGATATTCACGGTACACTTGTGATATGGTCTTACGGGAAAATCCCCACTTCATCACTACCTCGGAGATGCTGTACCCCATCGGTCAAACTCAAATCTTTGGTTCAAATAGCTCTGAGAACTATGGGACTCAACTTGTGAGGTCATTAGTCCCCTAGAACTTAGAACTAGTTAAACCTAACCAACCTAAGGACATCACACACATCCATGCCCGAGGTAGGATTCGAACCTGCGACCGTAGCGGTCTCGCTGTTCCAGACTGCAGCGCCTAGAACCGCACGGCCACTTCGGCCGGCCTCAAATCTTTATAACGTGCCATTGCAACAGCAGTAACCGATCTAACAACTACGCCAGACACTTGTTACATAGGCGTTGCTGACCGCAGATCCGTATTCTACCCTTTTACATATCCCTGTGTTTGAATACGTATGCCTATACAAGTTTGTTTGGCGCTTACGTGTAGGTAACTGCATAGATAAGTTTGAGTTTACTGTTAATAACAGGGTCATTAACATACAACGTGAATAGCAAGCGTGCCTACACAATCCTCTGGGGGACACCCGAAGTTACGTCTATATCTTCGATGACTCTCCATCCACGACAACTTGCTGAGTCCTCCCTGCCGAAAAGTCCTCAGCTCAGTCACAAATTTCGCTTAATATCCCATGCGATCGTAATTTTGACAACCAGCGTAGCTGTGGTACTGAGTGAAATGCTTTTCGGAAATCGAGAAACAATGCATCTACCTGGCTGCCTTGATCCAAAGCTTTCAGTCCGTCATGTGAAAAATGCGCGAGTTGGTTTTCACCGATCGATGTTTTCGGAATCCACGCTAGCTGCTCTGTAGGAGGGCATTCTGTTCGAGATACCCCATTACGTTTGAGGTCGGAATGTGTTTTAAGCTTCTAGAACAAATTCAGGTCAAAGATATTGGAGGGTAGTTTTATGATCAGTTTTAGCACCATTCTTGTAGACGGTTGTGACCTGAGATTTCTTCCAGCTACTGGACACGATTTTTTGTTTAAGGAAACCACTATAGATTATAGTTAAACGAGGGGCTAAATCAGCTGCGAACCCTTTATAGAATCTGATAGGGATTCTGATAGGAACTCTGCACATTCATAATAGAAATGGCTCTCTAAGTCTCCAGCTTCAAGTCTGATTAGCACCAGATCATGGACAAATCATATGGTTCTGAGGAGGCGTCCGACGAACGTTCGTCAAACATTTGTACTCGTTCAGAGTCGGTAAAGTCATCTCGTGTTTCCATATTAACGCTCGCATTTCCGTAACAGGCTTCTCACATGCCGTGTCTACATATGCAACATTTAGCAGCAAAATTCGGGCCTCATACACGTCACATCTTCAGATGTAACTGCCCTTCCTGTGACTTTCGAACACTCAGTTAATATTACATTACTTCTCAATGTTAACAGTGTTAGTGACATAGTAGAGATTGTCTCTAGGAGAGGGGCAGGAGATGAATGAGCGTAACTAACTGGACTGCAGTTAATTCGTTCAATTGGTTCAAAATGGTTCAAATGGCTCTGAGCACTATGGGACTTAAGATCTGAGGTCATCAGTTCCCTCTAACTTAGAACTACTTAAACCTAACTAACCTAAGGACATCACACACATCCATGCCCGAGGCAGGATTCGAACCTGCGACCGTAGCCGTCGCGCGGTCCCAGCCATTCCCCCCAACCTGGACACACCCTGAACTGCGCTATAACAGGTGGCCAAGTATAAAGAAAATATTAGGAACGGGAACATTGAAATTACAAGCACTTTAAACATTGGTTTAAGTTAGTCGACATGGCCGGAAAAAGATAATGAAGATCAGGTTGCTCAAGCGGGAGCAGTCTTGCTATCATCACAAAGATCTCACACTCGCTTATTCTCGCAGCGGTAATCGTGCCCAGATTCCGGCAGTACAGTGCTAATGAGTGTTAGGAACGACGGCTCATTTCGTAAATTATTTCCGCCGGTAGGCTTATTTTACATTTTAATTGCACAGTCGCTTGAGCACAGTTCTGAAATTATGGCGTGCTTAATATATATAAGGAGGCAGTGACACGTGGAGGACACGTGTGTAATACGGGACGCGCAAAAATTGAGAACAGTGCGGAGCGGAGCGGTTTTGGTGCCGGCACACCGCAGCAATCAGAGCCGCACACGCCATTTCCTTGCAGTCATCGGCCTAATTATAAACGAAATTAAAGGGGGGAAAATTTTTGTGTCTCGCCGCGCGCTCTCCTTTCATTTGCGAGTGAGAAGGCGGACGCGGGCGTGCGCGCGAGCGCTCGTAATTAGCCGAAGGTTGTAATTAAAGTTAATAATCGATGGTAATGACAGCTTGATTACCATTAATCACAATTAGTGTTTTGTAAAAATGACACCGAAACTTTATTCATTAGCAAGAAATATCTCATTAAATCGTGACTCATTTTTACAGAGCGGCCGATGCATTATGTCCGCTAATGGGATGGCTATCAGCGGACCGTAATCTGCTCCGCTGCGCGGTGCGCCGCCAACAGAGGACACTGCCTCCTTGCGGGGTGGGGAATAATTCGTCCGGAGGACACGAGGAGCCGCTGCAGGCGTCTGTACTGTCTGTCGTATACCGTTTATGAGAGCATTGCGTGTGTGCCACACATTGCTTACGTCAACGCATATTCTGTCGTCCTTCGTGCGGCAATTTTAATATTAACGAACTTGTGCATTAGGGGTAGTGGTTTAGTGGTTATTATTAGGTCTCCAACTTTGCTTCCGCCGTTTTGCAATAGAGGGCAGTAGCGGCAAGTGGGGTTCGGGTGGTTGGGCATAGGTGTAATACAATAAGCTTAGGCATCTGTAGACATAACGCCATAAAAATATTAGTCGATTTGTGATTTCATCATAAGGTTATTCTCGATTAAGTACGTCGACTTAAATATCCATTTCTCGCCATTTGATGGAAGTTTCAATTTTCTTCTTTAACATAAAGAAATCTGCGGCTGTGGCTCTTAAAATGCTGGGTAAGGCCAATGGTGAGGAAACTACTAGTGGAAAAACGTGCAGAGAATGTTTTCAACGCCTTAAGAACGGTGATTTTGATGTCGAAGACCGGCATGGCGGTCGAAGACAGAACGTTTTCATAGCTACTGAAACAGACAAAGACAGTCACAGGACATCATTATCGAAAGCAATTGATGCGATCGAGCCCATCACTGAAACACAAACGGGCACACTACAGCGACAGACACGTAAAGATAATTTTGCAGTGGTCAGTGCTCGACCCCATGTCGCAAAACCCGTCAAAATGCATATGGAAACGTTGAAATAAGAAATGCTATCCCTCCCGCTGTATTCTCCGACTACCACCTCTTCCGATCAATGGCATGTGGTATGGCTGACCAGCACGTCCGATCATATGAACAAGTGCAAAATTGAATCGATTCATGGATGCCCACAAAAGACGCCCAGTTCTTCCGCCACAGGATTCGTATGCTATCCGAAAGATGGGAGAATGTAGCGGCCAGCGATGGGCAATACTATGAATCATAATTTTTTTGTAATTTTTTCACAATAAAGCCCCGAACTTCGAGAAAAAACGGCTGAAGCAAAGTTGTAGGCCTAGTAAGTGAGTCGTTATGATTATCTATTGTACTGCATAAACACAAGTCGTCGGTTAACGTTGTTACCAAAGTTCTCGAAAAGTTATTGACAGACTTGCTTCAGATTTTTATACAATGCTGGAATAAACATTCGGACGGGCGTAGACTACATATGTAATATACATAATATATAAATCCGTATGTAATATATAAAGGGGAAACATTGTTAGCTAAAATCTCGAAAAGCTCTTGACCAATTTACCTCAATTTTTTACACGACGTTTTAAGAAGCATTTGAATGGATATAGCTCATATACTTTTAATATGTACAATTAGAAATACATTGAGGTGACATAAGTCATGGGATAGCGATATGCACATAAACAGATGGCATACATAAGGAATGAGAGGCCAGTGCATCGACGGAGCTGTCACTTTTACTCAGATGATGCACGTGAAAAGGTCTCCGAACCGATTGTGGCCGCACGAGGGAAATTAGGAGACTATGAACGTATAACTGTAGCTGGAGGTAGACGCTTGGAACATTAGATTTCTGAAATCGTTACGGAGTTCAGAACTCCGAGGTGTACAGTGTCAAGACTGTGGTGAGAATACCAAATTTCGGGCGTTACTTGTCGCTATGGACTGTGAAGTGGCCGACGGCCTTCAATTAACGACGAGAGCAGCGGCGTCTGCGTAGAGCTGTCAGTCCTAACAGACAAGCAGCACTGCGTGAAATAATCGCAGAAATCAGTGTGGGACGTCCGACGAGCGTTCCAATAGCACAGCGCGACGAAATTTGGTGATAATGAGCTATTTCAGCAGATGATCGATATGAACGCGTTTGCTAACAGCACGACATTACCTGCAGCAGCTCCCCCGGGCTCGTGACCATATCGGTTGGACCCTACACGAATGGAAAACCGTGCTCTGATGAGATGAGTCGCGATTTCAGTTGGCAAGAGCTCATGAGAGGGTTCGAGTGTGGCGTAGACCCTACGAAGCCCTGGACCAAAGTTGTCAACAAGGGACTGTAACAGCTGGTGGTGGCTCGGTAATGGTGTGGGCTGTGTTTGAATGAAATGGAATGGGTCATTGGGTCCAACAGTACTATCACTAACTGGAAATGGTTATGTTCGGCTGTTCATGGACTTCACGCTTCCAAACAATGATGGAATTTTTATGCGTGTCAGTGAGGCACGGAAAAACATTCTGGATAATTCGAGGGAATGATTTGGCCGCCCATATCGCCCGACATTCTAATATTTATAGGACCTCATCGAGTTGTTAGTCCGTGCACAAAACCATGCAGTGTGACAACACTTTCACTTTTTTTATTTACTTATAACATGCTTGATTACAGTGTTTGTAATACTACCCAGATGTATCGTGTAGTGTAAAGTTTCTATTGTATTGTGATTGCGTTGATGATGATGATGATGATGATGATGAGAGAAGGGAGACGGTCAAACCCGGTCCCGGCAAGCCGCCTACTCTCGCGAAAAGTACCAAGGGGTCCGCCAAGCTTAACGTCCCCATCCGAAGGATAGATCACCATCAACAGTGTCACATGCCCTCACTCCATGAGACACTGGTGGGGAGGTATGGTATTTTAACCAGTTCGCCCCAAGGCAGAGCGCCACCACACAAGCTTGTGCTAGCGACCTCATTCGCGGCGGCGGGTTACTTTCGCAGTTATGGCTACAGGGGTAGCATGGCTCAATATTTCTGCAGAGGACTTCCAAAGCACTTGCTGAGTCCATGCCGCGTCGAGCTACTGTACAACGTCCTCTTAAAGGGAGTCAGACACGAAATCAGGACTTTTACCACCTCAGAGTATATACAATGAGTATCACAGGGAAATGTTGTTAGTAAAAACCTCGAAAAGTTCTTTACCGATTTACTTCCAGTGTACATGATACTGTAGTAAAAATCACACGGACAAAGGCTATATTTTCTGTAAACAACAATGTACAAGTTTTCTATTAAAACCTACGGCGAGAAAGAAAATATAATGTGCTGTGAAAAATGTGCCGTTCCGTTTTCTTTCTCGCAAACAGTTTTTATGACAGCAGAGTATTTAATCCATTGGAGGAATCTCTTCTCCCTTGTATAGAATGTCTCTCTTAAGTGTCATCAGGCGCATTTTCTATTATGTTTCTGCTGACAATTGATATTTAGTTCTTGCAATGTGTAGCTACTGACAGCATAAACACATGCTTGTCGTCGTGTCCATTCGATGGAGAGTTTCCAGATTAGTCTAGAACGATATTAGTTTTGCCGATACGTATTAACGGGCACAGGAAACTCGAAGAATCACGAGTTTTGCATGAGCGGCTGAGCAGTGCGCTCCTGCATGGCGGTAGCTGTCAGCGCGGACAGGGCCGGTACTTCACTGCTGGGGTACTGGTTATTCCTCGCGTTTTTCTGTCCCTGTTAATGTTTATCAGTAAAACGAAGATAGGTCTAGACTAATCTGGAAGTGCCCTATAGAATTGGCACGTGAAATTCCGATTTAAAATTCATAGTCTCTGTAATTTTAAACAAACCTGCGCTTTTCATCGACTTTGGTCGTCGCATGAAGGACTTGATGAGCACTATTTGTTTGGGCTGGCTCCAGCTACACGTTGCAAAAACGAGATTGCAGATATTGCTGAAACCCCAAACGAAATGCGCCTGACGTCTAGAGAGACATCCTGTACGTTCCTTCTCGTTATACACAGTTTTACACAAAAATTGTACACACAAGAATGTGCTGTTTTCTTTCCTTGCTCGCAGTCGGTTTTAACAGAAGACAGGGAAGTTGTATTTATGGCTAACTTTGTAATCCTAACCAATCGCAGATTAAAACTTTGTGCAACACTTTCATTGAAGTTACTCCTCACAGACGCAGCAGCTGCAGAGCTCTTTCTCGTACCCCGTATACCAATTACCCAACTGATTTCCCCTTTCCTTTTTAGTGACTTCAATTCGCAATCAAAATTTTGACTTGCACTAACAATCAACAAGGCTCAAGGTCAGAGAGAGGAGAAGAGGAGATGGATGCAGGAAATGAGGATGGAGAAGGGGAAGGAGAAGATGGATAGACACAGGGGAGAGAGGGAGATGGAGAGAGAGAGACAGAGACAGAGAGACAGAGAGAGGGAGAGACAGAGAGACACAGAGAGAGAGAGAGAGAGAATGGAGATGCGAAGATGCGCAGGGAGAGGGGAGAGCAAGTAATGGACAGAAACAGGGGAGAGGAGGAGGTGGAAAGAACAACAGGGGGGGGGGGAGAAGGAGATAGACAGAGAGAGAGAGAGAGGGGGCAGATGGAGAATAGGATATACAGTCAGTTCCACAAGAAAGGATTCGTCATTATCTGTAAGAGATAAAAGACACTATTATAAGTATACGAGGGTTTCCCAGAAAGTAATGCACCGCATATTTTTTCCCCAACCAAAAACAATGCTACGAACGCGAAACGTTGCGTACATGTTATTTGAAGTCTCTTGAGTGAGCGCGCCAAGTCTCCGTCACTTCCGACATATAGCGTAGCAGCAGGATAGTTTCAAAGTGGCCCTCTGTATGTGGTGTACGTTACAAGCAACGTGCCGTCCTTGAATTTCTCACGAGAAAGAAACCGTGGACAATATTCACAAACGCCTGTGCAAGGTCTATGGAGTAACTGCTGTCGACAGAAATACAGTCACTCGCTGGGCACAGAGGGTGAGGTCATCAGAAGGCGGTTCGCCGGAGCTCCACGATTTGTAGCGGTCGGGGACACCATCCAAGGCTGTCACACCTGCTATGTTTCAGCGAGCTGATGTTGTCATTCGCGAAGACAGAAGCATTCGTGGAATACATTTTTAGGACGATGAGGAGGTGATTCACACAATGAAGCCCTGGCTCCGCAACCAGGACAAGGATTGGTACCGACAGTGCATACACGCCATTGTTTCGCGCTGGAGGAAGGCCATAGAACGGGATGGAGATTACGGGGGAGTGTGTGTAATTCTCACTATATCCAATAAAGAATTGTTGAAGAAAGAAAACTCGGTGCATTTCTCTCTGGGCAGCTCTCGTTTGTTTACATGAAAATACATGTTATTACTAATTGGACAATTACCTAATAGTTAATGCAATCGCAGCGATTATCGATTATAGCTTGCTACCTTAGCCCTCTCTCTGGTAAACTATCCCCATTTCCAACCTCTAAATATCATTTGACCCACTTCACAACGAATGTCTTCGACTTCCTAAGAATTATAGCAGCAGCTCCATACGAAAGCTTTGGTCCCTTTGGATGATTTAGAAGGAACACTGCCTCGTGAGACGTTAGATATTTTGCACTCATTTTTAACTGCAACAGATAAAACAAAACATTCAAATCTCACACTGCGTAAAAGCGCATTGATTACAGATTCGAGACCACTACCAGAGATGTCGCTGCGGACGTTATATTTGAAATTATGGCGTACCTTTCTTGTGGAACTGACTGTATATCCAATTCTTACACATATTTGGCAATTGCGAAGCATTGCCGGGTTCTTTAGTGTATCGTACAACCATGTTAGAAAGGCTAAATCACGTAGCAAAGCACAAAATTTGGTATACAAAGTTATTAATTTCGGTAAGTGATAATCATTTACGGACCTGAGTACCCACAATTTTCTAATCAAACCCAATCACCATATATAAAAGCGGTAAAGCGAAAATAAGAAGCCAAACTTAACCCTTTTGAACAGGGCCGCATTGTGGGCCTGCGGGAAGCTGGATAGACATATCGGCAAATTGTTGCCCACGTTAGCGCGATGCAACGCTGACATGGCGCTACTTTCGGCAGTGGTCTGTGGAACATTACCACACCCGACCAGGTTCTGGACGCCCGCGTGGCATAGACGCACACGAACATCGTCGCTCTGTGAGAGCAGTAGTCACCGACCGAACATCGTCCAGAGATGAAATTGGGGCACAAGCTGCACCTGATGTGTCACCAAAGACCGTTGGTAACCGTCTGCATGCTGCAGGAAGGAAATCAGTTATGCCTCTGGCCAGACTACTGCTGACACCACCACAGCTCCGACAGGGCTACTCTGATGTCGAGAAAGAGTCGACTGGAGAGTGAAATAAGGCATTGTTGTCTTCAGTGATGAGAGAAGCTTCTAACAGTATCCCAGAGATGGACGCATACGTGTACGGCGTAGATCTGGTGGAGGCCATGTTGTGCAGTGCATTCACCCACGACACACAGGTACCACTTCGGGCTTCCTGTAGTAAGGGCCATCAGCTACAACTGGCGTTCGCATTTGATGTTTCTACAGGGTAAAGTGAACAGTGTCCACTACATAGCACAGGTTCTTATCCCTGTGGTACTACCATTTCTTCAACAGAAAGTGATGTAGTTGTTCAGCAGACAATGCACGTCCAAATACGGCTGCTGCGACTCAGCGTGCTCTTAGTGATGTACAACAACTGCCCTGGCCAGTACGATCACCACATCTTTGGCGAACTGAACACTTATGGGACACGGTGAAGCGGGAACACACATTTTCAGCACTCTATGAACCACTGCCGAATTGCAAAAAAGGGTGAAAGGTGCTTGGGAATGTCTATCGCAGGATGCCATTCGGCACATTTATGATCGTTTGTGTGCAATGGGGGGGGGGGGGGGGGGGAGGGGGGGGGATGGAGTACAAAAATGTGTTAATGTGACTATTTGGGCACACTAAAATACCATGTCCACTGCCATCCGCAACTCCGAACGTCGTCATCACTAAACAGATCTATCCTGGTATGCGAAACAGCAAAAGCCATTCATCTCACATAGCAATCGGGAAGTAAATTGACAGAAGACTTTTGTAAGTGTCGTAATGCATCATAACATGAAAAATTGTACGGGAGAAACCAATGTTTCTGCCAGAGCCGCCGGCCGTGGTGGCCGAGCGGTTCTAGGCGCTTCAGTCCGGAACCACGCGGCTGCTATGGGGACAGGTTCGAATCCTGCTTCGGGCATGGATGTGTGTGATATCCTAAGGTTAGTTAGGTTTAAGTAGTTCTAAGTTCTAGGGGACTGATGACCTCAGATGTTAAGTTACAAGTGCTTAGAGCCATTTTAGCCATTTTGAGCCAGAGCCCCAGCTGCCTTCTTCTGTGTCTACCCAGAAGAAATCCACTGCAAAAGTGCACGAAACGTTGGTTTTACCAGTACAGCTTTTTACGTTACGCGTTACCACACAACGCGAAATTTTCTAAGTCGTTTCACTTCCTAGCGTCGTAAAGACCGACTCTCCGCTTTCGCGTCTGAATCCGAAATGTACCCTATGGTGTCTCCAACCGATCTGTCCGCTTTCGCTTCCGCAGCAGCACTGTCCCTCTCTGCCCGTCTCCGGCCGCGTTTTCCCGCTCGCCGAACATCTTCGCCCAACTGACCGCGGCAGTTCCCTTTCCTGAGGCCGTCCATCTGATTGGCTGCAGCTTATTCTACATTATTTTACAATTTAACATATTTAAACAATCAAAGATTGACCACTTTCACGTTCTAAATAAAGTAACAATAATATCCATTACATAATAAACGTTAAATTGTTTTACGTAAACCAAATATAATTTCCTTTAACTTTGAATGTCACGGCCAGTAGCCTTGCACCAATATGCTTTCAGATAAATAAAGAACAAAAGTAACTATTATGCACTAAACACTACAACAAATATTATATTACCTAATGATTCCACAAGGTGTCATGCTGTCATCGTTCAATGTGTTTTGTGTGGAGGAAATGATGATTTGATGCTTAACTGTAAATACTGATAATTTAAATTTACAACGTTTGTCATTTTAATGATGAGCTTCTATATGAAATGTCGATCGTTTGAGATCGACCAAAGCGTTCAGATTTTACCATTCAGGTCTCTGCTACAAAACTTCTTAATTTCGCTTTAACAGTAAATCATAAACTATTATGGATATGATCAATATTCAAGTTTTATTGGGATCAACATGAAAATTTATGGAGGTTGGCAGATTAAAATTACTGTGGCTTGATTCCCTGCACTACTACAGAATTAAATAGTTTACATAAATGTTTCCCTTTATGGCCAATCTTAGGTCCACCATATTTAACACTGCTTCGTCTCCTTGGCCACAAAAATGGTTCAAATGGCTCTGAGCACTATGGGGCTTAACATCTGAGGTCATCAGTCCCCTAGACTTACAACTACTTAAATCTAACTAAGGACACCACACACATCCATGCCCGAGGCAGGATTCGAACCTGTGACCGTAGTAGCTGCGCGGTTCCGGACTGAAGCGCCTAAAACCGCTGGGCCACAACGTCCAGCCTCCTTGGCCACAAAAGCCGTCTAATCGGTTTCCCTATGACGTAGGTTCTCGTCTGTCTCACTCGCACACTACAGCGCTTAGGCCTCAATAGACAATATATGCCTGTGAGTTTCCCCATCTCGTGGTGAATCAGCGCCCTTATGTGGCACGCAGTCCTGGATGACAGGGTTCGTTTCACAATTCCTATAGGCTGACTCTTTCGGCCATATTTAACTTACATGGGGGACGTTCAAGCAGTTCTGTCGGGGGCACCTTTACGCACTATTTCACATTACCATCCTAACTCATATTCCAGTAAAGGGAACCTTAAGGCAACGTCGGGTGGGAACGCAATCTAAAAAAAAAAAAAAAAATAAAAAAAAAATGAAGGCACAGGATAATGAAAGGTAGAAATTGCTAAATAGCTGTTGGAGCGTCATGAATCTCAAGCAGAAAGAGTTAATTCTGTGAGAGCAAGGGCTAGAAAGGGCAAGAACAAGGGAAAAGTTTGATAGATCTACTTCTGATGTCATCATTAGTGTACTTCCCAAAGTCTCTCCGAGCTTTCCTGTCTTTTGCCATCCTCTTCAGGTCCGCGTAATACCCGCTCCCCCTTATGTCGTCTGTCATCTTGTATCTCTCCTTCCACTCAATCTCCTCTCACAAACTAATCCTCCCAATGTATCTGTTATCAAGTACTACCTTCTCAACGAATGCCCCATCCTGTTCTGCTTCCTTTCTCTTATTACCTGCCGCAATCTTATGAAGATGGTTCAAATGGCTCTGAGCACTATGGGACTCAACATCTTAGGTCATAAGTCCCCTAGAACTTAGAACTACTTAAACCTAACTAAGGACATGACACACACCCATGCCCGAGGCAGGATTCGAACCTGCGACCGTAGCAGTCCCGCGGTTCCCGACTGCAGCGCTAGAACCGCTAGACCACCGCGGCCGGCTTATGAAGATGACGGAAACTGTCTTTGTATTTACTGTCTGAAATGAGGCAACCAATTTAAAACAAATCAAGAATGGCTCCAGTGCCTTAAATGTGAAAGGTGGGCTCACGACGATTGTGCAACAGGAGACAAATCATTTTTATGCGTGCACAGATTGGAATTTGGATAATGGTGACGAACAGGCCATTAATTAACACTCAGACTTCTAACAGGTGGAAGGTCAATAAAAAATTTGTTTATTGGCAGTAAAATAGCTGTGATTCATGACGTTAATTAGTGTAAGAAGACTGTAATTTTGTTTACTGCCAAGAAAACATGTTTTCAAAAGTTTACTAGTGTATTTTGTTGACACTTTATTTGGTCTTTGATATGTGCAACCGTGCCTCCATGGGTGTGTAAACCTGCCCCATACCGGGGCCACATTTACGCACTCGACTTGAGGCTATGTAAAATTATTTTTCAATCTTAAATGTAAAGTTGACTTAGAAACATACACGCCGAATTATAATTTAATAGTAAAGTTGTAAGACTAAACAGTTTTAAACACTATAAACGTAACCAGAAAGATTTTTAAAATTCCGAAATGAATTCTGTCCCGGTATCCTCTAAATAAAATATCCTCAAACTGAAATTATGGTGTTACAAGTTTTATTGCATAATCGATTTCGAGGTTCCGCGCCTCATCCTCAGAAGCGACTTTTTACACATCTAACAGACGGTTAAGTGTTAATTTCCCATCTTACGCAAGTTGTCAACCGAAATACCAGTAACCACACCCTATGCCTTCAACACCAAACAAGCAGCACTATACAGTGCAGTGACGTCAAACGTAAATGGATGCACGTGGTCCGCCATAATGTTCATGTTCTCCACAACCGTCATGGGTCCTGCGACTACTGCCACAGATCCCATTGAAGTATAGGTGAATGTCCTCTATAATGTAAAACTGACCGCGTTGGCCCGCGTCCGTGGTGCAGTGCACGTTTCGAGTAGCCGTTTGGGTGGATGAGGGCATAATCGGACACGACCACCGACCTGGTGCAACAGGGAACGTGATTCATCCGACCTAGTGACACGTTTCCATTGATCCACTCTCGATGATTCCGTACCCACTGTAACTGACGACGTCATTTAGCCAACATGGGTATACGTAGCGGGACATCTGCAGCGGATCTCCATATTCGACAATGGGCGCTGAAAGGTGAGCTCCGAAACACTTATACCTACACCAGCGTTGTAGCCTGTCGTCAGAACTGCCACAGAGCGGTGACTGTCCTGTTTATCGGGACAGGCTAACCCCACGTTCTGTCATCATGAGGCGTGCTCGCTGATCACCTTGTCGCCTGCTCGTGATGTCACCGTCGTTCAGACCACTTTCCACACATGCTTACAATAACAAACAATCAGCTCATCAGCTTGACCTTTTTTGGTATGGTAGATCACAGTCTACAAGCCATAGCAATCTGCACTTTCTCAGAGTCGCTTAAATCAGTGGTTTTCCTAATTTCCGGTCCGCATCATCTCTTAAAAGACTAGCCATTCGCCTTTCACGTGTCCGCAGTGTCACCAGGCGACATTGGAGTGGCGGATGACAGTTGGCATAGTCTTTTGGATCATATGAGACAGAGAGAAAGGAGGAAGGGATATTTCATGCGCAGCCGAAGGAAGCAAACCTTGGCATGCTTTAACGTTCCGTTATGGCAGTCCATCAAAAGAGTTTCAGTAATGTGCTTAACGAACAAACGGGAGACAGTCTTAAGTTTACAATATACCTTTTTATGTCAATGTAGACATTTAAACGGACACAAAGCCTCCAAGATTGGTTATCTTTTACAGAAGCTCAAAATTTAGCGCGGACTTCAATGCGAGATGCTTATAATAGTTTCCATAAGGAAACTTTGTCTCGAAACCTGGCAGAAAATCCTGGTCGTATGTCAAGTATGCTAGCGGCAAGACGTAACCAATGCCTTCTCTGCACGATAGCAAAGGAAATATTATCGACGACAGTGATACCAAAGCAGATTTACTAAACACAGGTTTCCAAAATTCCTTCACCAAAGAAGACGAAGTAAATATTCCAGAATTCGAATCAAGAACAGCTGCCAGCATGAGTAGAAGTAAACATCCTCGGAGTAGTGAAGCAACTTAAATCACTTAACAAAAGCAAGTCTGCCGGTTCAGACTATATACCAGTCAGGTTCCTTTCAGAGTTTACTGATACAAGAGCTCCATACTTAACTTTCATATACAACGGTTCGCTCGACGAAAGATCCGTACCCAAAGACTGGAAAGTTGCACAGGTCACACCAATGTTCAACAAACGTAGTAGGAGTAATCCATTAAATTATATTCCCATTTCATTAACGTTGATATGCAGCAGGATTTTGGAACATATATTGTGTTCGAACATTATAAATTACCTCGAAGGAAACGGTCTATCGACACACCGTCAACACGGATTTAGAAAACATCTATCTTGTGAAACACAACTATCTCTTTAGTCACACAAAATGTTGAGTGCTGTTGACTAGGGATGTCAAGTTGCTTCCGTATTTCTAGATTTCCACTGTACCACACAAGTGGCTTGTAGCGTAATTGCATGCTTATGGAATATCGTCTCGGTTATGTGACTGGATTCGTGATTTCCTGTCAGTGAGGTCATAGTTCCTAGTAACTGACGGAAAGTCATCGAGTAAAATAGAAGTGATTTCTGAGGCTATTCAAGGTAGTGTTATAAGCCCTTTGGTGTTCCTTGTCTCTATAAACTATTTAGAAGACAATCTGCGCAGCCGACTTAGGTTGTTTGCAGATGCTGCTGTCACTTACCGACTAGTAAAGTCACTAGAAGATCTAAACAAATAGCAAAACGATTCAGAAAAGATATCTGTATGGTGTGAAAATTGCAATTGACCCTAGCTAACGAAAAGTATGTAGTCATCATGAGTGCTCAAAGGAATCCGTTAAACTTCGGTTACACGATAAAACAATCAATTCTAGAGGCCGTAAATTCAACTAAATACCTACAAATTAAAATTACGAACAACTTAAGTTGGAAGGACCACAGAAAAACTTTGTGGGGAAGGGTAACAAAGGACTGCGTTTTATTGGTAAGACACTTAGAAAATGTAAGAGATCTACTAAATAGACTGCTTGCTTGTCAGTTCTCTTTTAGAATACTACTGCCCGGTGTGGGGTCCTTACCAGATAGGACTGACGGAGTACATCGACAAAGTCCAAAGAAGGGCAGCATATTTTGTATTATTGCGAAATAGCTGAGAGAATGTCACTGCAGTGATACAGAATTTGGGGTGAACATCATTAAAACACAGGTATTTTTGGTTGCGGCAAATCTTCTCACTAAATTTCAATCACCAACTTTCTCCTCCGAATGCGAAAATATTTTGTTGATGCCAACCTACATAATAAGAAACGATCACCACAACAAAGTAAGGGAAATCAGAGCTCGCACGGAAAGATATACGTGTTCGTTTTTGCCGAGAGCTGTACGAGGATGGAATGACAGAGAATTACTGCGAAGGTGGTTCGATAAATCCTCTGCCAGGCACTTAAGTGTTATTTGCAGAGTATCGATGTAGATGTAGATATAGACACAACATTGCGGACATTTTCCAGAGAACGTATTAACTATGTATGAGGGACTCTCAGTGCATTCACGTGGCACTGTGCACTAGCGTCCTAGTAAAAGCTGTTGTCTTAAATCAACTGGAAGAACAACAAGCAGATGCGTTCGGAAACATTGGAGTCATTGGTGGGAAACTTGGGAGTCGAATGGCAGTGTGATATACTTGAAAGAACGCAACTGAATCAACGTAAATGTAAGGCGAGTACTTCCCGTCCAAATCACTGTACTTCATAATTGCGTAGGCTTCCGCGTCCAGAGGCAATTGACATAAAAAGTTTGCCGAGTATCACCTGTGGTCATCAGTCCCCTAGAACTTAGAACTACTTAAACCTAACTAACCTAAGGACATCACACACATCCATGCCCGAGGCAGAATTCGAACCTGCGACAGTAGCGGTCACGCGGTTCCAGACTGAAGCGCCTATAACGGCACGGCCACACCGGCCGGCCGAACCAGAAGTAATCCTGTGTATGAAATAATTGTAATGCCATCAAGTGTTCGTAATGATCTTATGAAGTAAATGACTCCAGCTACCTCGATACATTCAGTGAATTCTTAGTTCGTATTTATCTGGCTTGGCACAGCTACACAACGACCCCCACAATTCTATGAACTATTAGTAAGAATTGCGGGACCTAAAGATAGGTCACTAGGCTAATGGAAACTGGTAATGGGAAAATCAAATTCCACCAAAATGAATTTTCACTCTCCAGAGGAATAATCGATGATCTGAAACTTCCAGGTAGGTTAAAACTGCGTGCCTGGACCGATACTTCTACCAGAGATCTTTGCGCTCTTCGAAATTAGAACCAAGCACGACTCACGTCCCTCCCTCACCATCCCACAGCTTTACATCCGACAGCATCTCCCAGGCTGATACACAATTTTAATCTGACAGAAATTTTCAGAAATTCCGCCGTCACGAAAAGCGACTGATTACATCTATGAAACACCATGTCCATTGTACAACAATACTCACAAAGTATCCCAGATACTTAGTTCGGATTCATGCTGTAGACTGCCAGTATCAGCCTTAAATTATGCTCGAAAAGTACGAAGTGTTCGAGGATGGTGTGTAAGACCTGAGCACCGGAAAAAGTAGTTGTCGTAGACTGAGGCTTAAAGATTCGGAGCTGAAAGAAAAGAAGATGAAGAAGAAGGAGAAGGAGAAGAGTCAAAACTAATAAAATTTTAGCTGCAGCTAGGAATGAAGATTTTGTACGTATGGCCATGCGTAATTTGCAACAAATATTTATTTTCAATGAAATTTTGATTAGTGATTCGTCTACTCAGAGAAAAACAGGCTATGAGTTTTCCGTTTAAAGCCCATAATCCTAATATTTCTTTGAGAATTGTCGAATGTCTTTTTAAAAAAATCATTGGTTGCAGTGTTCCACTTTTCCATTCCACTAACCCCTTACTGATGACAGATCTCAGGTTAAATCTTTTTAATATTCATTTTTAGATATGTGCTTCATTTCCTGCATTAGTTTTTTAATTTCTTAGGAAAGTGCTTGTAAATGGAGCAACGTATCGTTCTTAAACAATGTGTACAGCACTAATTTCTCCGCAAACTAATGCCAAAGTTGAGATAGTTGTTCTTCAGTCACTAACCTTCAAGACAAACACACTACTTAAGTTGTGATATGGCTGCACTGACCGTACTGTGTTTTACTCTCTATTAAAATGTGAAGCATTTGAAGTAAAAACCGGCACGCTTTAGCGAGTAGTACGTCAGTAAAGAAATTGAACCAGCTGAAACACAGATGGGGCGAAGTTTCACCAGTGTAGATTGTCATAGAAAATTTGCATGTGAAAAGGAGAAACGCGCCACAGATACTTTATTTGGGGGACGTTCAGCCGCTATAAAAGGAGTCGGATGTATGTTTTCTGCGTGAATAGTAGCGGCGACGGCGAAGCGACAACTTGAGACATCTCTGTTAACAAGATAACGGCCAATTTAAAAGTAAGAGCAGCGCCTGTCTTTTATTTTATTTGCTCTTCCGCGGAAAGTTGGAGAGTGAGCTACTGAATCACGGCGGGAGACGGCGTCGGAGTGAAGAAGGTAGAAGGGAAATAAGGGCGAGGGGAGGGGAGGGGGGGGGGGGAGGGGAAGATCTTAGTCTGCGTGCAGGAGAGCGGGGAGGCAGAGGCGGTCGGGGGGGGGGGGGAAGGAAGTGGGGGAGGCTGGGGAGGTGGATGAAGGCGAGATGGAGCGAGGAAGGGTTAAGCAAACTCAGCTCTTTCTTTGCGTTATTTATGGAAGCTAACAAACCAACTTAATTTGTCAACACCGCGGGGAATAAATCGCGGAGCGGGAAGCTGCAGTTTGATAGCGGACGCGGTCGGGAGCCTTCTGGCTGGTCGGATGCTCAGCTGTCGGCCCCGGTGCCCTTGAGGGGGGCGGGGGCGGAGGGGGAGACAGGAAAGGAGGCTTTTGTGCCGGCGCCGCGCCGCGCCGTTCAGCTGCACGCCGGATTACGGGCGCTGGTTCCCCGCCTCTAAGCGCCTTACACAAGCCATGTCGTCGCCTCGCGACGGCTATCAGATACACACTGCGAAGCGGAATTTTTCAGCGACACCCAGGAGGGTTAGTCATTTAGTTTTTACCATGTGACGCACATTATAATTACGATGTCTCGATATTATCTGGAACGTGTTAGGTGGTTTACAAATATGAACACCCTCAGTGAAGAAGGTGGCAACATACTGACCACTTCACACTATTCCCCTATAAATTAATCTTGTTGCTGTTGTTGTTGTGGTCTTCAGTCCTGAGACTGGTTTGATGCAGCTCTCCATGCTACTCTATCCTGTGCAAGCTTCTTCATCTCCCAGTACGTACTGCAACCTACATCCTTCTGAATCTGCTTAGTGTATTCATCTCTTATCTAACTTTAACCTATCCATTTATCTTTTTAAATTTTCTAATCTACCTGCCCGATTAAGGGATCTGACGTTCCACGCTCCGATCCGTAGAACGGCAGTTTTCTTTCTCGTGATAACGATGTCCTCTTGAGTAGTCCCCGCCCGGTGATCCGAATGGGGGACTATTTTTACCACAGAAATGTTTTACCCAAGAGGACGCCATCATCATTTATCCATATAGTAAAGCTGCATGCCCTCGGGAAAAATTACGGCCGTAGTTTCCACTTGTTTTCAGCCGTTCGCAGTAGCAGTACAGCAAGGCCGTTTTGGTTAGTGTTACAAGGCCAGATCAGTCAATCACCCAGACTGTTGCCCCTGCAACTACTGAAAAGGCTGCTGCCCCTCTTCAGGAACCACGCGTTTGTCTGGCCTCTCAACAGATACCCCTCCGTTGTGGTTGCACCTGCGGTACAGCTATCTGTATCGCTGAGGCACGCAAGCCTCCCCACCAACGGCAAGGTCTATGGTTCATGAAACGAGACAGAGAGGGGGGATGTATAGAGAGAGAGAGAGAGAGAGAGAGAGAGAGAGAGACGGAAGGAGGGGGGGGGGGGGGGGAGGAATTAGAGGTAACTTAAAATTAATCTTAAGTTACCCCTAATTCCTACGCCCCCCCCCCCCCCCCCCCCGTCTCCTTCCGTCTCTCTCTCTCTCTCTCTCTATCCATCCCCCCTCTCTGTCTCACTCTTGTGCAAAAACACACACACACACACACACACACTCACAGTGCTGCACATTAGTAGTGGAACTACAGGCATGCACACCTCTAGCCCGCCTTCCACTCACGCCACAGCACTGACTTGCATGGTTCAACTGATGCCGTCAGAGGATCACTTGGAAGATGGAATGAGGCGTCGTGGTACTTAGCGATAGAAGCAGATGCTGCCTGCAAGGAAGTGATGTTCGTTTGGGCGTATGTTGAGCGGTGTCTCGTAGAGTGCATTCGGCTAAGGCACATTGGTCTCTCTCTTAGCCTTTTGGTTTGGGGTGCGATAGGCTGTAACACTCTTTCACTTTTGGTGTTTTTGGAAGGGATGCTAACCAATGCTCGGTACGTGCAGAACTTTATTAGACCCTTTTTTTTTTTTTTGTAGCTCTTGCAACAGGAAGGTGATGTGTTGTTCCAACAGGTTAATGTTCGCCCATGAAACTCATTATACTCTGCAAAATGTGTTGCAACGTCCATAATCAACACGACCTCCAAACTTTCCTCCAGCCGAGCATGTGTGGGATATGATGGGACGAGATATGACTCGGAAACTCATCAACCAACACCTTTTAGCGAACTATCTGAACAAATCGGGTAGGCGTGGCATAATGTAGGTCAGGACAGCATTCAGTATCTGTACGATCGACTGATTGCCAGAATCAGGCAATCATTCCACATGTGGAGGCTATACAATGTGCCTGTGGAAGCTATACCATGTGTTAACATGCATTAAAGACACATAACGTGTATCCACAGGGCATGTGACCTGTAATTGAAGAAGTGTCATTATGATCTCTCAATCTGCAAAAGATTCCGGAGCAGTCCCCAGTTCGGACCCCTGGGAGAGGAATGCCAAGGGGGAGGTGACCATGAGAAAAAGATTCAATAATCAACGAAAGGGTAACGTTTCTACGAGCCAAGGTCTGTAATGTCAGAAGCCTGAATGCGGTAGGGAAGCTGGAAAATCTGAAAAGGGAAATGCAAAGGCTCAATCTAGATATAGTAAGGGTCAGTGAAGTTAAATGGAAAGAAGACAAGGATTTTCGTCATTAGGGTACTATCAATATGAACCATGGACCTTACCGTTGGTGGGGAGGCTTGCGTGCCTCAGCGATACAGATATCAGCACCGTAGGTGCAACCACAATACAGGGGTATCTGTTGAGAGGCCAGGCAAACGTGTGGTTCCTGAACAGGGGCAGCAGACTTTTCAGTAGTTGTAGGAGCAACAGTCTGGATGATTGACTGTAAAATTAACCAAAACGGCCTTGCTGTGCTGGTACTACGAACGGCTGAAAGCAAGGGGAAACTACAGCCGTAATTTCTCCTGAGGGCATGCAGCTTTACTGTACGGTTAAATGATGATGACGTCCTCTTGGGTAAAATATTCCGTAGGTAAAATAGTCCCCCATTCCAATATCCGGGTGGGGGACTACTCAGGAGGACGTCGTTATCAGCAGAAACAAAACTGGCTTTCTACGGATCGTAGATTGGAATGTCAGATCCATTAATTGGGTAGGTAGGTTAAAAAATTTAAAAAGGGGAATTGATAGTTTAAAGTTATATATAGCGGGAATTGGTGAATTTCGGTCCCAGGAGGACCAAGACTTCTGGTCAGGTGAATACAGGATCATAGATACAAAATCGAATAGGAGTAATGCAGGAGTAGGATTAATAATGAAGAAAAAAACTAGGAGGGCGAGTAAGTACTACGAAGAGCATAGTGAACGCATTTTTGTAGCCAAGATAGACACGAAGCCCACGCCTGCCACAGTAGTACAAGTTTATATGCCAATTAGCTCTGCAGATGATGAAGAGACTGAAGAAATGTATGATGACGTAAAAGAAATATTCAGATAGTGACTGGAGACGAAAATTTAATAGTTATGGGGGATTGGAATTCGATAGTAGGAAAAGGAAGAGAAGGAAAAGTAGTAAATGGAGATGGAATGCGTGTAAGGAATGAAAGAAGAAGCCGCCTGGTAGAATTTTGCACAGAGCGTAACTTAACACCACAGCTTACACTTGGTTCAAGAATAATGAACGAAGGTTGTATACGTGGAAGAGGACTGGAGACACTGGAAGTTTTCAGATAGATTATGTAATGGTAAGACAGAGATTTAGGGACTAGGTTTTAAATTGTAAGACATTTTCAAGGGCAGATGTGGACTCTGACCACAATCTATTATTTATGAACTGTAGATTAAGACTGAAGAAACTCCAAAAAGGTGGGAATTTAAGGAGCTGGAACCTGGGTAAACTGAAAGAACCAGAGGCTGTAGAAAGTTTCAGAGAGACCATTATGGAACGATTGACAAGGACGCGGGAAAGAAATACAGTAGAAGAAGAACAGGTAGCTTTGAGAGATGAAACATTGGAGGCAGCAGAGGATCAAATAGATATAAAGATGAGGGCTTATAGAAATTCATGGGATCAGAAGCGATACTGAATGTAATTGATGAAAGAAGAAATTATAAAATTACATTAATGAAGCACGCAAAAAGGAATATAAACGTCTCAAAAATGAGCTCCACAGGAAGTGCAAAATAGGTGCCCAGGATGTAGAGGCATATATTACTAGGGCTAAGACTGAATCTGCCTACAGGAAAATTAGAGACCTTTGGAGAAAAGAGAACCACTTGCATGAACATGAAGAGCTCAAATGGGAAACCAGTTCTAAGCAAAGAAAGGAAAGCAGAAAGGTGGAAGGAGTATATTAGGAGTCTATACAATTGCGATGTACTTGAGGGCAATATTATGGAAATGGAAAAGGGCGTGGATGAAGATGAAATGGGAGATATGATACTGCGTGTAGTATTTGACAGAGCACTTTAAGACCTAAGTCGAAACAAGACCCCCGGTATAGACAACATTCTGTTAGAGCTACTGATGGCGAAATACCTTCAGACTTCAAGAAGAATATAATAATTAAAATTCCAAAGAAAGTAGGCATTGAAAGATGTAAAAATTACAGAACTATCAGTTTAACAAGTCACGGTTGCAAAATGCTAACACGAATTCTTTACAGACGCGTGGAAAAACTGGTAGACGCCGACCTCGGGGAAGATCAGTTTGGATTCCGTAGAAATGCTGGAACACGTGAGGAAATATTGACCCTACGACTTATCTTAGAAAATAGATTAAGGAAAGGCAAACCTACCTTTCTAGCACTTGTAGAGTTAGAGAAAGCTTTTGATAATGTTGAAGCCGGCCGTTGTGGCCGAGCGGTTCTAGGCGCTTCACTCCAGAACCGCGCTACTGCTACGATCGCAGGCTCGAATCCTACCTCGGGCATGGATGTGTGTGATGTCCTTAGATTAGTTAGGTTTAAGTAGTTCTACGTCTAGGGGACTGATGACCTCAGATGTTAAGTCCCATAGTGCTCAGAGCCATTTGAACCATTTTGACAATGTTGACTGGAACACTCTCTTGGAAAGTATGAAGGTGGCGGGGATCAAATACGGGGAGCGAAAGGCTATTTAAAATTTGTACAGAAACCAGATGGCAGGTGTAAGAGCCGAGGAACATGAAAGGGAAGCGGTGGTTGAGAAGGGAGTGAGACAGGTTTCTAGTCTATCCCCGATGCTATTGAATCTGTATATTGAGGAAGCACTAAAGGAAACAGAAGAAAAAAATTGGAGTAGGAATTAAAATCCATGGAGAAGAAATAAAAACTTTGATTTTTGCCGATGACATTGCAATTCTGTCAGAGACAGCGAAGGACCTCGAAGAGCAGTTGAACGAAATGGACAGTGTCTTGAAAGGAGGATAGACCTATAAGATTAACATCAACAAAAGGAAAACGAGGATATAGGAATGTAGTCGAATTAAATCAGGTAATGCTGAGGAAATTAGATTAGCATATGAGACACTTAAAGTAGTAGATGAGTTTTGCTATCTGGGGAGCAAAATAACTGATGATGGTCGAAGTAGAGAAGATATAAAATATAGACTGGCAATGGCAACGAAAGCGTTTCTGATTAAGAGAAATTTGTTAACATCGAGTATACATTTAATGTCAGGAAGTCTTTTCTGAAAGTATTTGTATGGAGTGTAGCCATGTATAGAAGTGAAACCTGGACGATAAATAGTTTAGACAAGAAGAAAATGGAAGCTTTAGAAAGGTGGTGCAACAGACGAATGCTGAAGATTACTTGGGTAGATCACATAAATACTGAGGAGGTATTGAATAGAATTGGGGAAAGAGGAATTTGTGGCACAACTTGACTAGAAGAAGGGATCGCTTGGTCGGACACGTTCTGAGGCATCAAGGGATCACCAATTTAGCATTGGAGGGCAGCGTGGAGGGTAAAACTCATACAGGGAGAACGAGAGATGATAATACTAAGCCGTTTCAGAAAGATGCAGTAGTTACTTGCAGATGAAGAAGCTTGCACAGGATAGAGTAACATGGAGAGCTGCATCAAACCAGTCTCTGAACTGAAAACCACAACAACAATATCAACAGCAGCAGAAAATGGTATAACGTGAGTAAGATTCGTTATGAATAGGAAAAGAGGGCAGAGAGTGTGATACTGTGAACGGTTCAGTGACATGGCTATTCTTAAAAGAATAGACAGCAAACCAACACCGACAACGATAGTTCAGGTACACGTGCCGACATCGCAATCTGAAGATGAGTGGACAGAAAGTACATGAGGATATTGAAACGGCAATACATTACGAAAATGTATACGAAATTCTAATAGTCATGGGGGATTGGAATGTAGCTGTAGGGGAAGAAGTAGAAGAAAAGGTTACAGGAGAATATGGGCTTGAGACAAGGAATGAGAAAGGAGAAACAATAATTTAGTTCTGTAATAAATTTCAGCTAGTAACAGAGAATACTCTGTTCAAGAATCGCAAGAGGAGGAGGTATGTTCGGAGAAGGCAGGGTGATAAGGGAAGATTTCATTTAGATTACATTATGGTCAGACAGAGATTCCGAAATCAGATTCCGGATTATAAGGCGTACCCAGGAGCACATATGGACTCAGATCACAATGTAGTAGTGACGAAGAGTAGGTTAGAGACTAGCCAGGAAGAATCAATAAGCAAAGAAGTAGAAAACGGAAGCACTAAGGAACGACGGGATACGCTTGAAGTTCTCTACGGCTGTGGATACAGCAATAAAGAATAGTGAAGTAGACAGTACAGTTGAAGAGGAATGGACATCTCAAAAAGGGCAATCACAGAAGTTGGAAAGAAAAACACAGGTACGAAGAAGGTGACTGCGGAGAAATCATGGGTAACAAAAGAAATATTTCTGCTGAGTGATGAAAGAAGGAAGTACAAGTCGCTGAGGAATGAAATAAACGGGAAGTGAAGGGAATCTAAGACGAAGTGGCTGCACGAAAAAATGAAGAAAACGGAAAAGAAATGACAGTTGGAAGGACTGCCTGAGCATATAAGAAAGTCAAAACAACCTTCAGAGTTATTAAAAGCATGGGTGGCAACATTAAGAGTGCAACGGGAATTCCACTCTTAAAAACAGAGGAGAGAGCAGTTAGGTGGAAAGAATACATTGAAGACCTCTATGAGTGGGAAGATTTGTCTGATGTGATAGAAGAAGAAACAGGAGTCGATTTAGAAGAGATAGGGGACCCAGTATTAGAACAGAATTTAAGAGAGCTTTTTACGACTTAAGATCAAATGAGGCAGATGGGATCGATGACATTCCATCAGAATTTCTAAAATCATTAAGGGAAGTGGCAACAAAACGACTATTCGCGTTGGTGTGTAGAATGTATGAATCTGGCAATATACCGTCTGACTTTCGTGAAAATATCATCCATACAATTCCGAAGACTGCAAGAGCTGCCGTACCTTGTAACCGCGTGGTCTAGGGCGCCTTGTCACGGTCCGCGCGGCTCCCTCCGTCTGAGGTTCGAGTCCTCCCTCGGGCATGGGTGTGTGTGTTGTCCTTAGCGTAAGTCAGTTTAGGTTAGATTAAGTAGTGCGTAAGCTTAGGGACCGATGACTCCAGCAGTTTGGTCTCTTAAGACCTTACCACAAATTTCCAAAACTACAAGAGCTGACAAGTGCGAGGAATATCGCACAATCAGCTTAACTGCTCATGCCTCCACGTTGCTGACAAGAAAAATATACAGAAGAATGGAAAAGAAAATTGAGGATGTGTTAATTGACGATCAGTTTGGCTTCAGGAAAGGTAAAGGCACCAGAGAGGTAAATCTGACATTGCGGTTGACAATGGAAGCAAGACTAAAGGAAAATCAAGGCACGTTATTGACCTAGAATAAGCGTTCGACAATGTAAAATGGTGCAAGATGTTCGAAATTATGAGAAAAACAGTGGTAAGCTATAGGGAGAGACGGGTAATATGCAATATGTACAAGAGCCACGAGGGAGTAATAAGAGCGGACGACCAAGAAGGATATACTCGGATTAAAAAGCGTGTAAGACAGGGATATACTGTTTCGCCCTTACTTTTCAATCCGCACATCGAAGAAGCAATGATGAAAATAAAATAAAGGTTCAGGAGTGGAATTAAAATTCAAGGTGAATGGATATGAGTGATACGATTCGCTGATGACAATGATATCCTGAGTGGTACTGAGAAACAATTACATGATCAGCTGAATGGAATGGAGGGTCTAATGAGTATACAATATGGATTGAGAGTAAATGGAAGAAAGACAAAAGTAATGAGAAGCAGAAGAAATGAACACAGCGGGAAACTCAACATCAGGATTGATGGTCACGAAGTAGATGAAGTTAAGGAATTCTGCTACCTTAACAGCAAAATAACCAATGACGAACGAAGCAAGGAGAACATCAAAAGCAGAATAGCATTGGCAAAAAGGGCATTGCTGACCGAGAGAGGTCTACTAGTATCAAACATGGGCCTGAATTTGAGGAAGAAATTTCTGAGAATATCCGTTTGGAGCACAGCATTGTATGGTACTGAAACAAGGACTGTGTGAAAACCGGTACAGAAGAGAATCGAAGCATTAGAGATGTGGTGCCACACATGAATGTTTAAAATTAGGTGGACTGATAAGTTAAAAAATGAGAGAAAGGCAAACGAATATGTGCAAAACACTGACAAGGAGAAGGGGCAGAATGACAGGATATCTGTTAAGACATCAAGGACTGGCTTCCATGGTACTAAAGGGAGCTGTAGATGGCGAAAACTGTAGAGGAAGTAAGAAATTGGAATACATCCAGCAAATAGTTGAGGTCGTAGGTTGCAAGAAATATTCTCAGATGAAGTGGTTGGCACAGGAGAGATAATCGTGGCGGGGCACATCAAACCATTCAGAAGACTGATGACTTAAAAAAAAAAAAGTGCTTTTCAGTGTGGCTTGATACCTGGTACCACAGAACCGCTTGTGCTATTGATCTGTAAATGTACTCCTTATTCACTGTTGTAACAATAAACCTTGAGTGAACTGGAAACCTCTAAAAGAATGTACTAATTCTTTTTCTGCAGTGTGTTAATGAATACTGTTGTTGGTTTCAAGATGTGATATTTGTATCAGAAACTTGATTAGGGAGTAAATTAACTCTGAGACTTTTGTCAGTATACAGAACTGTTCAAACAGCTACCTGAAACAGATTTTTGAGCCAGCAACACTGTATTATTATACCCTTTTATATAACAAATATTCTCTTCAATCAAGAGCAGCGTAAGAATGTGGGGCCTTAAGACATTAGCGAATTGAAAAAGGGAAAATAAGCCAACTTTTCACGTGGTTATCTCCAAAGGCTCCTTTCAATTGCAGTGCAAAAGTTTTAAAACTTAGATGTTTAATAAGATCTACTGCATATTACTTCCAGTTTTGGTTCTTTCAGTGTTAATACCCATGAATTTCAAACATTCTGTTTCATTTATTTATGATTCCCCATGGATTATATCTGTCTGGATGGTCAGGCCTTGTTCAGCATAGAGTTGCGTCTATCGTGTTTTATTTAAGTTCGATGACCGTTCTTTTGCCTAACACTAGTTAGAATTCAAGGAAAATTTTTCAACTATTTCAGACATTAAAGTTTCTCTATCAACGCTCGATAGTAATATTGCATCATCAGCAAAGGAAATTATTTCATTGTTCTGGAGGTACACCTGCAGTGATTATTCGCTACTGCGAAGGCATTGTTTCGTTGTGTCCATTTGCTTTGTTTCTTAATGTGACACTTTGCGCTCTATTGGTTGAAAAATACTTCCCAGTGAGATCTCTGATATTTGAATTTTTCTCGAGGTATACTGTTAACTGCACAAACAAATGACTATGATAAGTCAAAGAAAATATCAATTGGACACATGTTGTTTAAATTTTGTGTAACATGTTTCGTGAATTGGTAAAAGACACGCTTTTTGGTTGGTACCTTTCGGAACCCAAATGGAGACTGTAGGTATCTCATTGCGCGATAGCTGTGTTATTGTTCTTGTCTACATAACCTTTTCCAGTATCTGCGAGAATCGTCACTAGTTATTAGTACAGCCTCACTATTATAACGTCGCTGAAACCTATCATAGTGATCTATTTCATGTGGGTCAGTACACTCCATAGGTGCGAGGAAAATGGTTTCAGTAATTTATTAGAGATATTGTCGACCCCATAAAAATTTTTCCCTTTGATAAAATTAGTAACATTCTTAATTTCTTTGACTGAACGCCGAATATTTGCGATTTGGAAGTATGTGTGTGGCATTTGGAACACCCCCGTTATATCCTTTATTGGGTTTTGTGTGATTTACCGAAGCCGCCAAACAGTTAATTATTATGAATATATGACTGTGGGCTTGATGGATGAAAGGCCATCGGTTTTTCTGCTATGGTTTTGGGGATATTTCAACAGAGTGCGGCTATTTTCTATTATTAAAGACCACAAAGGTTGCGACATACAAACTGATATGTATTTTCTATTAACAGACAAATTCTGAGGCAGTTGCTGCCTTCGCCTTAGACGTTTAATTACGGTTATATCTTTTATTGGTTGCTGATTTTAAGTACTTCGTCACACGCAATGATTATGGTTAAGATTCACAACACTCCTCACTGCAATCCACGGTTGTTGCTAGCCGACGCGGTTGAGGCGAAACACGTGGTTCGACACTTGTCGCTTTTGGTTTCATATCACTCGCGAATCGTTATTGATGAGGGTCAACCCCACGACGATAAGGGGATGCGCTCATTTGTCACACTCTGGTGAATTTACAATTTACTGCTCACTCGGCACATCCGCCATTGACACCGTACTCAGCTCGACCGCCATTTTTTATTCTTGAGAGTGCTTCCAGTACTGCTTGCACTCGACACTAACCTCACTGCCTCCTGCAGCGCTCGACAATCGATTCCTGTCTGCTATCGAACTGGGTGTCGGATACTAATATCTATGTTCGTGGGGTCATGGATCCCTTACACATTGCTTCTCGTATGTATTCTATTAACTCTTCAAGTGCCCACACCAATCTTCTGAGCTACTTCCAGAAACTGATCACCTGACTTTTATAATAATTATTACTGTGCTGTTTTAGTTATTAATCAAATCCTTAATTGCTTAACCGATGTCCTGGCGTCTCTTTTAACTATTCCCCAGATAGATTTCCTCAATACAACGAAGTGCTTCTTCAAGTATGAAATCAGTCGTATCTCCTTACTTACCGCAGTCATCTCATACAGTTTTCTCTTCCTTGCACGCGATATTTGGATTACTTTTGCAATCCATGTTTTTTTATGAGTTGCTAATACCTCGCTTTACTTTTGACATAAGAAGCTCTACAAAGGCTTCTCTCCATCGACTCTGTATAACTGCAAAATCTGTTGAAACAGATAAAATAAAAATAATTTCACTTTGAACAAAATCACAGTTTTTTTCATATTTGCCATGTTATTGACAAAGAGCTCACTAATAACATGACAAGTGCAAAAATATTATGATTTTGTCCAGATCGAAATTACTTTTAAAGTTTATTTCATAGAAAAAAAAGCACTCCGTCTTCAGGCCACAAGTGGCCCATCGGGGCCATCCAACCGCCGTGTCATCCTCAGCTGAGGATGCAGATAGGAGGGGCGAGTGGTCAGCACATCGCTCTCCTGGTAGTTATGATGGTTTTCTTTGACTGAAGCCGCTACTATTCTGTCGTGTAGCTCCTCAATTGGCATCACGAGGCTCAGTGCACCCTGGAAAATGGCAACAGTGCATGGCGGCCCGGATGGTCACCCATCCAAGTTTCTGCCACACCCGACAGCGCTTAACTTCAGTCATCTGACAGGAACCGGTGCATCCACTGCGGCAAGGCCGTTGCCCCTTTCACTATTTCATAGAAGACTGACATAAATTGTTTAATGACTATATCTGTTTCAAATGGCTAGTCGTTGATATTACCATTCAGATGAAATGAGTACAGACAAGAAGCAACAGCAGCCCAAGTTGGGAACATTGTGGGAGGGAATTTTCAGTTTTGTCATTTATCTCTCGGAAATCTTCGTGGAAACCTTAGGTTTAGAAGTATTTTCAATTTTTTTTGGTCCATGCCAAAAATACACTCCTGGAAATCGAAATAAGAACACCGTGAATTCATTGTCCCAGGAAGGGGAAACTTTATTGACACATTCCTGGGGTCAGATACATCACATGATCACATTGACAGAACCACAGGCACATAGACACAGGCAACAGAGCATGCACAATGTCGGCACTAGTACAGCGTATATCCACCTTTCGCAGCAATGCAGGCTGCTATTCTCCCATGGAGACGATCGTAGAGATGCTGGATGTAGTCCTGTGGAACGGCTTGCCATGCCATTTCCACCTGGCGCCTCAGTTGGACCAGCGTTCGTGCTGGACGTGCAGACCGCGTGAGACGACGCTTCATCCAGTCCCAAACATGCTCAATGGGGGACAGATCCGGAGATCTTGCTGGCCAGGGTAGTTGACTTACACCTTCTAGAGCACGTTGGGTGGCACGGGATACATGCGGACGTGCATTGTCCTGTTGGAACAGCAAGTTCCCTTGCCGGTCTAGGAACGATGGGTTCGATGACGGTTTGGATGTACCGTGCACTATTCAGTGTCCCCTCGACGATCACCAGTGGTGTACGGCCAGTGTAGGAGATCGCTCCCCACACCATGATGCCGGGTGTTGGCCCTGTGTGCCTCGGTCGTATGCAGTCCTGATTGTGGCGCTCACCTGCATGGCGCCAAACACGCATACGACCATCATTGGCACCAAGGCAGAAGCGACTCTCATCGCTGAAGACGACACGTCTCCATTCGTCCCTCCATTCACGCCTGTCGCGACACCACTGGAGGCGGGCTGCACGATGTTGGGGCGTGAGCGGAAGACGGCCTAACGGTGTGCGGGACCGTAGCCCAGCTTCATGGAGACGGTTGCGAATGGTCCTCGCCGATACCCCGGGAGCAACAGTGTCCCTAATTTGCTGGGAAGTGGCGGTGCGGTCCCCTACGGCACTGCGTAGGATCCTACGGTCTTGGCGTGCATCCGTGCGTCGCTGCGGTCCGGTCCCAGGTCGACGGGCACGTGCACCTTCCGCCGACCACTGGCGACAACATCGATGTACTGTGGAGACCTCACGCCCCACGTGTTGAGCAATTCGGCGGTACGTCCACCCGGCCTCCCGCATGCCCACTATACGCCCTCGCTCAAAGTCCGTCAACTGCACATACGGTTCACGTCCACGCTGTCGCGGCATGCTACCAGTGTTAAAGACTGCGATGGAGCTCCGTATGCCACGGCAAACTGGCTGACACTGACGGCGGCGGTGCACAAATGCTGCGCAGCTAGCGCCATTCGACGGCCAACACCGCGGTTCCTGGTGTGTCCGCTGTGCCGTGCGTGTGATCATTGCTTGTTACAGCCCTCTCGCAGTGTCCGGAGCAAGTATGGTGGGTCTGACACACCGGTGTCAATGTGTTCTTTTTTCCATTTCCAGGAGTGTATATGTACCTCTAGTGAGTTTTCGAATAGGTATTATGGTCTTCCAGACTGTAATATCTTTGTCTTCTTCGATAGGTGGATTTTACGAGGGGCTTTCAATAAGTAATGCAACACAATTTTTTCTGAAAGCGTGTTGGTTTTTTCAGCATTCCAGTACACCACATTATTCCCCTGTCTTTTAGCTACAAAACCGTGTTTTTCAAAATAATTTCCGTTCAATGCGACGATCCTACGCCTCCTTATTGTTTGGGCCTGTACGCCCTCATGGTACCACTCTACTGGTCGACGTCGGTGCCAACGTCGTGCCAGCCTCCCCATCACCTACGCTCTACTTTCTGCGGAGTGCATCCGTCTCTGGGCCAAATAGATGGACGTCGAAAATGCGAGATCCTGGCTATTGGATGGATAAGGAAGGATAGTCCAATGAAGTTTTGTGAGCTCTCTCGCGTGCGCAGACCTGTGTGACCTTGCTTTGTCATGGAGAAAGAGGAGTTCGTTTGTATTATTGTGGCGACGAAAACGATGAAGTCGTTTCTTCAGATTCCTGTCAGATTCCTGAAGAGTCACAACTGTGTGCGGCTCGACGACACGCTCGAGGTCGGACAGGTTTGAGCGACCTTGTTGCGATGATGACAGTCGCCTTGCTCAACGACTCGTTGTACTTTTGTTCACTGTTCGATCCCCGAAGACATGCAAGCGCCTATAGATGTCTGCAGTGTTTTGGTTTTACGTCAAGAGAAACTCAATGACAGTTCTCTGATTGGAATGCGCTTCCGTTACAGGTGACTTTTGAAGAGTACATATAGCGCCACCAACCATCGGAACTTCATGAAACAATAGGGCTGAAGCGAGAATATTCCACAATGTCCAGCAAAAAATTCCATATTTTTTCAACCGAAATTGACCGAGGAAAAAATTTGTTGCATTACTTGTGGAACGCCCCTCGCATCATTTTCACTATCCGCTGCGGTGAGCTACAGTACGAACTAGTTTTTGCGGCTCGTCATTAAAACTGAAAGGCCATGAAGGCGACATCCAACAAATGTTAAACTGACGTGAATTGTTCTACACGCCTCAATATGGAAATCTTCGGTATTTCTGCCGAACCGCACATAATGCATAGGAGTAACGACATATACATTCTGTATACAAGGAAAGATTACACAAAGGGTTTCTCATTCAGAAGTCATATTTGAATATCAGTTTTTTATGAGAATATAGCCACGCGTAAGACAAATTAACATTTACCTCCATGTATCGGAATTTGACACCAGAAGGAGACTGCGATATTCCATTGCATGTTATCGCTACTCGCGTAGAGCTGAATCGATGACTGTCACGCGAATATGGAATCGATGTGTTATGGAGGTCCATACTTATTGCCATCCACGACCACAACGACCCCACGCGACTAGTGCCCTAGTGGACAGACACAGTGTTCAGTCGCCTGGATCGTACAGCCACATCACGTTCATTACGTCAGGAAATGGGGCTGTTTGCTGCAAGTTAAGCGTCCGCATGGACAGTGCAGCTACGCCTGGGGCACTGTTTACTGTCGACATCGCAACCATTGTGGCGGCTTCCCTTGATGCGGAAGCTGAGCGAGGCTCACCGACAGTGGCGCATCTAAAGACATTACTGGTAACTGGACTGGAATCACGTTATCTCTTCAGACGAGTCACGGTTCTGCACGTGGCATCACGGCGGACGTCTCTATGTGATAAGCTCCAACGGGAACGAACACGATTAAGTTCGAAGCTGCACTTATTGTCCGCAGCAATCTGGAAAAAAATCGGACTCCAGTTGTGCACGGTCCACCTCCTTCTCCGGACCTAGCCCCAGCAGACGATTCACTGTTTTCCAAACGTAAAACCTCGTTGAGAAAACGTTGTTTCCGAACCACAGAGGATATTGAGGTCAATGCGACTAGAGAGCTGTGCGGTATCCCTGAAAGTGCATTCCAGAAAGCTTTAAAAAAAATGGAATGAACGTTGGGAACGGTGTACTGACAATGGAGGAGAATACTTTGAGGGAGGAAGTGCTTAAAATATAGTGCAGTGAGCAACAAGGATGTTATAAGCAAAGGTCGCTCTTTTTTTTTTAACTCCCCTCGCACAATTAAGACTGTTTGACGTGTTCCGCGTGCATGAGAAACATTTCGCTTGAGATCTGTGTGCGGTATATTAGCATTCTTTTCTTTGTAAATATTTTTTGTGTAGTCTTGTTTTCTGGCATCTTCTACATCCTGGAAGATCTTCTCATTATGGATCTATTGGAACATTAAGTACATTTAATCAAAGCTAATCTTGTTCTCTTTTCTAAAAAAATAGAATGATTTAATAAAAAAGAAATAGTCGTCAACTATTTATTAATATAGGCGTATTTAGGCGTGATTGTTATCCTCAGGTTGTCTCTGAGAAATACGTAGTCTGGTATAATATTTCAATTCTTAAGTAGATAATATAAAGAAGTATAGAATTATGATTTGCTACGTACATCAGATGGCCTTGATACCAATATGACGTCGATGTCTCAATTGCTGTCTCACTATTGTGCAAGTCTGGTCCTTTGTTGTTGGGCTTAGCAGATATTGAACATTCTTTGCAGCAGTTCCTTCATAATAACGTTTCGTGTCATCAGTATCGACAGTTGAATCAGTGATGTTATATGGTTACAGGCTGTTCCATTCTGTGGTATTCTTAGGTCATTTGTTTGTTCTTACCAGCTATACTACTTGTATGATTCGCGTTTATGTGGCTCTATGCTCATTTGTAATTTAATCCTATTGTTTTTTTTATGGAATTGGTTATGCTAGATAGTGTAGTGGTGTGCGAGGTTCATGACAATTCCCAGATGTGGTTTTCTTTTAAACGTATGCTTACCAGTGCTTATTTTTAATTTTGTGGTTTAAAGGTCTCTAATATGTCTGTAGATCTTGTTTTTCTATTCATGTCATGTTTGGAAGCATAATTTCAAGAAAAGCTTCTCTGTAATATTTGTGTTTCGAATCGATTCGTCGCGTAGAATTCCTTGAGGGTAAGTCTGTGCGTGTGAATATATTCCGATTTCTTCTAGAATATTCATTAGTGGTCTTTTATGAGCAATGTGTGAAACTTCGACAGTCCTTTCTGTATCATCTGCTGTTTGTCGTTCCCTTTATAAGTCCTGGAATAAAGTTGATGGGTTACTGTCGGTCTCTCAAATGTGTTCTCGGTATCGAACACTGAAATTCAGTCCAGTTTGACCTATACAGAATTCATAACATTCTTTATATTGAGTTTTACTAAACCTGGATTTGAATGGATGGTTGGCTCTGTCTGACCGGAGTGTAGTAGCGTTCGAAGATTGTGTCGTCATCTGGCGTAATCAGTTCCAAAAAAACAAATCGATTAAATAACATATGAGCGCAGAACCACATAAACACGAATTATACAAGCAATATAGCTGGTAAGAACAAAGAAATGACCTGCAGAATATCATAGAAGCAAATAGCGTGCAAGCATATAACATCGCTGCCTCAACTGTCAATACAAATGTCACGAAACGTCATTATGAAATAAAGTTCCTTAATTCGACAACTACACAAATAACTTCTCCAAAAGAAGTTTAATATCTGCTATAGCTCCAGCAACTTCAAAGGACTAAACTTATACAATAGTGTGACAGAACTGAGACACCGAAGTCATGGACATGAAGGCCACCTGATGTTCGTAGCAAGCCATAACTCTATAATACGTTAAATTATTTGAAATATTGTATCAAACTATGTACTTGTCACAGATAACTGGAAGACGACATTCACGACGAAATAGGGTTATATTAATAAACAAAATTTCTGTGGCTCTGAATTCAAAAGAAGTCGCATTTTCATACTGATATTTATCTTCGAACTAAGACGATGCAAAGGACATTTGTCAACAAAAATCCGCTTTTCATAGTCAACTACGCAATTTACAGCGGTGTACCTAAGTGTGGGAAGGAAGTGGTTTTATTTAAAAGAGAGGATTTTTCATTTGGGCTCCTGGGGTGGAAACATCGCATCTGAAGGGCAGTGCGAGCCGAGCTGAGCCGAGCCGTCCTCTGGCGGCTGTCCGGAGCGGCGTGAACACGGCGGGCGCGCGCTGCAAAGAGTTGACAAACGAATGCCAAACAAAATACTAATCAAATAAATAGCGGGAAAACACGGCGGCTAATGACAGCCGGGGGACCAGTCGCGTTACAGTAGTGGTGAGGGGATGGGGGCGGAGAGGGGGCGGGGGGTGCCCGGTGGGGACAATTGAGCATCGCGGCGCTATGTCGGCGCCCGGCGTCGCGACGCACAGCCAACCCACGCCCAGAGGGCTCTCGCGCCGCTGCTAGCGACCAACAGCGGCCCTGAGGGCGACGTGTCCTTTCCCTACATGTTCTGCACCTACCAAATGCTACACGTGTACTAGATAGGACATGCACCAAGACGAGCGTATACGTGCTCTAGATACCGTAGAATGAAAACCAGTGGTCTCTCGCTACCAGGATGGAGAGCTGCAGCCCACCTACATACAGTGAGTTGACAAAAGTGTTGGGATAACTCCTCATATCGTGTCGGACCTCCTTTTGCCCGGCGTAGTCCAGCAGCTCGACGTGGCATGAGCTCAACAAGTCGTTGGAAGTACCCTGCAGAAATTCTGAGCCATGCTGCCTCTATAGCTGTACATAATTAAGAAATTATTGGAGGTACAGGAATTTGTACACGAACTGACCTCTCCATTATGTTCAATAAATGTTCGATGGGCTTCATGTCAAGCGATCTGGGTGACCAAAGCATTCTCTCGAATTGTCAAGAATGGCAAAGAATTGTCGCACGCTGACATGGCGTATTGGGATCCATAAAGTTTTCCATCGATGTTTGAAAGTATGGAGTCCATGAATGGCTTTACGTGGTCTCCAACTAGCCGAACATAACCATTTCCAGTCAACGATCGGTTGAGTTGGAACAGAGAACCCAGTCAATTAAAAAAAATGGTTCACATGGCTCTGAGCACTATGGGACTTAACAGCTGGGGTCATCAGTCCCCTAGAACTTAGAACTACTTAAACCTAACTAACCTAAGGACATCACACACATCCATGCCCAAGGCAGGATTCGAACCTGCGACCGTAGCAGTCGCACGGTTCCGGACTGCGCGCCTAGAACCGCGAGACCACCGCGGCCGGCCCCAGTCAATTCCATGTAAACACAGCTCACGCAACTTTGGAGCCACGATCAACTTGCGCAGTGCCTTGTTGCCAACTCGGGTCCGTGGCGCAGTGGTTGGCACACTGGACTCGCATTCGGGAGGACGAGAGTTCAATCCCACGTCCGGACATCGTTATTTAGGTTTTCCGTGATTTCCCTAAATCTCTTCAGGCAAATGCCGGCATGGTTCCTTTGAAAATGGCACGGCCGGCTTCCTTACCCATCCTTCCCTATTCCGATGAGACCGATGACCTAGCAGTTTGGTCTCCTCCCCCAAAAAAACAACCCAACCCAACTCGGGTCCACAACTTCGTGGTGTCTGTGCCACAGTCGATCTGTATTATGAGCTCTTACCAAATGAAATCTGGACTCATTTGACGAGGCCACGCTTTTCCAGTCGTCTAGGACCCGACTTATGTGGTCACGGGGCCATGAAATTCAATGCAGTCGATGTCGTGCCGTTAGCAAAGGCACTTCCACATTGATTTCTGCGGTTATTTCACGCTATGTTGCTTGTCCGTTAGCACTGACAGCTCTTTGCAAATGCCGCTGCTCTCGGTCGTTAAGTGAAGGCTGTTGGCCACTGCGTTTTCCGCGGTGAGGGGTAATGCCTGAAATTTTGTATTCACGGCTCACTCTTGACACATTGACTTCCCTAATGATTTGCGAAGTGGAATGTCCCATGCATCTAGCTCCAATACCGATTCCGCATTCAAAGTCTGTTAATTCTCGTCGTGCTGCCATAATCACGTCGGAAACCTTTTCACATGAATCATCTGTGTACAAATGATAGCTTCTCCAATGCACTGCCTTTTTAAGCCTAGTTTGAGCAATACTACCGCAGTCTGCATATGTGCATGTACCTATCCCATGACTTGTGTCACATGATTGCACACAGGCCATGGAGTAAGAGGAGCGTATCAGTGGGTTCTACTTACCGTAGAATGAAACCCAGTGGTCCGTTCACTACGAGGATGGAGAGCTTCAACGCGCCTACATATTCCTGTCGACTGCATCGTCCGCTTCATTGCCATGAAGCAATATGTTTATGCCAGCGTCTGGTGATTAAGAAAGTTTTATTAGGCTGTGTTTATTTTTGACGGAATTACCAGCAGTGCGAAGTGTAGTATCGTCTGGCGTCAGAACTACAGTGTAGGGATGGGAAAAACCGACAACTTAAAACAAATACCGGTATTTCAGAGCTGAATGATCGGTATTTTTCAGTATTTGGTCGCGGTTACAGAAGGTTTTTTTTTAATTGTCTACCGGAGTATCAATCACCGACAGCGGCACTGCCAAAATTTTTCGGGTTTAAATGACCCTTTTTAAAAAAGGAGGAATTTTTATTTGCGAAACCTGCATTGTTTTAAAATATTTCGTTTTTACAGAAATTGGTAAAAGCGATCAGTGCTATTTTAGTAACAGTGCCGACAGAAACGAGCAACAAACATATCGCATTACAGTTGGTACAATATTTCTGAGACAATAATGTGCCCCTTACCATGTTGCGTGGCCTTTTAAATTGTAAACGTGGACATGCAGTATCTAAAACTTGTCCCTTTTGGTCTGTAGGGTTATGTCTCACTGTCATCACCAGAAATCCGTTGTACTGCAGAATGGCACCAACACTAATCTGGAAAAACGGTACAAAATAATGTAACAATAAAATAAAATCCTTCATCTGCTTTAACACATTAAACATTTGTCTATCATTCACTGAAACAACAAAAGAGGAAGCAAATAATGATAGCAGTAATAAATTAAAAACTTAACAAAAATTCATTCATGGCTTACAATAAAGATGCGGGTAGCCGCTGCCTTAGTCTACACAGTATACCTCTGTCTGCTTGTAGTCATTGAAAACGACAAAATATCGCGAAAAATAGAGTTCTTCAAACTCAGTTTCCACACTTTCTCACGTACTATTCGTAATACCCAAGTTGTTTTATGACCCCTAATTGCAACATGATTTTCAGCAGAGTTTCAAAAAATTGGAATCGAATAGTGGTGATTTTTTAAGTATACAATCATTTATCGCTTTTCGAGAATAGCAACGATAGGTGGACGGACTAAGTTTTCTTTTATTTGCCTATGTAAATTAATATTTTGATTCTATATATCTTGAAACACAGAGAATCAAAGTTTTTCAATCCCTTTTCCATTTCTACGTTTTTACATGATGTAAAAGTAATAAAAAAACCAAAATCGGTTACTTAAGAAAACAGTTTTTTTAAGTGGTTTTAACAGTCGTGTTAAACTGGCGTGGAAGAAACCTTTATAACTGAAAATCGGTTATTTCAGCGTTAACCACTATCCCTACGACACTACAGGAAAAAAAAGCACAACCACAAAGGAAAAAAATGGTTCAAATGGCTCTGAGCACTATGGGACTTAACATCTGAGGTCATCAGTCCCCTAGAGCTTAGAACTACTTAAACCTAACTAATCTAAGGACATCACACACAACCATACCCGAGGCAGGATTCGAACCTGCGACCGTAGCAGCAGCGCGGTTCCGGACTGAAGCGCTTAGAACCGCTCGGTCACAGCGGCCGGCTACCATTTTATTGACAAGTGATGTGGCAGATAGTTCGTCATTGTAAGAGTATATCATTACAAATTCAGACCAAATGCTCAACTTGAAGAAAGGCAACTTCTTAGGCAAGATCACATTTGTGAAACCTTTATTTACGATGGACGGTTTCGGTAAGCAGAGCTATCATCATTTGGTAGGTACAAGAGATCAGACGATAGTAGCTCTATTTACCGAAACCGGTCACCGTAAATAAAGGTTTTACAAATGCAATCTTGGTTGTGAAGTAGTCGTCCTTCAAGTTGAATATTTACAGTGCTAGCAAATGAAACACATGTGTCATAGCAAAGGGTGCCCAAACAGCCGCATCAGTAGCATGTGTAAGCCCCTCCCTGTTGGCGTCGCTGGCATGTATTCTTACATGCAAACGACAGCAAAGCTGCCGAAGGGCATCCTGCGATACTTTTTCCCAAACACATTGAACCTTTTGTGGTAATTAGGCAATGGTGTTTTTGCACGGTCTGGAAAAGGAGAGGGAGTGTGTTCCTGGTTCACCAAATCCTATACGTTGGAGAGAGATCTGGTGACCTGGCCAGGGAAATGGTTGTACAGCTTGAAGAGCACACGGTGTCATTGCCACCTGCTGAAAAAGCACATCACATTCCTGTCGTAAAAACGGTAGAAGCACAGAGATAACAACCTGTGGAATTTAGCAGGCACTGGTTACTATATCCTGGAGAAACACCAAATGAGACTGTGAGATGAAACTCATTGCAACCCCGCCCCTCCCCTCCCCTTCCCACACCATGAAGTACGTAGGCTGTGCAGCTTCTGGGACAAGGTGCCTCACTGATTATGTCATCGATGACATAAATACTGGATCATAGGATTTCCTTCCCCCTCCCCCTTCCACGTGTCTGACATAACCCAATTACCCAACGTATAAAATGGCGGAAAATTGAAATATTGGTAGAAAATTCAAAAACAGCTGGGTTTCTCCTTCCTCCATTCCTATGATGTCCTGTGATAGTAGGGGTGTTATCCTAAATATATACTGGTGGGAAATTAAAAACTATCCGAGATGGAACATTGTCATACTGGTGGAAGTAGGTTACATGTGAAAAAAAAAAAAAAATAGAATTCAAGATTTCCACTGGGTTTTTCCCTGATGTCATTGTGAAAGTAAGTCATTTGTGCTGGGATACTGGCAGAGTCTCTATCACATCAGAATCAAAAATGCTACGACAAAGGAAAGCAACAAGCCTGCAGATCTACATCACATGTTTTCCTCAATTTACTGTTCACTCTGACTTTCATGGATATTTACACTCCTGGAAATGGAAAAAAGAACACATTGACACCGGTGTGTCAGACCCACCATACTTGCTCCGGACACTGCGAGAGGGCTGTACAAGCAATGATCACACGCACGGCACAGCGGACACACCAGGAACCGCGGTGTTGGCCGTCGAATGGCGCTAGCTGCGAAGTATTTGTGCACCGCCGCCGTCAGTGTCAGCCAGTTTGCCGTGGCATACGGAGCTCCATCGCAGTCTTTAACACTGGTAGCATGCCGCGACAGCGTGGACGTGAACCGTATGTGCAGTTGACGGACTTTGAGCGAGGGCGTATAGTGGGCATGCGGGAGGCCGGGTGGACGTACCGCCGAATTGCTCAACACGTGGGGCGTGAGGTCTCCACAGTACATCGATGTTGTCGCCAGTGGTCGGCGGAAGGTGCACGTGCCCGTCGACCTGGGACCGGACCGCAGCGACGCACGGATGCACGCCAAGACCGTAGGATCCTACGCAGTGCCGTAGGGGACCGCACCGCCACTTCCCAGCAAATTAGGGACACTGTTGCTCCTGGGGTATCGGCGAGGACCATTCGCAACCGTCTCCATGAAGCTGGGCTACGGTCCCGTACACCGTTAGGCCGTCTTCCGCTCACGCCCCAACATCGTGCAGCCCGCCTCCAGTGGTGTCGCGAAAGGCGTGAATGGAGGGACGAATGGAGACGTGTCATCTTCAGCGATGAGAGTCGCTTCTGCCTTGGTGCCAATGATGGTCGTATGCGTGTTTGGCTCCGTGCAGGTGAGCGCCACAATCAGGACTGCATACGACCGAGGCACACAGGGCCAACACCCGGCATCATGGTGTGGGGAGCGATCTCCTACACTGGCCGTACACCACTGGTGATCGTCGAGGGGACACTGAATAGTGCACGGTACATCCAAACCGTCATCGAACCCATCGTTCTACCACTCCTAGACTGGCAAGGGAACTTGCTGTTCCAACAGGACAATGCACTTCCGCATGTATCCCGTGCCACCCAACGTGCTCTAGAAGGTGTAAGTCAACTACCCTGGCCAGCAAGATCTCCGGATCTGTGCCCCATTGAGCATGTTTGGGACTGGATGAAGCGTCGTCTCACGCGGTCTGCACGTCCAGCACGAACGCTGGTCCAACTGAGGCGCCAGGTGGAAATGGCATGGCAAGCCGTTCCACAGGACTACATCCAGCATCTCTACGATCGTCTCCATGGGAGAATAGCAGCCTGCATTGCTGCGAAAGGTGGATATACACTGTACTAGTGCCGACATTGTGCATGCTCTGTTGCCTGTGTCTATGTGCCTGTGGTTCTGTCAGTGTGATCATGTGATGTATCTGACCCCAGGAATGTGTCAATAAAGTTTCCCCTTCCTGGGACAATGAATTCACGGTGTTCTTATTTCAATTTCCAGGAGTGTATATTAGTCAGATCACTTACAGAATTCGAGCTTTTTCTCCTCTGACATCACTATTTAATCAGTTGTTTAAATACGGAAAAAACATATGTGATACAGTATAGTGTTGTTTATATCCAAAAATTGTAAGCTCTATATTTAACACGACACTGAGGAGAAAGGGTCCTCGATGGTCTCTGGATGCGCTGCCCCTACTGGCATTGTACTTGCACTGGGCCAAGGCAGTCACAGCCACTGGCGTTACGTGCGGGTTGTCGGCTGCACCAGGCTAGCAGCCACTACTACCACCGCCAACTGTGTGGGATGGGGGGGGGGGGGGGATGGGGTCTATTTCATGTACTTCACACAGACACCACTACTACTGCCACAGCACTCTGTCATCCAATCACTGTTGTCACCATCTTGGACTGTTGCACAATTATGTACTAGACAAATAAGTCATCGACAGGATGGCATACCAAATTACTTCAGTCGCCATCCTGCATCTGCAGACAATCAGGGCTGTACATCGCAGTCTATGATATCACAGTAATGGCTGTCCCCTCTCACCCCTCCCCCCCCCCCCCTTCCCACCTGCCTCTGGCCTACTCTGAGCTTCGTATAGCCACAGACATACCCAGCCAACTCGCTACTTTCTGGAGATGTGTGACGAAGCCGTCAGGGATACTCCAGGTCTTTATAGATGACATACAGTCATCATTATTGTTATTCATAATCAGGACAATAGATATAGTAAACAATTTGCTATTTGTAGCTGAAAAGTCTGATATATGTAGTTGACAACGCGAAAAACCAATTAACAAGAATTCCCCTCTCTATTTTTCACGCAACAGGAATTTCTGGTCTGTCTTCAGTGTTATTTATAAGTGACGTAAAAAAATTCACTTCTCGGGAATCTGAAGAAATATTCCATATAATGAACAAATTTTTGTGACAGCAGAGGAAGAGAATTCGTGAAATAGTAATAATGAATGAAGCTTTCGGTGTGGCAGTCAAAGAATACATTGATTCAAAACCGGTAGGACTCAGTCACCGAAAAAAGTAGCTTAAAGACGATAATCAAACATTAATAGTGTTTCTGTTACATCATCATCCACCTAAGAAGTGGTTTAAGTCATGTATTTGGGGTAGTGCAACTGGTTTAGTTGTAATAGGTTCCACAAAGAGTTGTGGTAACATATCTGTTCCGCAGATTCAACCTAATGTCCTATCCTAGCAATTGTTCTACTATACATCTACAACTGCAATACATCAATCACACATTTTTTCCATGAAGGTACCGACACTGCATTGTGAAATTAATGTTACATACCATCGATAAGTAATGATTTTAGTAAGCAATGTGTGATCAGCGAGGTAATATGATCAACACGAACTGTCAGGCTCCACCTAAACAATCAACATCTTGTAAGCATTATCAAGGTGTGAGATTTAACTTGTTTTATTTTCTTATTGACAGCTGATGTTATGGAGCACAAACGCCTTGGCAGAAGTACACATCCGTTTCCAACATCTCTTTCACCCTACATTCAAGTGGATGTAAACGTGTCAGCGTCGGAATGTTCTCTGATCGTGAATTCAACCTGGCAGCAATTTTCGAAAACTCGTGTTATTGTGGCATGAAACTAATATTACCCTCCGTAGCGTGGTATCGGTTGTGTGACAGCTCACTAGTAATTTCAGCAATGTTCACTCAAAATACTCAAACAGCACCTACAGTGATACTACGTGATCACAAGATCAGTGCTGGTGACTTCCGACGAACAATCAAAATTTTTAACGAAACAGAATCGACTCACATGCAGGAATAGAACTCCAAGAACTTAAAGTAAATCAGCTTTGCCATACAGCATACTACATATAAGACTTTCACCCAAGGTGATGATGCATCACCACCAGAAGTAAAACCCAATACAGTATTGATATTCGACGAGGTCATTGTGGAAAATCAAGATTAAACATGCAAATACTTTTGTTTTGTTAGCTGCAGGCATAGTGGAAAATCAGGAAGTGTTGCTTGAAGTGCTCACTGTAACAAATATCTGCTAATATCAGTGTTGTTTGCTTCTGTTTTGATGACAAGCGAGGTAGATTATTCCTACACATCGGTCAGAGGCCTGAAGGTGGCGTAGTAAAACCTGAGAGAAAATGCCATTGCTGAAGTTCGGACATTTGAAAAGGGTCCAATCACTCAGACACACACATTCAGGCCTGCCACAGAGTCTCTCAAAGCCTAAAGAAGAGGAGAAAGTAATTACTATTGGTGATTTCATTAAACATTACAACTACAATCAAATAGATTGAACTCACGGAGTAAGCAAGGAAAAACAATATATGCTTGATAATCAGCCTAAAATTTTAACCAAGAATGCAATACTGATCAGTGACAGAGAATTCAAAAGAACTGAGCCTAATATTCTTAAAAACTAGAAAACTATATAACTATTTACCAAAAGCTATTGAAAGTTATGTTCCGATATTAAGTATGATGGAAGTATACAAGAAATCTGAGTAGAAGGAAAATGCACCATTAGTTCGAAATACAGAAACATGCATAATAAGACATCCTTGGCAGTGGCATTATCGACATTCAGAATAAGAAAACTAACGATAGATTTCTCCAATACATCTGTTATAACAATCCCAACAACATAGTTGCAGGGTGACAGTCATGGGAGGATAAAGGTTTCAAAAATATTTCAATGGTTATTGATATGCATTCGAAATTTTCATGGGCTTTGCCTGTGAAAACAAGGATGGAGAAAGTAGCTACACGGTTGTTTGAACAAATGTTGCAGACAGGACGAAACCACATCCTTCACAATCTACAAATAGTTTGCGGTGGTGAATCCTGTAATAGATATTTCAAGGCATTAATGGAATAGTAAGGAATACATCACTACTCTACATTCCCCCAGATGAAGTTATTTATTGTGGAGCATTTGGAATGGACAGTGAAAGTGCAAATATAGATGCATTTTAACCTTCGTGGTTTCTATAAATGGACTGATATCCTCCCACAAAACAATGACGTGTATAAACGCTCTGTTCACAGAGCAATAAAAATCAGACCAATTGATGTATGTGATAATGAGCCGGTAAGTACCGTTTAAAGCCATATTAAAATGACGGATGTATAAAAGTAGAAATTTAATCTGGGTGATTTTGTACATATTTCAAAACACAAAACAGTGTTTGAGAAATCAAATTCCCACGTTGGTCAAAGGAGATATTTACATATTCCCAATGAACAAGCCCTAGAACTTACATCTTAAAGGATAGGTAGTGAAACTGCCAATATTTTTTATGGAGAAGTATTACAGAGAAGCAGTGGATCAGACGTCTACTTTGTAGAACATGTTATAAGGTGGGAGGGGTAAAAGGCTTTTGCTAAATGTCTCAGATTCCCCTCTTTGCATAACAGTTGGATGTATGCTGCTGATTTGCTATATATCAGGGTGTGTAAACCTCAAACAGCACAGCAGCGTAACATGCATGATAGGAGGCATGTCGGCGGAGGTGGTAGTATTCTCAATAAATAGAACTTCATGTCCGTCAACATAACAACTGAGGAGCTGGAACCAAACTTGATGCACGAATCACTCACAGTGACAAGAGAATCAATCTTTTACATGAGGTATTTTTTTCAGACAAGCCCTGCAGACGTCATGATATTGCATATGCAGCAAATAAAGATCTCTGAAAAAGTCAGATAGATGGCCAACAAGGCCAAGGAAGTACGTTAAAGTAGGGAATCGGTATTAGTCATCATATCGACGTACTTTTAAGAGATAACACAGCGTACAAAACTAAATTAAGTATGACACTATATTTCAGTCGAGTTATGAGTAACACTCATCACCCATGGAAAGATAATAATAATAATAAGAAGGGGAAATCAGGGTGTTTAATAAATGCATTCAGTTATCGCTGGATTAAGCTAAAACAGCCTCAAAAGGAAAAGTGCTTAAAACACCTAGAGTCCTACCACTGCCAAGCACATTAGGTAGAATCCTTCCATCCTTAATTGAAACCTTTGCGGCAATTTCAGTGGTTGCTTCCCTAGCCATAACACTAAAAGCTATGGAAAACGCCCAGCAGCTTAACAAAACCAAAAGACATAGTACATGCAGGAAGTCTGTGGCTGTCAGGAAAGGACTATGTTTAAAACAGTACAGGAAAAGGCTTGGATTGTCCGTTAAGATAATTAAAAAGAAACTATCAGCTATAATACCTGCTTAGAAATATATATTTGCTTTAATTCGTCAAAAAACTCTCTATCCCAAGATGTAGTGGGTTCACAGCAGAGCTTCTATCCATTAACAGGACCCACCATTTTGTTTCTCAGGCCTCCCTCCAAAGTGTTCTAATATGTACCAATTCAATAACTAGTTTGGAGGCTGTAGACCGACGCTACTCTCGTCACCCTTTTGTCTCTGCTAACCATGACATTCTCTCTGCCCTTGGCCGTGCCGATTGGTCTGTTGTCTTCCTCTGGGTCCCAAGTCACGTGGACACCCGCAGGAATGCATTGGCTGACCGTTTGGCTAGAGAGGCAGGTACTTAAGGCCCCCCCCCCCCCCCCCCAGTACCCTTTTATGATTCGAGGTGCAGATAGTAATAGACTCCGCACAGTGAAGGAGACTACTGCAGTTTGGCGCTCTTCCTTCCACTCCTCTCGGAAGGAGTCCACTGCCTTATGCCGTCTATGCATCGCTCATACTAGGCTCATTCATTGTTTTCTCTTGAGTAACGAGCCGTCCCCAAAATGTGGCTGTGGAGCCAGACCGTTGGTATCCCATATATCGGTGGAGTCTCTTCGAATTTTGGTCGTTCGTAATGAATACAGCCTTCCTTCTTTGTCTTTAATATGAGCAGACGATTCGCAGTCTCGCACGTGAAAGTGATTTTTATTTTCAGCTATAAGATATCGCTTGAATCCTAAAGCAGGGGCAGGGTGGTTGCGGTTGGGAACTCTTTCCGTGGTTTCTGGGATCCATAACCACTCCCTTGCAAGGACTGCTTTTTTATCCCTTTGTTTTTCCAGGTTTTAGATTTTTGGCTACCCTTTTGCGCCTTTTGCTGTGTGTGTTTTTAGATTACTTGTTTTTAGTTTGACCTCTCTGATTGTATCCGCCCACTCTTAACGGACCATCTACGCAAGTAATTTTTGAATTACGGGACACATGATCTCTCAGTTTAGTCCCATAATCCTCCCTCAAACAATCAATCAAACAGGCACGAATTATTTCCCACCAATCGAATTAAGGGAATTGGAGGGGAAGAGAATTAGAGTATTATACTGGCAAGTTTAGAAACATACAACACCATTTCTAATACCACTGAATCAAACTGCGGTCTGCATCTTGGAAGAGATAAAGTTGTGTGCTCACCTCACAGCATATAATGACTGTGATAAGTTGAACGAATATTTAAAATGAGCCCTAGCAGGTTTCGAATTATATGCGAACGTCAACACACCTAATACCGAAATAAGGGCGTGAAAGAATTTACAAAGTAAAATTCAATAGAACCACTACTAGGTTATTAAAACGATCAAATTCGGCAAAAAATTCCGAATAAATTTTAAGAATCAGTTCATTCAGAGGATATACAGCACTCCGCGCAACACAATTAAAGGATCACTATTCGATGCCCCATAATTGCCTCCCATAGGGACACGTAAGTTTGAAATTTAGCTCAAAGGTTCCTACAACGTTCCTCTATAATGGTGCAAAAGCGTGGCGCTCTGCTATGTCACCCTTGGGCCAGGGGACGCATCAAACAGCAAAGTGTTGACACATGCGAAGAAAAGGCCACAGCTCTGAAGCTCATGTGAGCTGTAAAGTGGGTTAATGATGTCACCCGCACACCAAATTTCTCCTCAATTCTATCCAACACCACCGTGCACGATCACATGAGGAGAAGGTCGTCACAGCTTCTCTTACCCACATTTCATCCCTTCTTTTAACGTGTCAGCGATGGAGATTATTAGCACGACAACCAACGTTGAAATGACGCGTGCCTGAGGGAAACATTTCAGGTACACCGTCGCTCAGAATCGACCCGAAAAAGACCTCAGCGGGTTGCAGATGGAGCGTCAATGAAACAACTCATTTCCCTGGGGCGTTGTGTCCCACTCATTTCGCGGTCGAAAACACGAGTCGCAGTACGATGAGCAACAGGAAATTGTTCTTGACACCATTGACACTTCTGACACCTTTGGACGTTTAAAAAGAAGGAATGAAATGTGGGTAAGAGGGGATGTGATACTTCCACTGTGGCATTGGACAGAGTTGTGGTGACATATGGTGCCAATACGACATCATTAATCCACGTTACAGCCCACATAAATTTCTGAGTTGTGACCTTCTTGTCGCATGTGTCCACACCTTGCTGTCTGAACCGCCGCCGAGCCCGCGCGTGACGTCGCAGGGCGCCACACCAATGGTGGGTATGTACATGAAATATAACGGGTGATCAAAAAGTCAGCATAAATTTGACAACTTAATAAACCATGGAATAATGTTGGTAGAAAGGTAAAAAATGACACACATGCTTCGAATGACATGGGGTTTTATTACAACAAAAAAAAAAAAAAAACAAAGTTCACAAAATGTCCGACAGATGGTGCTGGACAGCAAAACGGAAGTGACTGTGCATGACAATCGTGTATAAAAGGAGCTGTAATGAGAGAGAGAATCAGATGCGCCAGCAGTCGCAGCATGTTGACGTTACCTGAAAAGGCGCTTTTAGTGAAGCTGTATTATCAGAATGGGGAATGTGCTAGTTGAGCGCTACGATCCTATCACCATAGGAAGGGGATTCGAACGGGTAAAGGTCCGTTGACAAATGCAGCTGTGGCGAGAACGATTTCGAAGTTCGAAGGCACAGGTTGTTTGGACGATAGACCCCGTAGTGGCCGACCGAGCACAAGGCGTAATACTGCTGAGACAGTTCAGGAAGAAATGGAGACTGTAGAGGGTTCGTCTATGCACGGGGAAGTCAGCGCTCGTGCAGTCGCACGTCGCACCGGCATTCCATACACTACTGTTTGGTTGGCACTTAGGCGTACACTCCGATGCTATCCGTACAAAAGCCATCGGCATCATGAACTGTTACCTGGCGATTTAGTCAAGTGGAGGGCATTTGGGGTGTGGGCGTTTCAAAAGATGGCGGAAGATGACGATTGGTTGAGTAACGTGTTGTGGACCGACGAAGCTCATTTCACGCTCCGAGGGTCTGTCAACGCCCACATCTGCAGGATTTGGGCTACCGAAATGTCGTGGAAACTCCATTGCACGACGAGAAAGTCACGGTATGGGTTGGATTTACCACATCTACCATTATCGGGCCTTTTTCTTCGAAGAAATGCTTGATTCTCGTTTTTTAACTGCTACCGTGACGGGTGAGAGGTACGCCGATATGTTACAGAATCGCATCATCCCCAGCCTGGCAGATAAATACCTGCTGGAACTTACGATGTTTATGCAGGTTGGCGCTCCACCCCATATTGCTAGACGCGTGAAAGATCTCTTGCGCGCGTCGTTTGATGACGATCGCGTGCTCAGCCGCCACTTTCGTCATGCTTGGCCTCCCAGGTGCCCAGACTTCAGTCCGTGCGATTATTGGCTTTGGGGTTACCTGATGTCGCAAGTGTATCGTGATCGACCGACATCTCTAGGGATGCTGAAAGACAACATCCGACGCCAATGCCTCACCATAACTCCGGACATGCTTTGCAGTGCTGTTCATAACATTATTCCTCGACTACAGCTATTGTTGAGGAATGATGGTGGACATATTGAGCATTTTCTGTAAGGAAACATCATCTTTGCTTTGTCTTACTTTGTTATGCTATTCATTGCTATTCTGATCAGATGAAGCGCCATCCGTCGGACCTTTTTTGAACTTTTGTATTTTTTTGGTTCTAATAAAACCGCATGTAATTCTAAGCATGTGTGTCAATTTGTACCTCTCTATGTACATTACTCCGTGATTTATTCAGTTTTCAAATTTATGCTGACTTTTTGATCACCCGGTACATGAAATGCAAACGCAGTTGCGAATAAGAACAAGCATCAGCTCAATAAGGGAATGACAACAATGAAAATTTGTGCCGGACCGGGACTGAAACTCGGATTTCTCACTTTACACGGGCGGTCGCCTTAACTGCTCTGGCTGAAGGTGTACGACCCATGGTCACACCCAGACTGCCATATGTTGTTGTTCCTGCGTCACAACCTGTACTTGTACACAGATTATACAATTTCCGTACAGGGGATGGCACTTTAATTGAAAGTCGCTGCCTAGTATCGACGAATAAGTACGATACAGCAGTGCCTGTGTTGTTAAGAGGAACGATGTTACGTTCCTTGTGACACCCATGCACGTACGCAGGAACATTGAATCGTTCTTCAAACAACACAGCCACTGACTGCAATATCGCAAATGATTACAGCTGCAGTTGTCTGTAGCCGCGTAAGCAGTGCGCTGTGTGACAAGAATGAGATACTATCACGAGTAGTTACGTAAGACCTTGACGTACTATACTTTATCGTATTATGTGAGTGCCTACCTCTGTGTAAAATGGTTCAAATGGCTCTGAGCACTATGGGACTTAACATCTGAGGCCATCAGTCCCCTAGAACTTAGAACTACTTAAACCTAACTAACCTAAGGACATCATACAACACCCAGCCATCACGAGGCAGAGAAAATCCCTGACCCCGCCGGGAATTGAACCCGGGAACCCGGACGTGGGAAGCGAGAACGCTATCGCACGACCACGAGATGCGGGCACCTCTGTGTACACAGCTGAAAATACTGCTCAAAAATAGTTAATGAAAGACTGTAGTTCCAGAACACACGCATTTTCTCAAAATCCGCGCAACGGTTATAATGCGAGTAACGATGCATTCTAACGTCAAGTAGATAAGCACTCACGAAAAATCTGTCAAAAATGTGACACTTTCAATTTGTAGCCAAAAGCCGTGCAATGAGGCTGTGTCCTTGTAAAGGTAATTGCTGAATTTAGGCTCAAAAAGAATAATTAATTAAATGCTTCGTTAAAGCAAAAGGATCACAATGTAATTTAAGAACCAAATCTCCACACGCAATTGAAAATAGGAAGCCTCTCACTATAATGTGTACCACGAAATATATCACTGTCATAGAAAAAGCAGATGCATAATCTTCAAAAGTCATCATCATTCCAGAACAGCGGGCAGTGATTACCTTTTTCCACCCGTAACTCGATTCACGGACTACAGTAA